>NC_079190.1:225466120-225776332 GCF_029499605.1 Hyla sarda
GACCCCCCCCCCCCCCCAGTGACATCATCCCTAGCTCAACTATAATTATTAGAAATTTTGACATAGTAACCAAAACCAGTTAAATCTATACTAAATAACAGGAATCCTCTAATAGCTTAAACTGGCTGAATATGCCTCAAACAGCAAATTATGAAATAAATCCACACAAAATGAAGTTTTTAATCTTAAAATACTGTATTCTACTTTACACCATGAAGACGAATGAAGAGAAAAGCTTGTGAAGTTCTTTTTCTTTAGTTTAAATCGGCTGTAAAATCCAATTCAGATTTGATGATCTATTTGGATTCACCCCTTCAGATAGGTGGGTCAGAGAAAGAGCACCCTGCCCAGCAAACGTAAGGTGTTTAGTGGTAAAATGGCCACTCGACAGAAATTACTTACTGGATTCACTTTCTGAATATATCTGACTGAATATATCTGAGTATTTGACTGTTTTTCAAATGATTTGCATTTGTGTTAGTTGGTAATCGAATAATCATGTCCCTAGAAACTCCATTGGTATTGTGAAATGTAAATAATATAGAAAACTCTCCTGGAATTGTTGACAATTTATTATTAAACTGATGTTAAAACAATTGTTCATCTCTAAAGCTTAGACCATATATTATTTTACCGAATGTTTGTTATAACAATACAATGTATAGACAGATAAGATGTCTTCATGTTACATTATGTCACCCTGCATACATACAGTATAAGTGCTGATCTATAAATGTATATTTTATAAGCATTATAGTGTTTAGCGGCATAGTGCATATTCAAATTTGCAATATTTTACGAAAATTAGCATATGCAAAAATTTGCATAAGCGAAAATTCGCATATGTGCAAATTAGCATATGCGAAAATTGACATAAGTGAAAATTTGCATATACGAAAATTAGCATATGCAAATGTTTGCATATGCAAAATCCGTATGCCAGTCTCACACAGTAGTATAAGAGCCTTCTTTACACCACACAAGCTGGAAGCAGAGAGGGATGATCACTGTGATGTGTACTGTGAAAAAAAATATATAAAAAAAATATGAATATTTGTAATTGCGAATATATAGTGTGATATTCGCGAATAAAATTTGCATTGCGAATATTCACGAGCAACACTAATGAGCAATCATTTTGATCTATATAATGGGTTGGTCTTTACAAATGTGCAGATCATGAAGGAAGTCGGGCATGCGCAGTTGGGGTCTTTGAAGGTTCCTGACTGACGTGTCTTGTCATATGTCCCTTAATCTTTGACCATTTTCTTCACAAAGCTTTTTTTCTATCCAAGGAGAGTGGCTTCACTTTATTGTCAATAAACAGTGAAGAACTGTATATGTTAGTAGTTTGCTTAACCCGCTAGGGATATCAGGCATACAGGTACTTGCTGTCTGGACCTTAATGCACCAGGGCGTACCTGTACACCCTGGAGTGTTAAGGAACCTTGGACTGAGCCGGACACTCAGTGTTAATGGCGGGCAGCAGCGATCATTAACCCTTAAAACTCTATGATGAATGCCGATCACGACATCTAAAGTGAAACTAAGAGTTACTGGTGGCTCCATGGAGCTCATCCTACCCCAGCAATGTGATTGGAGGGGTTCTAAAATGGGATTCAAAAAATGGTAAAATGAAAGGTGTTATTACATAGTACAATTTGTCATGCAAAAAGCAAGCCCTGCAGGGGAGAACTTCCACCCTCTCTCTGAGATGCTGCTCTGAACATATAACCTAAAGCACTTCAGTATGTGATGAGCTGTGATTGGCGGAGATTGCACCCACCCCCCTTAGCTCTGAACTCTGCATCTGCCCAGCATCTGCAAAAGGGAGCAGAAATATCCATCACAATGTTTCGCACAATATTCATCACTATACACTGAAGGCATTATGACTCTACAGCAGTGTTTACCAACCAGGGTGCCTCCTATGTTACAAAACTACAACTTTCAGCTTTTGGTTGTCCAGGCTTGCTATGAGTTGTAGTTTTGCAACAGCTCTAGACACCCTGGTAGGGAAACTCAGCTCAAAGGAAAAGGGAGCTGAAATATTCAGCACTATACTGTATACACTGTATACACTGGGCTGAGGTCAAAACCTGTACTTCCTTACTTTTGTCTCTGCCAGGCGATAATCTGCTATCTGCAGGAGATAATCTGCTAGCAGTACTGCAGGCAGGACCAGAAGGAGGACCCTGGTGGCTAAACTTTTAGGGGTTATTTTGACACAAAAATTCACAAAATTCTATTAGTAAGTATGTTAGAAAAGTAATTAAAATAGGCTAATCTATAACATATGGTGACATGTACCATTAAAGGGGTTAATTTAATGTTGTGTTCCCCTAAGAAAATACATAATTTAGGAAATTCAGGACATCCCACTTAACAACAAATCCTTTATGTACATCTGTATACATGGATTTTTGTACTTTTTGAGGGATGAACACAAACTGAATCTTCATGCCTGCTTAAGGGAATGGTCTAACAGTGCAGATTCAAGAAATTAACAAATGCAAGATGAACTGCATGATCAAAAACAATATCTCAAATGCAAAAATGTTACCAGAAAAAAATGCATTTAATCAATGCTATGCCATATCATAGCATTGACCATTGGTATTGGCACTCTTCTTCTATAGCATGCCGAAGCCACCTGGAGAATCAGATGGACAAGCAGATGGCACAGAGGCAAGTAAGAGGCCCTCCAGCAATCATGCAGGCTGTTCAGGACCCTGCTATCATCCTGTGGAGGTCCCAATATACCCTTTTGAAGGACCAGTCATGCATTCTTAAGACTTTTAGGGTAAATACATTGGTGATCCCGCCAGTGTCTGGCATTCGCAGTGAGCCGCGGCTGCTGATAGCAGCTGATACTGATTGGGTTTAAAGCAAGCTCACAAGCTGAGCGCACTTCATACATCCGAACCATAGCCAGGGTGTACGTGTATGCCCAGTGTCGTTAAGGTGCTATTAAACAGTAAACAGAAAGCTCTCATGCTCTCTCTACTGGTGTCTATAGAAAGCCTGAAAGTTAGATTTTTAAGTGTTCAAGTTTATGTAGGTTATTTGCAGTTCTAGTCCTTATCAGAAATTTGGCTCTTCAGCTGGTATGTGATGTATTCCAAATATATATATATATATATATATATATATATATATATATATATATATATATATACACACTGTGGTGTGTCAATAACTATGAGTGAAATAATGTATGTGTGATTTAAACTCTAATAGAAGTTAAATAGCGAGATCAGTTGAGGTTTACCACTGCTGTGAGTGATTGAAGTAATTATAGTAAGGAGGAACTCATTGGCATAGTATAATAAGAAGCATCAACATTCATTTGTCCACTTTAATCAAGTTCCAAAGCAATGCATTGTGGAAAGTAAGGGATAGCGAAACATGTCGGCTATTGGAAAGCTGACACCTGTATATTGTAATTAAATCAAAAAATCATAACGCTTTCAATTTTCCAGCTACATACTTATATATGGGTTTTTTGCGCGATCAATTTAACTTTCTAATGACATCAATCATTTATCCACAAATTCTGTGGCGAAAGCAGAAATTTTTTTTTCTGGGGTGAAAAAAAATGCCATTTTGTAACTTTTGGGGGTTTCCGATTCTACACAGTGCACTTTTAGGTATGACACCTTATCTTTATTCTGTAGGTCCATACGATTAAAATGATATCCAGCTTATATAGGCTTGATTTTATTTTGCTTCTGTTAAAAAATTTAAACTTTTTGCACAAAAATTTGTACGTTTGAAAATGTCATCTTCTGACTTCTATAACTTTTTTTGTATATGGGGGGTTAATTGTTTACGCTGTGATCTCTAGTTTTTAACTGTATCATTTTTGTTTTGGTGGACTTTTTGATCACTTTTTATAACTTTTAGGGTATAAAAAGTGACCAAAAATACACAATTTTGGGCTTTGGTATTTTGTTATGTATACACCATTGACTGTGTGGTTTATTTAACATTATATTTTTATAGTTCAGACATTTACGTATGCGCCGATACCCCATGTTTATGTTTATTTTTGTTTACATTTTTTTATGGTAAAAGGGGGGTGATTCAAAATTGAATTAGGGAAGGGGTAAATTCACATTATTAACTTTTTTTTAAAACTTTTTTTACACTATTTGTTAGTCCTCATAGAGGACTATTACATGCAAGCTTCTTTTGCATACACTGTTCAATGCTATGCCGTGGCACAGCATTGATCAGTGTTATCGGTGCTCTGCTGCTCCAGCCTGTCATGGCTGACTGGAGCTTTAGAGCAAAGATTGGACGTCGAAGAGGCAGGTAGGGGCCTTCCAGCCATCCTCTAAACTCATCAGGACACCGTGGTGGTCCCGATCAGCTCCACTGAGCTGCTGGGACTTTTTTTTAGCTTGGTCTCAATGGACACATTTTTTATTAAAATATTCACTAAGAAAGATATAGTGGTCACCCGACATACGATCGTTTCAACATACGATGGCCTCTCAGAGGCCATCGTATGTTGAAGGCAGCATCAACATACGATGCTTCTGTGTGTCGGGGCCATCATAAAAACGGCTATCTGGCATTGCTGACTGCTTCAGCGGCCACCGATTAGCTGTTTAATGTACCCCATGTGCCCCGCACAATGATACTTACATGTTCCCACCGCTCCGGAGGCCCGTCAGTTCTCCACTCCTCTGCTGCTGCATTACTACCTCACCGCTGCCCTGCGCCGTCGCTTTCTGTCGCAGTCATCATGTCGCCGCTCACACCGCCCCGTCGTCCATTGGGGCGGTGTGAGCAGCAACATGATGACGACAGAGAGCGACGTAGCAGGGCAGCGGCAGAGGAGTGGAAAACTGACTGACTGGAGCGGCGAACTGATGGGCCAGAGCGGCGAGGACATGTGAGTATCATTGCGCATCTGTCTGTATGTGCCTCCATGTATAGTTCAGTGTTTCCTCAACATATGATGGTTTCAACATACGATGGTCTGCCTGGAACCAATTACCATCGTATGTTGAGGGACCACTGTATTTACAACTGCTCTATTGAATGCTTCTTTCTATGGTCATTTGTGACTTATACTGACTTTACATTGCACATGTTACTGTGTGTACATATTTTGTCACTGTCAGTTATATATAGCGGTCTTTAAAAAAAAAAAAAAAAGATAATTAAAAAAACAAAAAACCTTGGAGAATCACTAGTGGTGAAGAATCTGGGTGTAAGCATATAACATAGACAAAAAAAAATTCAATGTCAATCACTTGCTTCTAAAGCCAGCAGGATTTTCTCATGTATTAAACGGAAATGAACATACAAGAAAAGGCCATAATCTTACTGCTTTACAAAGCATTAATGCCTGATCTTGAATAGGAGTCATCTCTACTGACTCTGCTTTTCTATGTGAAGTTGTGAAACTTCAGAAACTTTAAAAACTGAGACTTGCATAAATATTTATGATAAAAGACATATCAAGTGGTAGCTTTAATATCGATTTTATGTGGTCATCGTAATTTATCTTTATTTATCCATATTATATAACCACTAAATATGTAACAGTGTAACATTTTTATTAATACATTATATCTATATATATATATATATATATATACTCTACAAAAATGATGTTTAGACGTCACCAAACAGAACAAAAGTGGTGGAAGTCCACACAAAAATTACCAACATTGCTCAGTCTACCTTTCAGTGGCCTCCTAAACTCTGTATGATGTCCAAACTGTAAGTCCGAAATGTTGCTAAACCAGAGACTGTTGCAGCCAGAGAGAGGATTGTGCAGCCACTTTTATAGCTACTTTGGTGAAACCTGTCCCCCGAGCTGTGCGTCACCAACAACTAGGGGTTGCCTAACTGGAGAGGCTTGCCTCACAGTTTGAGAAGCACTGTTCTACATGAAGCAGCACTGGGCTGATGGGTGCCAGTTTAAAAGGAGTACCTTAGTTTGCTAAGCTAAACATGACATCAGATTTAGTGCAGGTCTATGATTGAGTTCCACATGACCGAAACGTGTCAGATCTTATTTTAGTCCTAGCTGTGTGGATACTATTTTATTGGTTTGATAAAGTATTACGTTTTATGGGACCTGTCTAGCTGAAAAATGTCTTCCTTTTCTGTTTGAACAGGAATGCTAGTTACAGTTATTTGTAAATTAGAGGATAGAGCAGGACTAGATATTCGAGGAGATGTGCTTACACATAGTTCTATAAGCCACATACTACTAACATGGCCTACCAATGAGAAATATGTCATGTCTTGAAGTAGTTACCTTCACATGAATGTCAGTTAGGGCTCAAGGATGCATAGCTGACCACTGTTCGAAGAATGGAGCAGCAGTGCACAGGTGACCACAACTCCATTCAAAGAGGAGACTTAGACCCCCATTCATGGTATTGCTTATGCACATGCACATATCTCTATCTTGTGGATGTTGTGGTCAGACAACCTTGTAAAGCTGGGTTCACATACTGTATGTCCAGCATCTGGCATAGTTTCATTCAGGCGTGCACCGGAGGGAAATTGATGCTAGAACTGATCCCATTCATTTGAATGGGACAGTTCACAATCATTCAGCGTCTCAATAGTACAGGCATAACAGTTCAAACTTAAATACATTCCCTGGTCATGGCAATGTGAATTAGTGATTCACATTCACATTGCCATGACCAGGGAATGTATTTGAGTTTGAACTGTAATGCCTGTACTATATGCACCTTGCCTGATGCAGGGTCCAGTGCAGACCTGAAACGCATTACGTTGTTTTTAGTGCTGTATACAGATCCTCTGTAGTCTTATTTCCTTTATATCAGTATTTTATTTTATGCCTGCCTTCAACAATAAGTGTACTTGTTGGTTTTAACCTTTATCGTTGTGTGAGGAGAGTATATACAACAACCCACGCACGCACTATCATTAACCAGTGGAAGGTAGAAGCACTTAACCCAATGATACAATTTTTCTTGCCATATCAATTTTGACGCCAGATGGCACCGGACAAGAGAACGCAGAAACAATGGACGCCGGATTCCATACAACTAATGACAACAGATGCACGTTGCCATCTGTTATTGCATCAGTTGCATCGAGATCTAGGCTGAGTTCACCTATGCCGAATGCTGGACATACATGAACCCAGTCTAACAGGTAATCTTCTAAAGTACATTTGTAAAATATATATATATATATATATATTTTTTGTCTGTATATGATTGTGATTGTAATGTTTTGAACATATAAGCTGGTTAAAGTCATTGAGTGACACCAAATGTCAACAGGAAAGGTCAAAGTGTTTGTCACTGCCACCATCAATATCATCATGAACTCATGATGACTAATCCTCACTATTGTGTTCGGTAACATCTGCAGCTGGCATGATTTAAAATGTCATCTGTATATCATGAGTAATGGCGTGATAATGGATGTGTATAATACATAAAGTGCATCCTAAGAATAACAAAGATCTTCCTACCTTCCTATTTTCATTTGCATTGCTTGTCATGGGTATTGTTGTTGTTTTTTCTGTAGTTTTTGTTGTTGTGAAGATTCATTTATTCATCTGTCTTTCTACTTTACAATGAATTAGTGGGTTCTTAATGTACCATAATGATTGATTCTAAGGATTACCGCACATCAGGTTTTTGTATATCTTTGGAAAACTAGACAGACCATTATCTGCTTGCTCACATTTTGGCAGGGGCCTCCTGGCAATGAATACTTCTTAGTCAGATAAAGTAAGCAGTAAATTACATACCTCACTTAATGGAAATCTAAAATCCTCTTGTTGTCAGAATTACTTATTTTGCATTGGCGTTTGTCTAGATGAGAAAGTAACAACAGCAGAACAATTCACTGAAAAACCATACACTATTTAACTGTCAGATTTTATAATCCACATGCTAAATATGAAAATAAGTTATATGGCTATGCAATCTAAATCTACCATTGTACTAAATTAGAACTGTCATTTCACATTAAGGAGCCATAGGCACTTTATGTTCTAATGTATAGTGGCTCAGTGAGAAGCCATGTTCTCCCATAATAGCAATGCACTAGACCAGTGATGGCGAACCTTTTTGAGCCCGAGTACCCAAACCATAATGCATGCCAACTTTTTTTTCCCTCAAAGTGCCAGCACAGCAATTAAATCAGAATACTGAGGTTTAAGTTTAGAAAAAACTACATAGGTAGGCAGTATGTTCCCCCACATTAGGTAGGCAGTATGGTCCCCCACATTAGGTAGGCAGTATAGTTCCTCCACATTAGGGTGTAGTTCCCCACATTAGGTTGCAGTCCCCCACATTAGGTTGCAGT
Organism: Hyla sarda; assembly: GCF_029499605.1. Lineage (NCBI taxonomy): Eukaryota > Metazoa > Chordata > Amphibia > Anura > Hylidae > Hyla > Hyla sarda. Next base: position 225,474,446 of record NC_079190.1, read on the forward strand.
TCCCCCACATTGGGTAGGCAGTATAGTTACCCCACATTAGGATGTAGTTCCCCCACATTAGGTAGGCAGTATAGTTCCTCCACATTAGGTTGTAGTTCCCCCACATTACGTTGGCAGTATGTTCCCCCACATTAGGTTGTATTTCCTCCACATTAGGTTGTAGTTCCCCCAGATTAGGTTGCAGTTCCCCCACATTAGGTTGTAGGTCCCCCACATTAGGTAGGCAGTATAGTTACCCCACATTAGGTTGTAGTTCCCTCACATTAGGTAGGCAGTATGGTTCCCCCACATTAGGTTGGCAGCATGTTCCCCCATATTAGGTTGTAGTTCCCCCACATTAGGTTGCAGTTCCTTCACATTAGGTTGCAGTTCCCCCACATTAGGTTGCAGTTCCCCCACATTAAGTTGGCAGTATGTTCCCCCCACATTAGGTTGGCAATATAGTTTACCCACAGACATACAGCCTTCAGCCATATACAGTGTATGGCTGGAGGCTGTATGTCTGTTTACTGCCTCACAGTGCTCCGTCCACTGCTCCTGCGGTCAGAGGTCACGACCTACTGCTATGGCCTATAGGCCATAGCAGTAGGCCCGGGGACCGGAGGAGCGGTGGTCGGAGCATCAAAGCGGAAGTGTAGCTGGTAACTTAACATGCCGGCCAGCGCGCGTCCTCCTCCTCGATGCTCCGTTCCTATGGGCGCACACATGGGACGTCAGTGATGTCCTTGCGTGCACTACCTCCTGGCGGCCCCTGCATTTTGAAAATTAACGCGGGGCCGCAGAAAGGTAACCGGAACATCCTTGTGTCCCGAAAAGATCTTGCGGGACACAGGGATGTCCCGGTTTGCCCCGCCTGGTGAACTATGGCCGTGTGCCCACAGAGAGGGCTCGACGTGCCACCTGTGGCATGCGTGCTATAGGTTCGCCATCGCTGCACTAGACCTTATTTTTACAAGGTTCTTTTATTGGTACTTTTTTATTTTGTCAATAAAAACTTACTTTGGAAAAAAAAAGTACAAATAAAGAAAAAAGTCACATGTGAGACATCTACAGGTAAAGAACGAGAGCCACATTAGAAGAATCCCACACAGGGATGGTAAAATAGTACGCATAATCACGGGCATATGGCGTGACTATACCAGGCTCTCTTTTTTATCTAGCCTCTCAAACTTGCTACTTCCTCTATCTTACCTCGATTTATTTACATTCTTTTCCCTTTTCATTTCATATGCCTCAGTCTAAAAATTTGTGCAATATAAATGTAGTGGACTAGGAATTCAAGGTATAATTGAGCTGCGGGCTCTCCTTCCCCTTCTCTGTTGCCATACTGTTTTGCAACCTTTTTTTTTTGCACATCATATACCTTAAAAATGGACAAAACTGTATGCAAATGTGCTATACATTTATACTACATACCGTTTTAAACCTTACCTGTTTTGAATTTAGATATCTGGTTGCATCAGTTTAGCAAAAAAAAAGTATACGTTTTTTTGATTAACACTTTCTTGTAAAAAAGTTCAATTTGTTGAAATTCCAAGGAAAGTACAAGTGGTTTGTCATGTGCAAGAAAAAAAGCATATCCCAAGAACCATATGCCACCATAGACCCATCCGTTTTTCCTTGAGTTTAATGTTTCGTACATGGTTTTTAAACAGGACACAAAGCTGTAGTAGACTGTGGTTTTGTGTATGGTAAAAAATGCACAAAACCGTACATGACCAAAAATGTACACAACCGGATACTTTTTGTTGCATACATTTTTGCTTGGGAGGGCTATGTATAAGTTTTCTATACGGTTATATGCGGTTTTCCTATGCAAAACCATATGTGGGAATTGTATAGTAAAATCGCGATGTGAATGCACCCTAAGCTAGAGGATGGGGAAGCCCCCAGGCCAAAAATAGACCAAATTGTTTGTGCTACAATTTACAATCTGTAAGTTTTTCAAAAATGACACCATATTCTCAAGTTAATGACACACTGCTGGAATCAAATTGTTATTACACTAGTTTAGACTGCCCAGACTGAGCACAACATGTTCATGCTGAAAGGTAGCCGTAAAATGTCCTGATACTTACATAATGTTTGACTTTCTGCTATACGCTGTCCCACATAAGCAGTTCTCAATTTCAAATCTTTATCCAACTTTGCTAAACAATCCCCCTATTTCCCTTCTGTATTATCTGTCCAACAAGCCAAAAAATATTAACTGTTTTTACTCATAATTTTATATTTTCTTATTTCTATATTACCTCCTATAACATCATTCATCTTAGATTAGGACCTTACCACTGATTACATACCCATGATTGACACCATGGGAGAACAACTGCTTTATTAGTGTATTTATCTTAGACCAGTGGCCTTAGACTGTGGCGTTGCAAAACTTCAACTCACAGCATGCACCTTTGGCTGTCCAAGCATGCTGGGAGTTGAAGTTTTGCAACATCTGGTGGGCCACAGTTTGAGACAACTGTCCTAGACCATGATCAAATAAGTATTGTGATTAAAGGGGTAAGGATAAGGAATAAGGTGTCCAATCACGGGGGGGGGGGGGTCCTGCAGTGGCAGCGGCCAGAACACAGAAGCTTGGTGCTTTCATGTTCGTGACCTCATGCCAAGCCCCCTCTATTCATGTCTATGGGAGGGAGTCTGATGGCTATTACATAGCCGTTGCACCTACTCCCATAGACATGAATGGAGGGGATGTGGCGGCAGTGGTCGCCAGTCATCCAGCATGGGGTGCCACAGTGGAGGTCCCTAGTGGTGGGACCCCTGCGATTAGACATATTATCCCGGCAGAGTACCCCTTTAACTTATGTGGAGAAAACATTTTAAAACTGTTAAATATAGGTTCTGACTAGGAATATAGAACCTAAAAATTGTTTTAGGTACTTGATGTTAGAGCATATTCTTTCTCAATGCAAAATGTATTATGGATTATGAAACTGAAACTGTGAGATGTTAAAAAGTATGTTACTAAGTGCATTAGTTTTAATTATATTGCATTAGCAAAGTCATAGGAGAAAAATACAGTGTAAAAAATCAATACCATTTCCACCACTGGCATTAATGGTGTAACCTGTAATTTCCTATTTTAAAGACTACATTGCATGTATCGTTGCTTGTGGTGTTGCTTGTGGTAAAAAAACATTTGTTAATTTTGTAAAGCAGCCTTTGGCTTTAAATGTGATTCATGTGTTACTTTTATTTAAAAAAAAACAAAAAAAAAAACATCCGATTACATTATAGGCAACAGAATGTCAGTGTATGTCATAAAGGTAAAGAGGTTATCAAAAAGATTAAATGGGCACTGTCAGATTCAAAAACTTTTTATATGTTGTTACTGATGAACATAAAAAAAAAAACTTTTTTAGCATGGTTGTTTAAGCATTTTTGAATATCAAATAAACGGCCACTAGGCATACCCATACCCAACCACTAGGGGTCCCCACACCTACTGGGACACTAACCAGTCCTGCAGCAGCATCAGACTTGACCATGAGTCATAGACAAAGATGACTCATAAACAAGGCTGCATGAGCAGACACACAAATCACCTTTCACCACCTCAAAGGAAGGACATGCCCTCTTCCCCTGAGAGGATTTCTAACACTGTGAGCTAAGAAAAAAAGGTATTATAATAATAATAATAATAATAATAATAATAAATATAGGTGATAGAGGCATAAAGATTAGTTGTGTGGGATCTGACTGACAGGTACACTTTAACTAGTTTATCATTGACCGTCTGACCACTGGGACCTCAGGGATCACTCCCCCAAATGAATGGTACAGTAGTGTTGCATCATAATGCCACCCTAGCACTACACAGGCTACAGGACGCTATGATTTAATTGTTTTGTGGACCTGAGGAAAGCACCTGCTAGTGCCAAAACGCGTTGTCCTTGTACTTGAACTTCAATAAACAGTCCTGTGCTACCATGGCATCCTGATTTCTTTCCTCAACAGTAGTAGCGCTCATTCCAAACCCCTTTTTTATGTTTCTATTTTCCTCCTGCCTCCATTGTTTCCGTACCCTTGCGAATACGGATAGGGGAACTTGAGCTGCACAACTGCCCTTAACGCTTTCCACCCCGCACCCTACCCAAGTGACGTGCTGTCATTGCTGATCACCCCAGCGAAACATCACATCACTTTGGGTGCAGTGGGTGCTTTATCTTCCATCTGCTTTGCTATTCCACATGAGAGAGCGCCCCTCCCTTTTTTACTTTCTTCTCACTCATATGTAGATGTAAAGTGCTCTGCAGACACGCTACAATGCTCAGAAAAGAAGGAGCTCCATTGGGCTTTTGGAGAGAGAATTTGGTTGCTGCCCGAACAGTGGACACCCCCCCCCCCCCCACACACACACATTTCCGAAACTACATCCCTCACGGAATGTAATAAGGAGTGTCGTTTGACAGATCTTTTCATTTTTATAGACAACTGTTCCAAAAATCTATCAGACAGCTGTGGGGTGTAAATGCTCACTGCACCTCTTATTACATTCCGTGAGGGGTGTCGTTTCCAGAATGGGGGCACATGTGGGGGGTTCACTGTTTTGGCGTCAATGCACATGGCCTTCAATTCCAGCCAAATTCTTTCTCCAAAAACGTAATTTTGCATCTTCTCTTCTGTGCACCCGCAGAGCACAATTACGTCCAGATATGGGGTATTTCCACACTCAGAAGCAATGGTGTTACAAATTTTGGGGGGCGTTTTCTCCTGTTACCCCTTGTGAAATTAATTAATTTGGGGCAACATTTCAGTGAAACAAATCATATTTTTCATTTTCACGTCCAAATTTAAAGAAAATTCATCAAACACCTATTACCATCCTTGAGGGGTGTAGTTTCCAAAATAGGGTCACAAGTGGGTGTTTTTTTTTTTTTTGCGTTTATGTTAAAACCGCTGTAACTATCATCCACCACTGTGCAAATCACCAATTTTGGCCTCGAGTGTTCATGATGCACTTTCATTCTTGAGCCATGTTGTGCTCCCGCAGAGCACTTTACGTCCACATGTGGGGTATTTCTGTAGTCAGCAGAAATTGCGTTACAAATTTCGGGGGTCTTTCACCTCTTATGAAAATGAAAAGTATGGGGTATGGAGTAATTTTTATTACACTAACATGCTGGTGTAGCCCCTAACCTTTCCTTTTCATAAGGGGTAAAAGAAGAAACATTTTAAAATTTGTAATACCCCATATGTGGCACTAAACTGTTGCCTTGAAATATGACAGGGCTACAGGGGGAGAGAGCGCCATGCGCATTTGAGGCCTAAAATAAGGATTTGCATAGGGACCGACCAGGAGGCAAGCATGGCACTTGCCTCCGCCACCAAAAAATACCCTACGGCAGTGTATCCTTAACAGAGTGCCTTCAGCTGTTGCACAACCCTCAACATGCCTGGACAGTCAATGGCTGTCCGGCAATTCTCAGAATTGTTGTTTTGCAACAGCTGGAGGATCCATTTTGGAAACAGTGCCGTACAATCCGTAAAAATTTTTTATTGGGGGGGAGGGGTAACTATGTAAGGGTGTATATGTAGTGTTTTACTCTTTATTTTGTGTAGTGTAGTATTTTTAGGGTACATTTACACAGATGGGGATTTACAGTGAGTCTCTGGGAGTTTGAGCTGCGGCAGAAAATTTGTCACAGCTCATACTTGCAGTGGGAAACTCACTGTAAACCCCGCCCCTGTGAATGTACCTGTACAATCACATGGGGGGGGGGTTGGGGCAAACCTCCAGCTGTTGCAAAACTACAACTCCCAGCATGCACTGACAGTCCGTGGGTACTGGGAGTTGTAGTTTTGCGACAGCTGTAGACACACTGGTGGGGAAACACTGAGTTTGTGTCTGTTACCTAACCAGTGCGTCTCCAGTTGTTGCAAAACTACAACTCCCAGCATACTTAGTCTGTCAGTGCATGCTGGGAGTTGTAGTTTTGCAACAGCTGGTGGCACACAGGTTGGGAAATACAGAGTTAGGTAACAGACCCTAACTCAGTGTTTCCCCACTAGTGGGCCTCCAGCTGTTACAAAACTGCAACTTCCAGCATGCACTGACAGCCAAAAGTCATGCTGGGAGTTGTAGTTTTGCAACAGCTGGAGGGGAACAGTTTGGAGACTACTGTGCAGAAGTCTCCAAACTGTGGCCCTCCAGATATTGCAAAACTACAACTCTCAGAATGCCCATAATATTAGGCATGCTGGGCGTTGTTGTTTTTCAACATCTGGCCCTTCAGATGTTGCCGAACTACAACTCCCATCATGCCTGGACATTGTGGGCATGCTGGGAGTTGTAGTTTTGCAACATCTGGAGCACCACAGTTTGGAGACTACGGTGCAGAGGTCTCCAAACTGTGGCATGCCAGATGTTGCAAAACTACAACTCCCAGTATGCCCAGACAGAAAACAGATGTCTAGGCATGCTGGGAGTTGTAGTTTTGCAAGATCTGGAGGGCCACAGTTTAGAGACTTCTGTAAAATGACCTGACACTGCTCGCCACCGCTGCATCCTCTGCTGCCAGCTGCCGCCACGATCCTGCAGGCATGTAAGCTGCCTTCCTCTGATCCCCCGCTCTGCCTGCGCTTCTATGGGGGAAATTGACTATAACCCCCCTATCCCCCTCCTGCCATTGGTTGGTCAGCCCCAATCACTCTCATTTTCCAGGCAATCGGGTCACCAGAGACCTGATTAGCCCGGAAAAATGCGATTCAGCGGTCAGTTATGACCGGCGAATCATGGCGATCACAGTTATGGGGGGTCTCAGGACCCCCCTAGGTGATGTGCCAGGATGGCTGCTGATAGATATCAGCAGTCATCCCTGTCCGATCACTGCCCAGTGAGCGGTGGTGACCGGAAATGCCAAGGGCCAGCTCGAGGGGCTACACTGTTTATGCAACCCCCATGAAAACCAATGGGAGCTATGCATTAAAGGGGTACTCTGGTTAAAACCTGGTGCCAGAACGTTAAACAGATTTGTAAATTACTTCAAATTTGTAAATCACTTCTTTAATTTAATTTATGTCTGACCACAGTGCTCTCTGCTGACACATCTGTCTGTCTCCGGAACTGTCAAGAGTAGATGATTTAAAAACATTTTTTTTTCATCGAAGTACCCTTTTAAAATCAATGGGAGCTGCGCCCAGATTTGGCTTTTCCAACTACCTCTGGCAGCTGCAAACGAACAGGAGTTTGCTTAAAAAAAAAAAAAAAGAGTGCCTTGTTGGGAGAATCCCTAGGGAATTATACTGAACAATGCTAAATATAGCATTGCTCAGTTACACCACCATTCTGCTAGTAGAGCAAACTATGTGAGCAGGTCCTTGAATAGCCTTTAGGAAACCTCTGGCTGCCATAAGAAATGCTTTCTCCCCTGCAGTCACAGTGACTTTGGATACAGATGAAAGAGTTGACAAATTTCTTCCTGTCACAAATCTTGTGATCACTGATGTTGGTTATTGACTGTGAAGCGAGCACAGTTCCAGTGCCCACTTCTTAGCCTTACTGAACAATATGCCATGCATGTATCATACTGTATGTAAAGGTTCACATAACAATGCTGTTTATATAAGTCACTCATTGGGAAGCAGCTGCAGAAGTTGTCTCATGAGGACTGGCAACAGCTCATTGCAAAGGGTCATTTACCTTGGGCTAGAGAAAATGTTATTTGGCGATGCATTGGCCATTCAAATACTGTAAATAGTTAACCGTGTTACATAATATTTAGCTGGGTCTACCAGAATGATCTTCTCCTACTTAGTGATGGTTGACTCTAGCTCACATGTTGGGTCCTAAGTGGAGAACCCCCACTTAGGACCCAATACCGGTAGCCAGTGGCAGAACTGTTCCATATTTCATAGTACTAGACATCTAAGAAGGGACCACATAATAAAGCTTGCATGTCTAAATTTCATAGTTTACTAGAGTATTATTGATAAACATTACTTTATTCCAGGTGTGGCTGTGTGGTGGAAGTATGGAAGTCCTCCCGTGTTCAAGAGTGGCACACATAGAACGCAAAAGAAAGCCATATAACAATAATATTGATTTCTACACAAAGAGAAATGCTTTACGGGTAGCTGAAGTTTGGATGGATGACTACAAATCACATGTTTACATTGCATGGAATTTACCATTAGAGGTATAGCATAAGCACCTAGAATGACAAAAACTATTCTTAACCATATAATTCACTGTATTTAAAAATGTATTAAGTTTTATTTTTCCTTTGTTTTCAGAACCCAGGAATTGACATTGGTGACATATCAGAAAGAATCGCTTTAAGGAAAAGCTTGAAGTGCAAAAACTTTCAGTGGTACTTGGATAATGTTTATCCAGAAATGAGAAGATACAATAATACTGTTGCTTATGGAGAGGTATAGTACACATTGGGGGAGATTTCTCAATCAGCCTGAAACCCTAATTGCCTGGCTGTTCCCACAGCAACCAATCACAGCTCAATTTCCAATCTTAATGAGCTCTTATCAAGTGAAAGTTGAGCTGTGATCGGTTGCTATGGGAAAAACAGACAATTAGGATTCCAGTCAGATTGATAAATCAGGACCATTAATTACATGTGGTTCATATGACTGATAGATATTCTCTACTAACACAATTATCTTGAAGCATATTACCATATGTACAATACAACAGAGTTAATGAAAATGGCTAATATTGGAGCTTAAAGGGTTTATCACAGATTAGAAATACAGAGATGGATTATTCAAAAAATAGCACCACTCCTGTCCCCAGGTTGTGTGTTGTACTGCAGCTCAGTCCATTGAAGTGAATGAAGCCAAGTTGTAATACCACACTCAACCTGAGGACAGGAGTGGTGCTGTTTTTGGAAGAAATTATCTCTGTTCTTCTATTACCGAATAGCCCATTTAAGCAGTTCCCATTCCAACCTGACGTAACTTATTATTTTTTTTTTTAACCATGTTGTAATGGCCTGTGAATCTACATACGCCGGTAAAGGTGTATTCCTCAAGGACCAATTTATGTTTTGGCCTACTTTGACAGGCCAGGATACCATGCCCTGTACTGATGAGGGGCAACACCCCAAATTAGCTGTCTGTAGATGGGTATTTTCTTCTTCTGAAAAGATTTCAAGTTTAGCATTAATTCCCGATCAGTTTATTACAATGTACTTGAAGTGAAAAGCTGATATTTAGGTGATATTATTTAGCTGCTTTGCATATTACCTCTTCCCAAAATTCCCAGTTGAATGCTATTCGCCTATGAATTATTAGTCCCCTAATATTGTACACACACAGTATTTAACCCCCAATATTTCCCTTCATAGTAATTAACCCCTTAAGAGTACTTCCCACTTCCCACAGTTTTTCCAAAAGTGCCCCCACACAATAGTTCCCCCCAAATAGTGCCCCCACATAGTAGTTAACCCTCCTATAGTGCCACAAAACAGAAATGAGTACTAGTAGTTCCCTTATTATTCTTTCTTACTCTAGTGATGCCTCCCTTTGTGCCCCACACAATATTTAGTCCACCCTTTGTGCGCCCAAGCCAATCTCTAGTTTAAAGATTTATACAACAGCATAAGCCACAATAAAAGGTCTCACACTTCCTTAGACAGTCTAGTTTACGTTTAAGCAGTCTCTGTAGTAGATAGCTTTGGTAAATACAGACCATTTGCTTTTTTCCTTATTTACCCTCCATACAAATCCACAGCAAAAAAAAACTGCATGATTTTGGATGGATTTATCTGCTGGAACTCTGTGGACTTTTCCCGGTGGAAAAACCACAGCATTTATTTCCCATATGGATGCACCCTTAAAAGGAGCAATATTTGGACTGTCAGATCAAGATAGATTATAGTGATTTAGTAATTAATGAATGAACTTAACAATCTGCTCTAAAAAGAAAACACCCTTCTGACCTCTTTTTCCTGGGTTGATGGCTATTGTAACTTTTTAAGGGCTCTTGCAGTAAAACTTCTTGCTACTTCCAGATTTCTTGTAATACACACCCACTATCTTGCTATTATTACCATTATGTTGGATCTTGTGGCATGTCGGATTTGTTCTAGTTGCTCCATTCACTAACTTTGTTAGCCTTTATTGTGTCATATTATCTTACATTCAATAAATTTTATATGGATGTTTCTTGTTTTTGCTGATGGTTAAAATCATATAATAAATAAACAGATAAATAATAATATAAAAAATGATTATATATTATTTTTATTTCTGGTTTAGGAAAGATATAGAAGTAAAATGCATGTTTTTTACATAAACATATTTTACTTCTATATCTTTTCTAAACCATTAATAAAAATATGGAGTATATAGCGAATGTACTTTGTTTGCAGTATCTACTTTATTCTTTTTTATTTTCTCAAACTTCATAGAGGTGACTTCAACCGAATCAAGTTATAACTGTTTTGTGGCAGTGTTTTAGAGTCTAATGTCAAAAGGATGTGACCTTTTTGTTGTTATTTATATAGTACTGTGCTTATTTCAAAGTTTTCTAAGTCAGAAAGCAGGTTGATCATCCTAGTTACAATCATAAAAACAATAAAGGGACCAATCTGACCATTACTATTCCGGGAATTAGTGTTAGCCCCTAAAATGGCTATTATAAGCCCTATTATTACCACCAATACCCACTGGCAGCCGAATCAAAGTTATGGTCTGGGACTTGGGCAGTTGCAAGCTGGTATTATTAGGCTGGGGAGGGCCAAAATAAATTGCATTTCCAACCCTAGTAGTGCCAGATTGCTACTGTTTGGTTTGTACCTGGCTGTTTATTGACAATAAGGTATACAATAATCAGGGGGGATTAGCATTAACTAATTTACAGGATAACACCGTACCCCTGCTTAGTAATGGATGATGTCAGACGGCTACCACGACTAAGCCATAAGCCACACAGAAAGTTTTTTTTCACCTTTATTAACTAGGCCCCTTATTAACCCTTTTTATTGAGTTAATTAAACACGAAAACACAAAACCTCTTTCTTTGTTTTTAGATCAGCCATAGTCCTAGTGTTTCTGTGAAAAAATAAATGATTACATAAAAATGGTAGGCATAGTATATTAGGTTTATGGCATGTTAGATACTTTTCTCTTGCATATGCTCTAATGGCTGATCTACTATATATTCATATTTTCTTTAATAATGGTTCACTTTCTAATGATTTAGGCCAAGTATAGAAGTATATATATATATATATATATATATATATATATATATATTTATATATATATATATATATATATATATATATATATAGACAGCCCCTTTAAGAAAAGGGCTTTTCTTCCTTATGGAAGAGATTCTGAATTGGCAGGGCTTTTTAGTATGTCATTATTTGACTTACAGGGTAACTACTTCTAATAGGTAGCACCTGACATTTTAATAAAGGCCGCTAAAAAAATGTAAGAAGCGATCTGGTTAGTTGCAATGGGCACCTGCTCCACGTTACCTCTGCACAGGTTTTAATAAATCTTCCCCATTATTCCCTTGTATCCATGTTAAGAAGTCAGATATTAGTTTGAAAGTCATTGTTCCATTTTTGCACTAACTAAGCAATAGAACAGTTTTCAGAACACTTCAAAATGTTCTTTTAAATCTAAAAAGAAAAAGAAAAAAACCTTATGTCCTTGTTTTCACAGTTACGGAACAACAAAGCTAAAGATGTTTGTCTAGACCAAGGCCCACAGGAGAATCACACAGCTATAATGTATCCGTGCCATGGATGGGGCCCTCAGGTTTGATCACTTTCCATTTGTTTTATGGTTCACAGTTCATCAGTTTGAGTCACATATCGATGATTATAAAGATTTACACAATTGAGCAGTAATAGTTTGGTTATTCTAGAATAATGAACTTGTGTTAATTGCATTACTTTGGGGCTTGTTCATACGGCATAAATACCCATAAAACCACTGAAGTGATATTATTTCTGACTTTGTGTCAGCAAACCTAATTATCAAATGCATCTGTAGCACTTTCATTAGCTCTCTTGAAATAATGTAATAGTAGAAGACTGCCCATTTAAAAAGAAACAAAACAGTTTTTATTAGTTTACTAGGGTACTTTTTTAAAGTATGTTATACGCAAAACATATTTGCAAGTTTTTTTCATACGTTTCTACCACTTTTATTTGACTGTAAGAGTAAAGAATGTCTATACTGTCATTAAAGGCCCAGAACTATTTGCCCATAACAACCAATCAGAGCCATTGGCTCTCGGGGCATGCTGGGAGTTGTAGTTTGGAAACATTTGGATGTCCACAGTTTGAAGACCATTGTTCTAAATGATGGTGGCCTGTCATTAGTCAAGTCAAATTATTAATTTTTGTTAAAGTGTACCTGTCATATCACAGAAAAAAAGAAATGCTAATATATATTACTTACTAGGTTATACAGATGCTTTATGTCTTTCTTATGAGTCTAACATCTGCATTTGGCTCACAAATCTCTCTTTTCTGCTGCTCATTCATTCTGATATCCACTGCTCAGGAAGGGGTGTGTATCATGCAAGCACTGAGGTTGCCCTCACTTACCATGCATTCACTTCCTTCTTGAGTTTGCTGTGTCTCTTCTTACAATCACTGCAGGTTTCTGTGCTGTTGCTCTGTTTTCAGACAAGTGTCTGATAGGACAGGTGTGAGCACAGAGGAGTGATAGTCCCAACCTAAATTTTCTGGACTTTGTCCCAGCCTGTGTTTTAGCTGTGAAAATACCCTAAATGTATAAAACAAGTGACTGTACTGATAGGAGCATAGATTTGTTTTACTTATCACAGCTATGGCCAGGGCCAGATTAGCATTACAGCTCCTAGAACTCCGAAACACATGGCTCTTGCCAACCGGGGTAGAAAGGATTTAGCACACAGGTGCATAAGACTATGGGGGCCGTAAGCTAGGTATCATCTGACTCACATATGTGGAATGGAAAAAAAATAAAAATAAAATAAAACACTCCCATACATACACCTCTTGAGGTAGCTTACCTCCTCAAGATAAAAATGATCTAGCAGTTGAAATTTAAAATGCCTGAGTTTGGAGACACCATACACATTAAATAGGTGGCCAATGTCAACAAACTCAAAAAGTGTGCAATTTTTGCCTCCCTATAGGTGGTACAGATTGAAGCTCTTCTTAGCACTTTCTACCCTTTCAGGTATATTTTGCTGATTTACAGCATTTTTTAGGGCTTCTGGCACTACTATGTTTTAAAATAGCATAGAACTATACGGTATTGGTTTTATTTAAAAAACAATTCTGGTTTTGCAGTTATTGCATCTTGGCTGGCTGTGAACATAAAATCTGATAGTTTGTATGTTTTAAATGACTTTATGCATTACTTACAGTAGTGTATCAATTTAGGTCTCTGTATAGTTTACATGAATAAAAAAAAAAGCATTCAGTACAAATTATCAGTACAAATTATTTTGACTATTGATGAAGAATGTTACTTATTGTTGTGCTTATGTGGTTGACTACTGTGTAGATGTTAACACCAGTGTCCTGTGGTTGCCATATAACTATTGGAATATTCCTTCCATGAAAAGCTCCCTTACATATTCATTTAAAATGTTTGATCTATGTTTGTGTTCCACAGTGTTCAAGTGTTTCAGACCTAATGCATAATAATCTAGAACTGCTGTTTAGTAAGTAGCAACCCAAATATGTTCAGGTTGTTGCTTAGCAATACAGGCCAAGATGAGCCAATGATGCATACGGATCTTCACGCTCTGGAGAGCACCAACATTCAGCTGACATATAAGGGGGGGGGGGTCATATTATCATACTCCACCAGCGTTTCTGCTCCTATACAGGAGAAAAAAAATTGTGGGATTCGGCAAGATGTGTGTCTTATTTAAGAAAAATGTCACAATACAGACACATCTATAGCATTAAAGTTATTAATATACCCATTAATATACCCACTTAGAAAGTAACTTGTCTTGGCACTGCAAACATTAATCTTGTATACTTGTTCCCAATCTGTGATGCTGATATAGAACTACAACTCCCAACTTTAATTATGTGCAATTATCTACAGACATAATAAATTGCCAGATCACCTCTATTACCCTTGCACTAAACTACACACATTAAATTCTAGAAGCCTTTAGTGACATTTTTTTTTCTGGCAAAAAGATTAAATCATTTAACAAATTGGTTCATTATTATTATCATAAATGGTCATCAATGGTTCAGTAATTGCTTATAAAGCAAATGAATCATAGTATTTTCTAAAGTTATGAGCCAGATTTGATTAAGATATCCTTATCTGGCAGAGAAGAGCTTAAAATATGTGCAAAGGTATGAGATACAGGGTACTTTCTTAAACTAACGTAACTCTGATTCTGTAAATAATGAAATTATAACAAACATTTTTCCCCTGGGGTTCACTTTATATTAAAAAAAAAAATTGTACTAACTGCATTGTTAAAAATGCTTGAAATGTGAAAATGAATGCACCAAACCACATAGTAAAATAAACGGAGTTGATAAGCACATCCAAACAAAAATTGAATAAATGTGCAGGTGCACACTGCCATGGCTGTAAACACAGAAAAAATACAATACCACATCTAAGAAATAAGAAAAAAAGCTATGTGGTTAACAAAAACAGTTAGGGCTCTGATACATGATAATAGGAAAGCATTCAGGTAAATGAAACAAGAAGGTAGTGGGTAGGCGTGAAAAAATTATAAGAAGAATACATTCTATAAAAACAAATACAATTAGCAGAAATTGCAACAGAAATAATGATTACCATAGAAAGTAAAAAAAACTAAAATATTCTTCAGCTACATAAATAATAAGACATAATCTGGGTGTAATGGTGTAAGCGGATGAAGAAAAGGCCAATCTACTAAATGCCTTTTGCTGTATTTACACAGGAAACACAAAATGTACCGCGAGCAGTTGGTATAATCCCAGGGTTTTACAAGAATTAAGTAATGTGCTAGACAGACCCTTATTCCCTATATTTAAAGATTCTATAATGACAGGGATTGTTTCACAGGACTGGCGATTAGCAAATGTGGTATCAATATTCAAAAAGGGGGCAAAAATGGATCCTGGGAACTATAGGCCTGTTAGTATAACATCTGCCGTGGGTAAGATTTTTTAGTGTTTTCTGAGAGATGTTATTCTGGAGAATCTTAATAAAAATAACCTTCTAACACAGCACCAACATGGGTTTATGCGGGATTGGTCCTGACAGACTAATCTGACCAGCTTCTATGGTCAGTTATGTGGGGTAAAGCTGTGAATGTTGTGTATGTGGACTAATGCACTTTATACTGTGCCACACAAAAGGTTAGTACATAAAATGAGGATGCTGGGACTATGGAATGATATATGTAGATTGGTTAGCAACTTGTCCAGTGATAGGAAGCAGAGGGTGGGGATCAATGGAACTTACTCTGGTTAGGTGAAAGTTACAAGTGGGGTATTGCAGGGTTCCACTTATTTACAATATGTTTATTAATTACCTTGTAGAGAGAATACAAATAATTTTTATATTTGCAGATGGCACTAAACTGGATAAGTTGATCACCACAGAGGAGGATAACATAATATTACATAGGGATCTAGGGAAGCTAGAGGTTTGGGCACAGACATGGCAAATGATGTTTAAAGGGGTACTCCCGTGGAAAACTTTTTTTTTTTTTTTTATCATCTGGTGCCAGAAAGTTAAACAGATTTGTAAATTACTTCTATAAAAAAAAATCATCTGGTCAGCTGAGAGCACTGTGGTCATGACATCAGAGAGATCTAAAAAGTAAAGCATTTCCTCTGTAGTATATAGCCCCTAAAAAGTACTGGAAGGATTAAGATGTTTTAATAGAAGTAATTTACAAATCTGTTTAACTTTCTGGCACCAGTTGATTTAAAAAAAAAATAAAGTTTTTCACGGAAGTACCCCCTTAATATGGATAAATGGAAAGTTATGTACTTGGGCCACATGTACAATTATGTGCTAAATAATAAGACATTAGGTAAAACTTCTACCTAAAAGAACAGTAAACTGGTGGACAGTAAGCTAAACTTTAATGACTAGTGCCAGGCAGCTGCAGCCAAGGGTATGGAATGTATCAAGAAAGACATAGAGGCTTGTGACAAGAATGGGTGCACAAAGACCTTCATTTACATTTAGGAATATGTAAGGATATTTCAGGAATCTAGCACCTAGGAGAAGAAGTAAAAAACCATTTTGGTTGGAGTCTCCCAAACTAACAGGCAATCTCAGCAGGCAGCAGATCCTCTTGGCATATGCGGATGATGATGTGAGCTGTGCCAGGGAGCAGAGTCTAAGATGCCGCTGGTTCTCACCAGTGCCCGCCGCAAAGCAGGATGGTCTTGCCGAGGCAGGAGGTAGCTGGAAGGTGGCATGGCACTAAAGGAGACTGGCAGGACGTGGCAAGAAAGCAGTAGATCAGGCCAGGTAACACGGGTGCAGGGGAAGTAAGGTAGCAAGGAACAGGTACATAGTAACAGGAACACAGACTTTCACAATGGCACAAGGTAACCAAAGGTCTGGCAGGGAACCAAGGGAGGAGCTGATATTTAAGGACAGGGGACAGGTGTAGACACTTGATTAAATGAGCACTGGCCCTTTAAGAGTAAGAGCTCTGGCACGTATGGACTAGGAGGTGAGGGCATGCAAGGCGGGGCTGCGAGGACATGGAGAGGCGGAAGATGAGGAAGGTGAACGACAGGCTGGGATTCGCATGTGGGCACGTCCCGTGATGCGAATCCCAGCCCCACCGGCAGCGGGGACATGAGCAAAGAGCGCTCACGGACGGCGTTTCTGGCCGGAGTGCAGGCGTTACAGTATATTTACTTTTTGTAACAGTAATGCAAAGTTTCTTCTGTTCACAGCTTGGGAGATATACAAAGGAAGGCTACCTCCATCTGGGTACTCTAGGGAGCACAATTCTCTTACCCGATACTCGCTGTTTAGTGGATAATAAGAAAAGTAAATTTCCCCAACTTATGGATTGTGATAAAGTAAAAAGCACACTTCATAAACGCTGGAGCTTTATACAGGTAACTATTTTTTACTGCTGCATTATTAAAGGCAAATTGAACCAACAAACTTTGGCATTTCATAAAATTTTTGCTCAGATTTATTAATCTGAGACAAACACTGTCTAATTCTAACATGGTTACAATTAACAGGTCAGCTTTTATTTTACCAGAGCGATTTGAGAAAGGAAAGCTGAGCTGTAATTTGTTGCTATGGGAAAATCAGACAAAGTTTTTGTCAGACAGATTTTTATTCATTAGATTTAGGAAGAATAGAGCACAAAAACAAGTATTGTAGAAAGTTTTACATTTTAACAACAAAGCAAATGTTTTCTAATGTTTTCAATTTATGCATAAGTTGTGTTGCATTTCTGACACGTATTTTCTAAGTTACAAAGCAACAGTTTTCAATCACAACATTGTAAAAAAATTTTCATGAAGACTCAACTGAAGTATTGTATTATAGTTGTCAAAAAAGTTTGCATGTTAGGAAACTATTTTGATAAAGTAAGAATAGAACAACAAGAGAAAAAATAAGCGTATATAGATCAAAAATATTTACATTTTATTGAACATGAATGCATTCAGACATGACCTTTAAAATCACGAAAAGATATAGCTGTATCAGGTAAGTTGTAAACAGACGATTCTATCAAATACAGGGCAGGAGGTTTATATTATATATATTATATATATATCAAACAATGTATAGTCTGGATAAAGCATGCAACAGAAGAAGACGTATAAAAAAAATACCCTATATACTGCAAGTAACTAAGCCATTATTGGTAGAGAGTTACAGCATTAAAGGTATAAACAAGTATCACCTAGTGGGAGCACAGTAAGACCTCCAGCATCACCCAACATTTCACTTAATCTGCTTCGTCCGGACGAAGCAGATTAAGCAAAACGTTGGGTGAAATACACCTGTATGAACCTCTCCTTTAGAAGGGAGGATGGAATGTTCTTACTCTCTTATCTGATCTTCTGTGTCCTCTAGATTAGGATGTCAAAGCAACTCCCTAGGTCCCCTATACACTGCATTTAAAGGGGTATTCCAGGAAAAAACTTTTATATATATATATATATATATATATATATATATATATATATATGAAATAGAATGCAGCACACCACTGTTGCAGTCAAAACAAATAGATTTATTTCATAGCGTGCAGAGGACTACGTTTCACCGGTCTCACACCGGCTTTATATATATATATATATATATATATATATATCAACTGGCTCCAGAAAGTTAAACAGATTTGTAAATTACTTCTATTAAAAAATCTTAATCCTTTCAGTACTTATGAGCTTCTGAAGTTAAGGTTGTTCTATTCTGTCTAAGTCCTCTCTGATGACACCTGTCTCAGGAAATGCCCAGTTTAGAAGAGGTTTGCTATGGGGATTTGCTTCTAAACTGGGCATTTCCCGAGACAGGTGTCATCAGAGAGGACTTAGACAGAAAAGAACAACCTTAACTTCAGAAGCTCATAAGTATTGAAAGGATTAGGATTTTTTAATAGAAGTAATTTTCAAATCTGTTTAACTTTCTGAAGCCAGTTGAGATATATAAAACGTTTTTTCCTGGAATACCCCTTTAAGTGCCAAAAACACATGGTTATATGATGCCCCTCAACCCCACCATCCTAAGACTGCGGTACTGTCCTTCTAGTGCCTCACTTTGTGGCATTTGTCATGTATATAGTCTCACATGTTAAGTCAAAGTATACTATGTAGTATACATTTTTTTAACAGGATTCTTCTCTATGGAATAGCACAAAGGCCTATGCTATTCCATCCAGCAGAAAAGTGCACACCACACTCAAACCAAAATGCTTTACCAATACAGAATATCTATGTTAAGTGGGCTTAAAGTAATGCCCCTTAGGTAAGGTAAAATCCACTTGCAGAACATTGAGAAAACCAAAAATGTTTAGAAGACTAACATATAGCATATAGGCTATATATTTTTTTATTCAAATATACTTCCAGACTTTTCATCTAACATATTTTTTGTCATTTGTATCTTTTAGAATGGAGCAATAATGAATAAAGGTACAGGACGCTGCCTAGAAGTTGAAAACAGGGGTAATGCAGGAATAGATTTGATTCTTCGGAGCTGTACAGGACAAAGGTGGACCATTAAAAACTTCATCAAATAGAAAAAGGAAGCGTGGTGTGATCTGTCATCTGGAGATATTATAGACTTGATCTCTTTCTTTAAGAGATATTACTACAGAATCAACTCTTGGAGTTTATTTCATGTCTTCTACTGTGGAGCGGGTCAAAAGTTTTTTTTTTTTTCTTCAGGAATTAATTTAACAGCAACCATTGAATTTATTCTTTGGGATTAAAATGATCCAGTACCAAATGATTCATTTTGCATGCTTGATTCTTAGTTTAATGAAATCAAAGCTCTGTGACCTAACATGAAATTCATTGGATATATCAGCACAAAGAAAATCGATACAGAAGAAACAGATTGTCTTTTATGCATCAATTATTCTTTTTAATATAGATTATTTGCACTTCAGAGAATACGCTTCTTATTAATAAAGTGTTCCCAAACCTTTGACTGTGGAGCCACATGTGGCTTTTGGGCCTCTTGC
The DNA here is from genome assembly GCF_029499605.1 of Hyla sarda. NCBI lineage: Eukaryota > Metazoa > Chordata > Amphibia > Anura > Hylidae > Hyla > Hyla sarda. The sequence continues at coordinate 225,494,088 of NC_079190.1, forward strand.
ATGTGGAAACCCAGCTGTTGGTAGTTCTGTTGTATACTAGTTGCACCAGGGATATCAATGCATTACTGAAACGTGTTACTTGATATGAAACCACCATAACACTTGGTCATGTAGCTAATAATTTGTATGAAATGATTACTAGATCAACATGTTCTTTACATAACTTTACAGGAAAGGGAAAAGAAAAAGCTTGTGTAGTATAGCAGAATAATGGTATGTTGTGGTATAGCTCTTCAAAGTGGGGGTATTATTATATCCATGAGTGGGATCCTTATTCAAAGGAAATGGACCGATTTGAGAATATGTAACAGCAGATAAAGCAACATCAAAGGGAATCCACACAGATCTTTCCAAATCTTGGTGACCTTAACTTTTAGTATCCTCCCCCTTCTCAAAAAAAAGAGGCAACTACTCACATTTTTCATACCTACAGATATCATCTCTTTGAGAGATTAAGCAATGCATGGGTGATAAGACTCCATACTTCTCCTCAAGGAGACATACTAACAACCCCCCCCCAAGTCCCACTTTTACATTAAACATTCACCATTAGCATTGTGACTGGTGCTCTAAGCAAAAGCTGGTATCCAAGAAAAATAAATAATGCAATATTAATATTTACCTAAAAGTCCTTTATGGAATTAAATAAAATCCGTTTTTTAAAGAACACAGTTCTGACACCAAATCAAATCCTAGGGATAATGTGAAGTGTGTTCAGTTAATGAATCACATTTTTATTATTTAGCTGTGTGTTTGTAGAAATGACTGAAAGCCAAAAAAAAACAAGCTTCATTAAATTGTCTAACTTTAAAACCAGTCGTAGTTTATAGTTCTGCCATTCTTTCTTCTAAACTGTATAATCTCAGTTTAGCCTATAATGCAATGTAACCAAAGGTATTAGAATTTGAAATTGGGACTTGACCTATCTGAATGTGGTTTAGAGCTATGGTGTTATAAAATGAAGCTGTGCCTTCTACGCTATACTGTCAAATGTTGTCATTGAAGATAACTGCTGATCAGTAAAGAAACGGGGCAGGTACACAAAGTAGTAAATCTAAGGTGTGTGCATTGCAGTTACTAGGCATTTAACATTATACTGTATTGATGCCATCATAGCAAATGTTGACTGGTTGAAACTTCATCTAAATAAAAACATTGCAAACTAGGAGCTTCAAATTGTAAAAAAAAATGTTGTTTTTATTGGTTTGGAAATCCGGTACCGTCTAATCTACAGGCTTGCTAAGCATGTTTTTATTTGTTTTATAAACATGTCATGCGTATATGTATTGATTTCAATGAAACTGGAATAAAAAAAGAATCACTCCTCACAAATAAAAAAAGAAAACATTATGCGACTTTCTTCAATATTTCAAAGATATCTGTTGTATATGAATGTAAAACAATGACATTTATATAAATTTTGACTGTGGTTGTTGTTGACATTGTAGCTCAGTTTTATAGATGATGTTTGAAAATACAGATTTTCCTTCCATGATGCATTATAGAAAATACTCCAAGTTCCTGTTGTTTAATGAAGCCACAAACCTCAATGAACAGCAAACAATTGTTAAATGGACCTCACCAGACATGTCTTCTACCTAGGAATGAACTTACAACTTGAAATAACAAAAGTTTTTGCCAAAGAAGAGTAATGGTACTTATGTTTTGAGGAGATACGGATTTAGTGAAATATTTGGGCCATGTTAATAAGTCACAATTTGTGGAGTGGAATGCGGCAAACATAAAACTCTGGTATTAGGTTTTTAACATGTATTATTATTATTACTATTATTATTAATTTATAGTACGATGATAAGACTGATTGCTTTTTTTAGTAATATAAATTGTTGTCAGAGCCTGTGAGTATGAGTGGGTGACTGTGTAGCAGATTCATTGTTGTTGGCACTTGATTGGTATAGGAATATATTGAGTGCTGCTTGCTTTGATGTAGTATGGAGTATCCCTTGTTTCTTGAAATAATATTTTACCAGGTTTACATTTTTTCGACAAGATATGATTCATTAAAAGAAGTCCATGCTTCATAAAAAAAATTTGACATATATGATAGGGGAGCAACATTTCATCCCTGGTCATCAGTTATAAATAAGATATTGTGGGTGGTCTGATGTTAACCCTGGCAAATGATAATTGAATTCTATCTGCTCAATCTGTAGTGGTGTATAACAGGTACACGGAAAGGGATGCTTCACTTGGCGGGGTAACCGATCCCTACTTCTTGGCCTTCTTGAACTTTTGGATTTTTTCCAGCTCGCTAAACACTCGAACTTTTGCTGATTCGGCTCATGCCAGCCAGTAAACAGATACAGACACAGATATAAGGGCACTGATGTCACCCACAGCGTTCAGAGCACTTGGGGAACTTCTGCAGAGAGGAGAGATGGAGAGAGCCAGACATAGGGAAAGTTAGTGGTTAGAAAGATAGAGATACAGATTACAATGAGAGAGAAAGATAGATAGATAGATAGATAGATAGATAGATAGATACAGATTAGAAAGAGAGACCTTGTGTGTGTGTGAATAGGAATCAATCCCTATACAAGAAACCTATAGGGGCGCCTATACAGCAGATAAGGACATCCTTCTCACAGTGTTTGAATGAATCATCTTTTGCTACAACAAATCGAAAGTCTTTATCAAGGCTCATACCTGCAAATACCTTAATTTAATAGTGTTCATTAACCAGCTACAGTAGCCAGTGCTGTGATCTGTATCTATCCTTTAGTTCTGTTGTATTTTATATTGTTCCGCAAACACCGTCAGTACACGTGCAGTAATCTCAGCCAGTCAAAAAGCATGTTGTTAAGTAATAAGTATCTACAATTTAGCCTGTAGTGTTAAAGGGGTATTCAAGGAAAAAACTTTTTTTTCTATATCAACTGGCTCCAGAAAGTTAAACAGATTTGTAAATTACTTCTATTAAAAAAATCTTAATCCTTTCAGTACTTATGAGCTTCTGAAGTTAAGGTTGTTCTTTTCTGTCTAAGTGCTCTCTGATGACACGTGTCTCGGGAACTGCACAGAGTAGAAGAGGTTTGCTATGGGGATTTGCTTCTGAACTGGGCGGTTCCCGAGACACGTGTAATCAGAGAGCACTTAGACAGAAAAGAACAACCTTAACTTCAGAAGCTCATAAGTACTGAAAGGATTAAGATGTTTTAATATAAGTAATTTACAAATCTGTTTAACTTTCTGGAGCCAGTTGATATATAAAAAAAAGTTCTTTCCTGGAATACCCCTTTAATTGAGGTCTGTTGCTTTTATACAGTTCTGCAAACACCGTCAATATGCATTGTGCAGTCATCTCTGCCAGTGAAAAAGCATGTTGATAGGTAATATGTATCTAGCCTGTAGTGTTAATAAAGGTCTATTGCATTTCATATAGTTCCGCAAACACCATCAATACGCATTGTACAGTAATCTCAGCCAGTTAAAAAGTGTGTTGATAAGTAATATGTATGTAACCTGTAGTGTTAATACAGGTCTGTTGAATTTCGTGTAGTTTTGCAAACGCCTTCAGAACTCATTGTGCTGTCATCTCTGGCATGCAAAAGCGTCTGGCCAGTTAACACAGTTTTGTTGAATTTCATATTTTTCTGCAAACACACCTTAAAGGGTACTCCGCCCCTAGACATTTTATCCCCTATCCAAAGGACTCCCGCGATCTCTCTTGTGCTGGAGGCTCGTGACATCACAGCCGTGTCCTGCTCGTGATGTCACGACCACTCCACTTCAATGCAAGTCTATGGGAGTGAGCGTGATGTTACGAGCGGGGTATTATTGTGACATCACGTGCCTCCGCTCTGCAATGCCAGTCATCCGGCACGCAGCAGGGCCCCCATGATAAGACATCTTATCTCCTATCTTTTGGATAGGGGATAAGATGCCTAGGGGCGGAGTACCCCTTAAAATCTTTCTAGTGTACAGGCAAACAAGCATTATAGTAAAAAGCCTGTGCATTCCAGATACATTAGGCTTCTAAAGTGACTGTATTTTTTTAATTTTGGTTTTATTAAACCTTCCTTATAAAAACCTTGTTGTAAGATAAACACAGCCTTTGGAGCGTGTTGTTGATGTGGGGGAAGGGGCTGCAATGGCCGAGCATAGTACTAGTGGGACTGTAGGTAGTTGTGGTGTGGATTCTGGAAGGCATCATTGTGGATGTAGTGTGAGGGTACAAGGAGGCCACAATGACACATCAGAAGTGCTAACTGAGTGGTGGGGATGATGAAGAGGAATTTTAAGAGGAGAATGTCAATGAACCTTCTGGTCTGAGCAGCTCAGGAGCAAGTGACAAGTTCCCATGCCTCCGTGTGCATATTAACACTAGCAGGTATCTACCGACAACCAGGGATGCTTTATGCTGCTTTATTTTGGTGTGAATAAGCCTAAAAAATGGGTAAGGTGGAATAACTGAACCTTAAAAACACTTTAAAACTACTTGCATACACTCCTCACAGTGTTAGAGCTGTCAGGCAGTGTTTAAACCGTTTTTAGGGGCATATTTCAATTCGAGTCTAACCAAGCCGAACTGAACTAGCGATTTTCAAAAAGTTCAGCGAGTCCGGCAAAACGAACTTTTCAAAAGTTCGCTCAACTCTCCATATTATGTAGAGATTCATAGTGTGTGTCCCCCTTCTGTCAGCATAGCTGCAACTAAAAATTTATGTTAAATGATTATAAAAATTATGAATGAATATATAAATAAATAACTAATTAAATACATAAATACACTTTAATTTCCTTTGCAGCACTATGGCTAACATTACTGGTAATTGAAGGTCTGGTAGTTGAATCTAGAGATGTAGAGGTTAATAATACCCTCCCTTCTGATCTAGGGTAGAGAAGGGGTTCATGATTGTATTAATGGTGGTCTATAACAATGAAGAGGTGAATGGTAACATTTCTGTTGGTTTATTGCAGGAAAGGGTTACTGATGCCATTCCTCTTACCTCAGGTTAAAACAAAGATAAAGTAAAGTTTAATAATACTATTCATTAAAAGGGTACTCCGGAGGAAAACTAATTTTTTTTTGTCAATCAACTGGTGCCAGAAAGTTAAACAGATACTTCTATTAAAAAATCTTAATCCTTCCAGTACTTCTGCTGAATACTACAGAGGAAATTATTTTCTTTTTGGAACACAGAGCTCTCTGCTGACATCACGAGCACAGTGCTCTCTGCTGACACCTCTGTCCATTTTGAGAACTGTCCAGAGTAGGAGAAAATCCCCATGGCAAACATATGCTGCCCTGGACAGTTTCTAAAATGGACAGAGATGTCAGCAGAGAGCACTGTGCTCGTGTTGTCAGTAGAGAGCACTGTGTTCCAAAAAGAAAATAATTTCCTTTGTAGTATTCAGCTGCTAATAAGTGCTGGAAGGGTTAAGATTTTTTTAATAAAAGTAATTTATTTACAAATCTTTCTGGCACCAGTTTACTAATATCACTGATGGTTCATGGCAATTCTCAGCAGGGAAACCTCTACTGAATTAAAAGTTATTCAGAGATTTAATCTTTTTCTGTTTAGTTTATTAAAGCACAACAGGAGGACAGTACAAGTCTCCCATAGAGATATTACCTGTGCCTCTTAGGTACAAAAAAATTCAGAGCATTAAAAAGGTCTGTATCATACCTTTCCCCTTGCTCACATTGTGTGAGCTCCCGGCAGGAGAAAGTGAGCGTTCCCCAGCACGTGCAAAATCACTAAAGGCTGAGAGAGCTGTGCCTCACCATGCCCCACATGCACTTCCTGAGTTTGGTCTCCTGCAAGACCGGGAGGAGACCAAACTAACTGTTTGACTTGCACAGGGAACAGAACAGAGCCACCTAGTGGTGTTTTTTTTTTTTTTTTTTAAATCACATTAAATAACATATAAAGGTTGAGAATTTTAACAGCAAGTAAATAGCAAAGTGTCTTATAATTACATAAGGAACAATATATTAAATGTTTAGTTTGGTGACAGATACTCTTTAAGTGATTTATTGTTTTTTTTTCCTTACATGCACCAAATTTATCAAATTCCCTGCAATTTTATGATAATTATGTTGTATATACAAAAACATGTATAAAGCACTATCATGTGGGGTATAAACAAATAATACCAGAATAAGGTGCTGCCCTATTTGGGTATCGCTACACCGAGTGGTTCTACGTATATATCAACAACCCCTTAACTGATGTGCAAATATGCCTTATAGGTAGACTCCAATAATATGAAACCAAAAGTAAAAAAAAGCTACTCAAGATATATGGAGAAAAAAATAAAATCTTTATTTAACAATGTTTAAAAAAACACATTACAATTAAAAAAGGAGGGAATGTGGCACAGACAGGCGGCATACCTGGGATAATGAACAATGATTGTCCAGATAATACTGGCACTCACTAGATGGGTAAACATAAAACTGCAAGGTCACGTGACTATAATGAACTAAGATTACTAGTAGTGAGAATTTAGCGACTATATCTAAAATGCAAGTGCAATATACCAAAGCCTAAACTGCAGCCATGTAACATTGACTTGTAAGAGAATACATACCGCAGTATATGGCTAATGAAAGAAGTCCCAAGATGCCACCACCCCTACACGTGTTTCTGTGTGCTGACCTTGTCCAGGGGGTGACAGCATCCAAGAGATTGTGGATATTTATGTGCCCATAGGACCAATCAGGACTGAGCACAGTACGAAAATGTCACAATAGAAACGCCTTACCCAGTCCACATGTCGGCGCACGTTCCCCGCATCACTTCCGGCATAGCGTGTCATGTGACAGGCATGTTAGAAAATCATGTGACCTGACACATAGAGACAAGCTGCCGTGATTACGGAGGCGCAGAGAGGCAGGGGTGCGCACACAGTGGATCGGGGGCAATGCATGCGCACACCGTGCGCCAGAATACCTGTCATCAAACAATATTTTCTAAATTCACTCAGATTATATTCCCTAACTACTCCTAACATCCCTCCTGCACCAAACTAAAAAAAAATTCCAAGCTTTAAAAAGCTCTGTATCATACCTTTCCCCCTGTTCACATTGTGTGTGCTGCCGGAAGGAGAAAGTGGGCGTTCCCCAGCACGTGCAACGTAGCTGAAGGCTGAGAGAGCTGTGCCTCACCATGCCCCACACGCACTTCCTGAGTTTGGTCTCCTGCAAGGCCGGGAGGAGACCAAACTAACTATTTGACTTATAACATATAAAGGTTGAGAATTTTAAAAGCAAGTAAATAGCAAAGGAACAATATATTAAAAGTTTAGTTTGGTGACAGATACTCTTTAAGTGATTTTTTTTTCCTTACATACACCAAATTTATCAACTCCCCTGCAATATTATGATATATATGTTGTGCATAAGCAAATCCAAAGCAAAAATTTATGACTTCAAAGCACACTTCCTAAAGACACACAATGATAAATGTTCCTTTGTCTAAACTTTTTGAACTTGGCTTATCTACACACGGAAACACGGAAATGGAGATCAATACATTTGATTAGGGCAAAGAGGCAGTGCAGGATGACAGTGTACGAAGCTGAACTCACAGCTGAGGAAGAAAAAATGTAAAGTTTATCAAATGTAATACTCCCAAAATATCTACGTTTGTTAGGTTAAATTAATTCTACTGTAACAGCAAGCCACATGTTCTACAAAAGAATAATCTGCAAAGAATAGTGAAATATAGTTTATTTTATTTTGATAACTTACTGTACTGCACTTGTTATATATTCCAGATGTACAGGAAGGAAATTTGCTCATACAGAAGTACACAGATGGCAAACATATCACTTTGTACTATGTGACCGCCATCAATTTTAGAAAATGTGCTACATATATGCAACACACTTTAAAACATGTACACTCTATCACAGTCATTTTTCCACAACAAAGGGTATATATATTATTAAAAATTTACAATAAACTTAATAAGCTTGCAGTCACATATAGTTACTTTTAAGTGTGTTGGAAATGCAACTAGGTTAGAAACAATGAGGGACATTTATCAATGTTTGCTTATGTATTCTTTTTTTTTAGTAATTTTTTCCTTACTTTTTTTTGCTTATGTGTGACTTATTTATCAACTGGTTTCAGCCTGTTGATAATTTTCTTTCACGTAAGCAATTTTTACTTTTTTAATTTGGTAGTAGCTTTTTCTGCTCCATGTTTGAGCTGGAGTAAATTTAGTCAATTTTTAACGGTGTTGCGACTTTTTTTGCGCAGTTGCGACTGTCACAGTTAATAAATACCTGACTACCCATAGTCCATTTTAAAATTATTACTACATAGTTAATTTTTGGAAAACTTGCTTTTCTCGCTTTCCAGTCAAAATGTCGCACGGAAAATCGCGTAGTCGCAGTTGCGACAATTTTGCGACAATTATAGTAAAGAAAACCTGACTAAACCCGTTGATAAATGTCCATAAATAAGTAATACCTACATGTCATACCACATGTTGTATGTATAAAAATAATTTCTTTGTATAAAGTATCTACCACCAACATTGCCACCTGGACAGCTCATAAAAGGACTTCTTTTCAGTGTTTGTGATAGAACTAGAAGGTATCTCTGTACTCAATCGTCATGGTAGTGGTGACATAATAATTACATGATAACTGTAACATTTTAATGATTGCTGATGACACAGTGACGTCATAAAGTGCTTCATACCAGAGAAAAGATGAATGCAGCTTGCCAGGATACGGTATAAAATGGGATACTTTATTCAAAACTTCTGGAGCAACATACACACAGGAAGTAAACTCTGATGCGTTTCAAGCCTCTATAGGCTCTTAAACTTAGCATGCCAAGTTTAAGATCCCGGAGAGGCTCGAAACGCATCTGTTGAATAAAGTATCCTGTTTTATACCATATCCTGGCGAGCTGCATTTATCTTTTCTCTGGATTGTGCTAACAATCAATGCCAACTACAAAGTCCCTGCAACCTCAGACTCACCCTCACGGAGCTCAGTTGTAACTTTTTTGTCCTTAAATTCACTGTCTTCCCCACGCTGCCCCTTCCACCTTGTACCCTTTAACTTTTGCCTCCTGCACTGAGCCGTGTCAATTTGCCCACTCTCCTCTCCCCAACTGACTGTCATGGTAATAAGAAAATACATAATATGACAAATAGGTGTGCTTAATACCTTATGTTTATATCTTAAACCTCGCTAAGCAGCGCTGTTAAAACAGATGTGACCTTTTTTTTTTTTTTTTTTTTTTTACCATTGTAAGATTTGACTCATATATTTTTTATGGCAGCAGTGACATCAAAATATTTCACCTGACAACTATAAAATTGTAATGGTTCTGAAGACGTTAACGACAAGATAAATGCTACTTGAGCAACAGTTAAAATCATTATGGAAATAGTAACATCATAGTGCCCCAACTTTCCCACAGCCCTCCTAATACCTTGTACCGTCAAATTGTCCCCACAGAGCCCTACCACCTTATTTTACCCATATACAGAGCACATGAATGTGTTTGTTCCCCCGCAGAGCCCTTGGATAACCTATTACTCCCCTTTACTCACTTTCACAGTAATAGAAGGGGCCTACTATATAATTACATATCCAGTAAACTGATCCTATTAGAGACTCTGTAGGACACTATCCAGCTCTGCCATGAGTTCCAATGATCGAACCTATTTTGGGATACTCTAAGACAATCATGGATTTTACTTGTCAATCACAAGTCTCATTTATAGCTTTAATGATAGTTGTCCAACATTAGAAAAATGCTGCTTCTTTTTATGTAAAAACAGCTCCCCTCCTGTTTATAGGTAGTGTGTAGTAATGCAGCACAGCTCCATTCACTTAAATTGTAAAAAAAAAAGCTGAAGCATAAGAACATTTTTTTTTTTCTTTCTATCCAGATAACCACTTTAATACAGTACGGTGACTCAGTAGTTAGCACTGCAGTGCTAGGGTCAAATACCACCAAGGACATCTGCAAAGGAGTTTGGATGTTCTCCCCATGTTTGCACTGGTTTCCCCTGGGTACCATGTCTTCCTACCACACTCCAAAAACCATACTGATAATTAAATTTAGATTAGGAGTCCCAAAGGGGACAGCGACCGGTTTGAGTGATGGAAAAGCACTGTGGAATATGTTGGTGCTATACAAATAAATAATTATTATTAAGAAGTTAATTAAATGCACTATGATTAGATCTAATTATACATACAGAAAACAACTGCATGTTTTTCTTAGTAAAAATAATAAAAACTTACTCAAATTTATTAAATGTACATAAAGTACCAGAATGATTAAATCAATAAGGTTAGAAAATATTAGGGAAAATGACAGGAAAAATAAGAATAAGAAGCTTGGCGACCTTACCATAAAAAAGTATATGACTATCTATATCTTATTTGTCTTTTTTCCATTTACTATTTTGTTTGGGATGATGTTTTTGTTTATCAAGTGTACCATTTTTATTATTTATTATTAAATCTTATTTATGTTTTTACCTTATTTATTTTTCATTAACAGGAATCTGTCAGCTGTGTTTTCTGCTAAGGCTCCTTTCACACTACATTGTTGCACCATTACAAACGGACTTTAATGGCTCTTTTTTTTTCTACTTTGGCTGCTATTTACGTCTGTTATTGTAATGGAGGAAAACGGGAGTTATAATGGGCTAACAGGATTCCTCAAACGTCCGTTATAAGTCCCGTTGTGATAGCAGAAGAAAATACGTGACATGCACAAATTTTTCTCCCCTTATTTTCCTAACAGACATCACCTACCGGACAGGAACGGTAGTGTGAAAGGAGCCTTAGAGAAGCAAACACTGTTTGATAGCCATTGGGTTTTAAAAGCAACCTGTACCTTTTCCAGAGCTGTCTTTTTATTTCTTCCCTTTCCTCTTTCCATATGTCAAGGAGGTAGGGCCGAGCAGCTCAAGTGCCACATGCTTCCTCACCTACCTCCGACCTAGGGATGAGCGAATCGAATCTGACAAATCCAAATTCATTATGAATTTCAGGAAAAATTAGATTTGCACCAAATGCGAATATCACAGCGTTTCGATTTAGTAAGGTCCAGGCTCCAGAGCATCTTAAATGGAGGATCCAAAGGTGAGGACATGAGGCAAGGAATCCTGGGAAGGCGGGAACAAGTTTAGGCGGGATGACCCTGAATCACATGCAGGATGTAGCCTATCAGCAGCCAGTCACCGCTGTGATGTCACAGCCCTTTATAATCAGCAGCCATCTTGCGGCCAGGCCCTTCAGACTTTTATTGCAGAGAGAGAGAGACTGGGACAGATAGCAGTGTGTGCTGCACAGAAAAGCATTTTTACAGCAGCGATTCACCTCCCAGTCACATCAGCGTTCTATTGCAGAGAGGGACAGAAAGCAGCGTGTTGCACAGAAAACCTTTTTTACAGCAGCAAATCACCATAAACCCAAATCCAGCCTAGAAGCACTGATAGGGAAGGGAGTGAGATTGAGAGAGAAAGTGCAATTTTCGGTGTAGTACACAGGGACTGTGTGCTGCAGCACTGGTGTGTACAACAACTGAAAAGCTTATAGTAGCCAGCCAGTTAGGGTGAGCAGAGCACTAAAAGCATATTGTACACTGTTAAGTTCAACCTGTGCGTATATCTAAGTGGTGTACCATTTTGTTCCTGTTAAAGTCTTAAGGGATTAAATACTGTGAAAGGCCAGCCAAAAGTACACACCTGCTGTTGTTGTAGACAAATACTGTTTTAAGCGTACTAGAGCGGATTGTCCTCCCCTCATAAGTGCATACCACATACATACATGTAAGTGGTGTACTATTTTGTTCCTGTTAAAGTCTTAAGGGCCTAGATACTGTGAAAGGCCAGGCAAAAATACAAACCTGCTGGTGTTGTAGACAAATGCTGTTTTAAGCCTAGTGGAGCGTATTGTACTCCCCTCATATATGCACTAAGTATGTCAGGCAGAGAAGTGCCAGGATGTGCACAGAGGAGTGGCAGAGGCCTAAATTCATCAGGCAGAGGTTGCAGCAGACTAGGAGCGAGTGGCAGCAGGAGTTGCAGTGAGAAGCCTGAGCTCCTGGCATCAACTAGCGGTCGTGTCTCGACCAGCAACCTATCTGCCGTCAGGGATTGGTTAACATGGTCATCCACTTCATCACAAGTGACATCTGTCACCCCCCAGTCAGCAGTCAGTGGGTTCCTCAGACACAACTCTCAGTTGGCATGGCCCGGGAGCAGCGCCTGTCCTCTCATTGTCTCTGTCCTATGCTGTTCCCTCCCCTACAGAAGTGTCTTATGCTGTGGGTTCAGCTCCACTATTTAGTAAAGACAATCTACTAGAGGACAGTTAGTAGCTACTGCCCATCCAAGAAGTGAAGACATGTGCTGCTTCTTCCCCTTTGCGGTAAAGTAGTGATGAGGAGAGTGGCGTGGGAGATGGTAATGCGAGCGTTCAGGCTCCTGAAGCAGACACTTTTGAGGTACCTGAGGAGCACATCAGTGATGTGCAGACACAACTCGATCATGATGATGCTGATCGCACTTGGAAGCTGGGTGCAGAAGGGGCTTCATCATCATCATCTTCATCAGGAGAAGAGGGTTGCAGGTTGCCCGTGAGGCAGCAGTTGAGCCAGCAAGGTGGTAGTTGGCAGTCAGCATGGTAACAGAAGTGGAAAGTCTGGAGCCAAATGTGCCCGGGGTAGACCACCTGCTTCGTGGCAGCCTACCATCCCGGGAGGTAGTGGAACAGGGCTTCCTGGAGACAGCAGCATTAGCAGTCAATCAGTGCGGACTGTTGGTGAGAAAATCAGCTACTCGGCGGTGTGACAGTTTTCCATCAAGCATCCGGAGGACGTTAACCTGGCCACATGCATGATGTGTTGGCAGAAGGTGAAGTGTGGCCAGGGTCAACATATGCAGCATCACCATAAAGCGGCCTGGGAGAATGGTGGCTCCAATGTGGTGGTCCTGCCTGCTGCATCACCCAGTGGCACGCGGCTCCCTGTTTCAGCCAGCCAAAACTCCACCACCTAAGCTGAAGGGAGCTGTGTGTCCTACCCATCTTCTGTCGCTCCAGATGCTCCTGCTCCTCCTAATTCGAGTTAGTCATTCTGCCAGCAATCCATCAGCAAAGCCATGTCCAAGAGACAACAGTATGCGCCCACTCATCCAACGGTGCAGAAGTTGAATGTGCTCCTGTCAAAGTTGCTGGTGCTGCAGTCCCTTCATTTTTCAAGTGGTGGACTCTGGACCTTTCAGAGAACTGATGGCTTGTGTCGAGCCAAGTTTGAGAGCCCCAAGCCGTCCGTTCTTTGAGAAGAAGGCAGTACCAGCCCTGCACAACTTTGTTGAACAGAACTGGGCCAGTCCTTTAGCTTGTCAGTGTGTACCAAAGTGCACAGCAGTGCCGACGTGTGGCGCTGTAACTGCAGTCAGGGACAATACATGTCTTTTACGGCCCACTGGGTGAATGTGGTTTCTGCGCAGCCACAACAGCAACTTGGACAGGTCACGCCGCTTCCGCCTCTACACTCTCAGGCACTTGGTACTGCGACAGTGTGCAACTCCGCCTCCTCATCCTCCCCCTTGTCCTCAGCCTCCACTGCACGGACAAGTCTCAGTGGTCCTCCAGCATACCATGTGTGCAGGGCACGATGGTGTCATTCTGTTCTTCACATGGTTTGCCATGGCGAAAGGAGTCACACAGAGGAGGAACTGCTAAAAGTCATTCATCAAGAAATCGAATCATGGCTTACTCCATGAAAACTGGAAATGGGACCGACAATGAGAAGAACATCTTGTCTGCGCTGCGACAAGGAAGCTTGAGCCATGCGCCCTGCATGGCACACGTGTTCAATCTGATTGTCAAGCGGTTCCTGTATTGTTACCCCCATCTACAAGACATCCTAACAATGGGAAGGAAACTTCGCATGCACTTCAGCCACTCGTACACCACAAAGCACACCCTCCTTGAGCTGCAACGTCAGAACGGCATCCCCCAACATAGTCTGATTTGCGACTTTTGGAATTCCACCCTCCATATGTTGGACCGACAGAGAAAAGCCATCACCGATTTCTTGATGATCCAAGCGGATAGGGGTACTCCCCTGTGTAACTTCAATGTCAACCAGAGGAAGCTCAATGTCAACCAGTGGCAGCTCATACGTGACACCTGCCATTTGCTCAAGCCCTTTGAGGAAGCCACATTATTAGTCGGTCGCCAGGATAACGGGATGAACAACGTCATTCCACTGCATTCCATTACATCTCACGGCCACATGAGCCCTGTGGGGGATGAACTGGAGGAGGGAGAGGGGAACAGGGGAGAACAGTTTTGGTTTCGCAAGATGGGTGGTTTTTCTAGTCATCTGACAGGAGAGGAGGAGAAGGAGCAGCTAGTGGAGTTAGAGGGTTATGAGGAAGGCGAGACAGAGGACCCAGACACACCTTTGCAGTATACAGTGGAGATGGAGGCAGGAAATCACTCCCAGTCACTTGCACAAATGGCAAGATGCAGGCTCACTTGCTTGCGTAGTGACCGCCGAATTGTCAACATTTTGCAACGGGATGACTTCTGGCTCTCCACTTTATTGGACCCTCACTACCGGCACAAAATTGGGGCCTTTTTTAAACCCACTGAGAGGGAGGACAAACTGACCTTCTACTGAGACATCCTACGTAGTCAGTTGGCGGATGCCTATCTGCGCCATCGTCCCTCCTCTCACAGGTCTGACTCGGGTGCCCTCTGCGCTCACCTTCCTCTGCCAAGGCTGCTGGGGAGGAAAGGGTTGGGGTGGGGTGGCAGGAGCAGTACCAACTCCATCAGCCGCAGCCTCAGTCTACAGTCGCTGCTGAGTAGCTTTCTTCACCCGCATAGTGAAGCAACTCATCAGCAGCAGGTTGACCTGGAGCAGGACCTGAACCAGCAGGTGGTGGCATACCTTGACATGACCATGCCAACACACCTTGGCAACAAGTAGCAGAGTTTGCCCTGGAAAAGCTGCCCTGCCCGGCCACTAGTGCGCCATCAGAGCAGTTGTTTAGTGTGGCGGGGGCCATAGTAACCCCAAGGAGAACTCGTCTGTCCACAAAGGTCAGTCTGTCCTCATTTTTCGTGAAGATGAATCAGGCATGGATCAGTCAGGATTTCCACCCACCAATGCCTGATGCATCAGAGTAGATTGACCATGGTGCCACACCAACACTTCACAAATATGGATAGTGCTAAACATATTTAAGGTGCTGCTCCCCAGTTACAGACATTCCTCTGCATCAGACCACAAGTATTGAGGATTTGCACATGTAAAACTTAACTTTAATAATATTCTTAGGTTAAATATATGTACCCACATTTTTTTTTTAAATCAAACAAATGGAAAGGTGTGCAAAAAACACCATGTGCCACCTACACCACCAAGTATTGATGTGATGTAAAGACCTCTAAAATGTTGAAGGGAACAACGTATGGTCCATTGTAACCAGTGGGAGTAAAAACTTCCCCTGTAAGGCCCTACTCTTGCATTATGAATTCCCTTCTTAGCAAGTATTACTCGCCCTAAAAAGGGCCACCCCACACAGGAACCTCTCCCAATTTTCCACTCCACTGCCATTTCCCAGGGTTTTTAGGTGGAAATAGAGAGAGTTTCCTGTGTTGAGCCACCCTTTTCAGGGTGAGTAACACTTGCCAAGAAGGGAATTAATAGGGCGAGAGTAGGGCCATACAGGGGAAGTTTTTACCTCCACCTGCTACAATGGGCAATACGTTGTTCCCTTCCACCTTTTCGAGGAAAGTGTTACTCGTCTTAAAAAGGGCGGCCCCACACAGGAACCAATCCCTATTTCCACCTAAAAACCCTGGGAAATGGCAGTGTTTGTAGGGGGAAATAGGGAGAGGTTCCTGTGTGGGGCCGGCCCTTTTTAGGGCATGAAACACTTACCAAGAAGGGAATTAATAATGCGAGAGTAGGACCTTACAGTGGAAGTTTTTACCCCCACCGGTTACAATATGTTGTTCTCTTCCACCTTTTAGATGTCATTGCATCACATCAATACTTGGTGGTGTAGGTGGCACATGGTGTTTTTTGCACACCTTTCCTTTTGTTTGATTTAAAAAAAACTAATTTGGTTCCATATATTTTGTCCTAAGAATAAAATTAAAAGTTAAGTTTTACATAATGCATATCCTCAAAAGTTACTTGTGCACACTAACACTTTTATAAAAGAGACCGTTTTCTTCTGCCCACCTGCCTCAGCTACTATCGTAATCCTGACACCACCCTGATGCCACACATCTGATGCCAAGTTCTCCTTTTTTCACCCGCCTTTGTCACCGGGTGCTGGAATTGCCACCCACCGCACCACTCTGTCACCAGGTCACTTTCAGGACTCCTGATGCTGCTGCTGCCACCTCCAGGAAGTCTCATTCAGCCACCGTATGTTCTCCTCGTGCTGATGCCACCTCCAGGCTGTCTCATTCTGCCACCATATGTTCTCCTCATGCTGATGCCAGCTCCAAGTTGTCTCATACTGCCACCATATGTTCTCATCATGCTGATGCCAGCTCCCAGCTGTCTCATACTGCCACCATATGTTCTCATGCTGATGCCAGCTTCAAGCTGTCTCATACTGCCACCATATGTTCTCCTCATGCTGCTGCCACCTCCAGGCTGTGTCATTCAGCCACTATATGTTCCCCTCATTCTGCTGCAAGCTCCAGGCTGTGTCATTCAGCCACTATATTCTGCCGCCCACTCCGGCTGTGTCTTTCAGCCACTATGTGGTCTCCTCATGCTTCCGCCACTTCCAGGCTGTGTCAATCAGCCACTATATGGTCTCCTCATGCTGCCGCATCTTCCGGGCTGTGTCATTCAGGCATTATGGGGGACATTTATCAAAGCATTTAGTAGTTTTTTTTTTTTTTGCTTAAAATTGTCGCAAAAAAGTCGCACGTGCGACTACGCTCTTTTTTGTGACTTTTTGCATGTTCAGTGTCCTAAGCAAAAAATAAAAATCTTGCTTTCCAAAGCAAAAAGTGATTTTTGTCTTGCAGTGGTCACAGATTTATCAAGTGCGAAAGTCGCAAAAAAGTCGCATCGCATGAAAAAAACCTACTAAATTTATTCCAACTCAGACATGGAGCAGAAAAAGCCACTACCAAAGCAAAAAAAGAAAAAGTGCTTAAGTGAAAGAAATTTATCAACAGGCTGAAAGCAGTTGATAAATAAGCCGCACATAAGCAAAAAAATAGTAAGAGAAAAAAAACTAAAAAAAGGAATACATAAGCAAACATTGATAAATGTCCCCTTTAAGGTCTCCTCATGCTGCCACCACCTCCACGCTGTTTCAATCAGTCACTATATGGTCTCCTCATGCTTATGCCACCTCCAGACTGTGTCATTCAGCCACTATGGGGGACATTTATCAAAGCATTTAGTAGGTTTTTTTACTTAAAATTGTCGCAAAAAAGTCGCACGTGCGACTACGCTCTTTTTTCTGCGACTTTTTGCATGTTCAGTGTCCTAAGGAAAAAACAAAAATCTTGCTTACCAAAGCAAAAAGTGTTTTTTGACTTGCAGTGGTCAGAGATTTATCGAGTGCAAAAGTCGCAAAAAAGTCGCATAGTATGAAAAGACCTACTAAATTTACCCCAGCTCAGACATGGAGAAGAAAAAGCCACTACCAAAGCAAAAAAAGAAAAAGGGGGGGTATGTATGAAGCTTTTTACCCTATTTTTCTGTCTGTGATTTGTCGCAATTTTTCCTTTATGTAATTTTTTACGACAAACAATTGCGCCAAATGGTTTAGAACAAAATCACTGATTTCACTTTGTTAGTCGTGATTTCAGTTGCAATCATTCTTTGGTCTTGAATTCATTAATTGCAACTTTTCAATTTGTCACAATTTTAGGCACAAATACCTTCATTTATGCGCGAATATACACCATGAATAAAGTGACAGAGAAAATAGCTACAACAATAGAACGTCCCAAAGTCAGATTTACTGCCTGGAATTCTGGGGTCTGTGCCTTTTGAAGGGCTACATTTGTGCCAAAATTACAAACTTGTGTACGGCAATTGATAATTTTGGCGCAAATATGCTCCATTTGACGAAAAAAAACATACATAAAATCACACATTGCTACACCATTATTGATACATGTCCCCCAAAGTGTTTAAGTGAACAAAATTTATCAACAGGCTGAAAGCAGTTGATAAATAAGTCGCACATAAGCAAAAAAATAGTAAAAAAAAATAACTAAAAAAAAGGAATACATAAGCAAACATTGATAAATGTCCCCCTATATGTTTTCCTCATGCTGCTGCAAACTCCAGGCTGTGTCATTCAGCCACTATATGTTGCCCGCAAACTCCAGGTTGTGTCTTTCAGCCACTAAGTGGTCTCCTCATGCTGCTGAAACTCCAGGCTGTGTCATTCAGCCACTATATGTTGCCCGCCAACTCCAGGTTGTGTCTTTCAGCCACTAAGTGGTCTCCTCATGTTGCTGCAAACTCCAGGCTGTGTAATTCAGCCATTATTTGTTCTGCTCATGCTGCCACCACCTCTATGCTGTGTCATTCAGCCACTACATGGTCTCCTCAAGCTGCCGCCACCTCCACGCTGTGTCATTCAGCCACTGTATGGTCTCCTCATGCTGCCTCAAACTTCAGGCTGTCATTCAGCCACTATATGCTGCCGCCTACTCCAGGCTGTGTCATTCAGCCACTATGTGGTCTCTTCATGCTGCCGCAAACTCTAGGCTGTCATTCAGCCACTCTATGCTGCAGCCTACTCCAGGCTGTGTCATTCAGCCACTATGTGGTCTCCTCATGCTGCCAACAACTCCAGGCTGTGTCATTCAGCCACTATATGTTCTCCTCATGCTGCCGCCATCTCCACGCTGTGTCATTCAGCCACTTGATGGTCTCCTCATACTAATGCCACCTCCAGGCTCTGCCATTGTACCGCTCTGCGACAGTGATTCTAATAGTGAAGCCTCTGATCTGCATGTTGTACTGAATAACAGTATTATTTCACTAACCCAGCACACACCCTATTCTTGTTACAGCAAGGCAAAGTATTCTACACCCCTATTGAGGCACTCTGTAGGCCAGAAATAGCCATTTTTAATAGCGAAATTCAAAAATTCGCTCATCTCTACTCCCAGCCGTTCATAGACTAATGTACAGAGCCTTGTAGGTCAATCAAAAAGGGTGTAATGGTCCGGAAAGGTGACTGGAGGTGGATCCACTGGACCAGAGGAGTGATGGCGTGGGCCGTACCCAGGGAACAGAATCTAAGGAGCTACTGGTCTTGGAGCCTGCCGCAAAGCGGGATGATCTTGCTGTGGCAGGTAGCCCCCAGGTCGTTCCACCAGATAGCGACTCAACCCCTCTGGTTGCTAAGATAGGCGCGGTACAGGAGGAATGGACAGAAGCGTAGTCAGACGTAGCAAAGGTCACGGCAGGCGGCACAGGTTCAGAAGCGGTAGTCACTAGCAACAGGTCTAGGCAGGCAGCAAAGGTTCAGAGGCGGTGGTCACGGGTCGGCAACAGGCAGGGAACACTTTAATAATGGAAACGCTTTCTCTGAGGCACGAGGCACAAAGATCCGGCGAGGGCAGGAAGGGGCTGGAGACTTTTATAGACAGTAAGGGCCAGGCACCAATCAATGGTGCCCTGGCCCTTTAAATTTCATGAAGCCGGCGCGCGCACCATAAGGTGCGGGGCCGCGCGTGTCGGGAGGAAGAGGCAGCGCAAGGGAACGGGACCGCGGGTAAGTGGACTTGGGATGCGGCGTGTGTGCGTGGACCGGCCGCCACACTAACTGCATCCCCGACGGAGGAAACCCTGCGCTCCCGGTCAGCGTGTCTTACCGGGATGCGCAGGGAAGCCGCAGACTGGGGCAGAGGCAGCGAGCGCTCCAATCCAGAGGAGGAGACCGGAGCGCTCACTGTAACAGTACCCCCCCTTAGGTCTCCCCCTCCTTTTGGAACCAAGAAAGCTGGGGATGAGGCTGCGGTCCAAGATGTTCTCCTCAGGCTCCCAAGATCTCTCCTCAGGACCGCAGCCCTCCCAGTCAACCCAAAAAAATCTTCTTCCCCGGATGAGCTTGGACGCCAAAATTTCCTTGACAGAGAACACATCCGTAGTGCCGGACACAGGGGTAGGAGTAGAGACCTTGGGGGAGAAGCGATTAAAAATGGCAGGCTTTAGGAGGGAGACATGGAAGGTGTTGGGAATCCTGAGGGAGGGAGGGAGATGGAGTTGGTAGGACACCGGATTGATTCGCTTCTTGATTCTATAGGGTCCCAAGTAGCGGGGACCCAACTTGTAGCTTGGGACCCTAAAATGTATATATTTGGAGGAGAGCCACACCTTGTCACCGGGGAAAAACTCTATAGGAGCTCTGCGTTTCTTGTCTGCCTGAGACTTCATGCGGGCAGAGGCTTTGAGGAGAGCGGCGCGAGTCTCTCGCCAGACAGAAGAGAAATCCCGGACAAGGTCGTCAGCTGCAGGTACGGGAGAAGGGGAAGTCAGCGGCAGCGGTGGAAGAGGATGGCGACCAAAGACTACAAAAAATGGAGACTTGTTAGAGGCAGAGGAGTGCTTGTAATTATAGGAAAATTCTGCCCAGGGAAGAAGATTGGACCAGTCATTGTGGCGTGAGGAGACGAAGTGGCGTAGGTATTCTCCCAAAATTTGATTCACCAGTTTCACTTGGCCATTGGACTGAGGGTGATGGGAAGATGAGAAGTCCAACTTGACCCCGAGCTGACCGCATAGCGCCCTCCAGAATTTAGAAACAAACTGTACCCCTCGGTCAGAGACAATGTGCTTGGGGAGACCATGGAGGCGGAAGATGTGTTGGAAAAACTGTTTGGCCAATACTGGCGCAGACGGAAGACCAGGCAGAAGTACAAAGTGGGCCATCTTCGAGAAGCGATCTACTACGACCCAAATGACCGTCATTCCGTTGGAGGAGGGAAGGTCGGTAACAAAGTCCATGGCGATATGAGACCACGGAGTCTCAGGAATAGGGAGGGGCAAGAGAAAACCAGCCGGCTTCAGGCGAGGTGACTTGTCCCGAGCACAAATCATACAGGCTTGGACGTAGTCCGAGACATCTTTTTCCATAGTAGGCCACCAGTATCTCTGGGAGATAAGCTGGAGAGACTTCTGTACCCCAGGATGACCTGCAAATAAAGAGGCATGGCCCCACTTGAGGACACGTAGCCGCTGCCGTGGAGGCACATAGGACTTGCCTGGAGGAAGAGAGCGCAGATCCACTGGAGCAACGGCAATTATGCGCTCAGGCGGAATTATATGTTGGGCAGTAGTTTTGTCGCCCGCCACATCGGAAGAGTGGGAAAGGGCATCCACCCTGATATTCTTGCTCGATGGACAAAAATGAATCAGAAAATTAAAGCGAGCAAAGAACAACGACCAGCGAGCCTGACGTGGATTCAGCCTTTGAGCGGATTGGAGGTAGGGAAGGTTCTTGTGGTCCGTGAAAATACACACAGGGTGGATGGAACCCTGGAGAAGATGCCTCCACTCCTCGAGTGCCAATTTTATGGCCAAAAGTTCCCTGTCACCAATAGAATTGTTTTCTTGGGCGGGAGTGAAGGTCTTGGAGTAGAAGCCACAAGTGAGAGTCTTGCCCCTGGGTGACTTTTGGGTGAGTACGGCTCCGGCTCCCACAGAGGAGGCATCCACTTCCAGGGAAAAAGGCTTAGTGGGGTCAGGTCTGGAGAGTACAGGTGCTGTGACAAAAGAGGCTTTCAAAGACTGGAAAGCCTCTTCAGCTTGAGAAGGCCATGATTTAGGATTAGCACCTTTCTTGGTCAAAGCTACTATGGGAGACACCAGAGTCGAGTAATGGGGAATGAAATGCTTATAATAATTGGCAAAACCCAAAAATCTTTGCATGGCACAGAGTCCAGAGGGGCGTGGCCAGTCCAGTATGGCTGAGAGCTTGGCTGGGCGCATCTGTAGACCCCCGGCTGAAATAATGTACTCTAGGAAGGGCAAGCTGGGTCGCTCGAACAGGCACTTCTCGAACTTAGCATACAGTCGATTCTTTCTTAGGCGCGAAAGAACAAGACGGACATGGACCCGATGTTGGTCCAGGTTGGTGGAGAAGATGAGGATGTCGTCAAGGTATACAACCACGCAGGTGTAGAGCTAGTCTCTAAAAATGTCATTGACAAATTCCTGAAACACAGCTGGCGCGTTGCAAAGACCGAATGGCATCACTAGGTATTCAAAGTGGCCATCCCGTGTGTTGAAAGTGGTTTTCCACTCATCCCCCTCACGGATTCGGATCAGGTTATAAGCTCCTCGCAGATCCAATTTGGTGAAGATCCTAGCCCCTCGGAGATGGTCAAATAGCTCGGAGATCAAGGGGAGAGGGTAACGATTCTTGACCGTAATCTTGTTTAGTCCTCTGTAGTCAATGAAAGGACGGAGGGAGCCGTCCTTTTTGGAAACAAAGAAAAAACCAGCCCCAGCAGAAGAGGAGTATTTTCTTATAAAACCTCTTTGTAGATTTTTACGAATGTAGTCCGACATGGCGAGAGTCTCTGGTGGTGAGAGTGGGTAGATTCTACCTCGGGGTGGGGTAGTCCCAGGCACCAAGTCGATAGGACAATCATAGGGTCTATGAGGTGGAAGAACTTCGGCTTGTTTCTTGCAAAAAACATCAGCGAAGCAGTAGTAAGGCTCCGGAAGACCAGGTGGCGGAGGAACAGCGGGGTGCTGCTTGACAAAAATAGACTTGAGACAATGGCCAGAACAAGAGGAACCCCACTTCAGGATCTCTCCGGAGGACCAATCCAGGATGGGACAGTGACACTGAAGCCATAGCAAGCCCAAGAGGAGTTCAGAGGAGCAGTATGGAAGAACCAAGAACTCCAAAGTCTCTGTATGCGAAAACCCGATGTTCATCTGGAAAGGCAAAGTGCGGTACTGCACAGTGGCAGAAAGTCTCTCGCCGTTGACGGTAGAAATGAAGAATTGCTTGGGCAAACGGACCACAGGAATCTGGAACTTATCAACCAAAGAGGCGTGGATGAAGTTGCCGGCAGATCCAGAATCCAGGAAGACGGTGGCAGTGAAGGTAGACCTGGCAGGCACAGTGAGCTGTACAGATAATGTAAGACGTGGAGAGGAGGAATCCACAACTAGCAACGCCTCTCCCACGTTCACTAGTTGCGTGCGTTTCCCGAACGCGGAGGACGGAGAGGACAATCTTTAAGGAAGGGCTCAGTACTGGCGCAGTACAGACAGATTCTCATTTCTACGACGACTCCGTTCTTGGGTGGTCAAGCAAGACCGAAGCACCTGCATGGCCTCCACGGCGGGAGGCCCAGAGAAGGGTTGCGGTGGACACTGAAAAACCGGAGCCAGCTGAGGATAGCGTCTTGGACGAGCTTTCTCCTTTACTTGCTGCAGTTCCTCTTTTCTCTCCAGGAAACGCTTGTCAATCCTAGTGGCCAGCAGTATAAGCTCACTAAGGGTAGTGTAGTTGGCATCTCACGTGCCGCCAGGACGTCCTTGATTTCACTGCATAGTCCCTTCTGAAACGTGGCAGATAGAGCATCATAATTCCAATTCAACTCAGAGGCAATGGTGCAGAATCGGATGGCGTAATCACCCAGGGTAGAACCTCCTTGGGTCAGGTTCAGCAAAGCAGTCTCAGCAGAGGACACCCGGGCAGGTTCCTCGAATACGCTGCGGAACTCTTGGCAAAAATTCTGGACGGAGGTAGTGGCTGGATCAGAGCGGTCCCACAAAGGTGTAGCCCAGGCCAGGGCCTTCCCGGTTAACAGACTGAGAATGAAGGCCACCTTGGCATGTTCAGACGGAAACTGGTCGGCCATTAATTCAAGGTGGAGTGAGCACTGCGACAGGAACCCACGGCACTGCTTAGGATCTCCGCCATTCTTGTCAGGCAGGGACAAGCGGATTCTGGAAGAGTAGATGGCTGCTGGCTGAGGCGGAGCAGCCGGCATAGGTGGAGAAGACGGCTGTTGCTGGACAGGCAGGAGCTGCTGCACCATGGCGGTCAACTGGGCCAGCTGTTGACCTTGCTGG
Source organism: Hyla sarda (assembly GCF_029499605.1). Lineage (NCBI taxonomy): Eukaryota > Metazoa > Chordata > Amphibia > Anura > Hylidae > Hyla > Hyla sarda. The sequence continues at coordinate 225,518,161 of NC_079190.1, forward strand.
GCGATCTGCTGCGTCTGCTGAGCCACTACGGTAGTGAGATCCGCAAGGCTAGGAAGAGGTACCTCAGCGGGATCCATGGCCGGATCTTACTGTAACAGTCCGGACAGGTGACTGGAGGTGGATCCACTGGACCAGAGGAGTAATGGCGTGGGCCGTACCCAGGGAACGGAATCTAAGGAGCTACTGGTCTTCACCAGAGCCCGCCGCAAAGTGGGATGGTCCTTTGACCCCCAGGACGAAGGACAACCCGAAACGTATGTTGGGGTGGCGTCTCTCCAGCGGTCCCTCTCCTATTTGCACTTTGATTTTATTTATCGGTATGTATACTGTCTCTAAGCACTTTATAGTTGTTGAGGTATATCCTTTATGGGATTGTGCAATAGAATGAGCAGTAGTGCAACTTATGAAATGTGTCTAATACTGTAGTTTACATTGTGGACCTCCTGGAGTGACGTCCTCTTTCCACCACAAGTTGGCTTTTCCATTCTATGATGTTTTTTCTTTTTTTTATAATGTAATGAATTATTAATAAAGTCATAATATTTTTATCAATTTATTACTCCATCCCATTCTTTTGTACATATTCTTAATATAAGGAGTGTATAGCAGGGCCATATGTAATAATTGTATATAGGAATCATAGATCCCTAATTATAATATATATTATACTGTGCCATAACTTTGGTTATAAGCCCGTTCACAATGCAGGATCATAAACATTATATTTTAATAGTTCTGACAATTTCACATGTGGTGATACTAAGTATGTGCTTTTATTTGTACATTTTTTTATTTAAATAATGGCAAATTTTGTGTGATTTACATTTTCTTTTATTGGGGGGGGGGCATTTTTCTATTTTTTATTTTTGTTAAATAATTTTAGTTACACATAGGGGGCTATTATAAGCAATCATTGGATTGCTCACATTGTTTAATGCTATGCAGTTGCATGGCACTGAACAGTTGAATCGGCACTCTGTTAGTGTAGTCTGCTGACCAGAGCCCCCAAACCAGTAATTTTGGCCTTTAAAGGGTTAAATGGCAGACATCAAGGTCAATAAGAAACATTTATTTACTCCAGTTCGTTCTCACAGTGACTCCTGTAGAAGGAATTAAAGGGGTTTTCCCATGAAAAATGTAATGTTTATTAGTAGCACAAGGAGCTGGTATGACTGAAAAAAATTTATTTTACAGTCCCGACCGCAATCTCCTGATGTGTCAAAAGAGTTAGGATCTTCTCCTGAGCACTGACATTTCTGTAATGTAAATCTCCCCGACCCTGCCTCACACTTATGCGCTAGCATATAGTCGGAAAACTGCTAGTGCTGTCAAGTAAAGATGTTAGGTGGGACTGAAAGGTTCTTACTATTGAGAGCTTGGTACACAGAAGGAGAAAATACATTTCATACTTTATGAGCCAGCAGGTGGCACATAAAAAGTTAACTATTCTCCATGATGCAAGCTGCATGACCAAGAGCATTGCTATGGATCCTCTCACCTTCTTGATTTTAGGGAAGGAGCTTCTAAAGTAACATCAGTACAGCTGAGGAGACTATATCTTCTCAACTTGTTGGAATTGTAAAGCTGGGTTGGAAAATAAAAATGGACACTACTGTTAGCTGCCAGAGGAAGAAGGAGGCTGATTTTGTCCATAAACTGCCTCCAGTAGCAGCAGCACTGAAGTGGACAAATCAAAGTAATAGATTAAAAGGTACTTTATGCTGCAAACACTGTAAGTTATCATACTTTATAACAGTTATCTTCTTTCAGAACTTTTTGTATGAAACAATTCATTGAATAGCAGTGCCATCAGTGGACTTTCCATGTAAAGCACAGATATTCTTTTTGAATTTTTGCAGATTTATAAGAAAGTATATGTCTATTTCTGATATATAAATATATTTGGCAAATTTACTTCATAAGCCAAACGTGTCCTGTGACATCCAGATGCATTTTACCTTTGAAAAGAAATTAATTTATAAACTGAAGACATTCTGGAAAATGTAACTGTGCTGTATGCGATAAGCTTCATATCTGCATCACACTGAGAATGAATTGCTTTTAAATTCTTCCCATAGTTACCCACACTAAGGAAGCATAATCACTTTTAGAACAGTGTTCTGTAGCTCTGATGACATTTCTCATATGCTAATGTTATTCAAATATTTCGTACATAGAATAAGCATAATTTTGCAAATTCTTGCAGCAATGTGTGTCCTTCACAATAATGTTCAATGACACTGGTGTAGATGGGTATGTTTTTATAATATATATATATATATATATTTATATATATATATATATATATATATATATATATATATATATATATCTTTCAATAACACAGCTCTATAAAAAATTCTACAAAACTTAGCATCTTTACAAATGTCCCCTATATTTGCATATTAGAATTACAATAATATTAGACAATAGGTTTTAGTCTTTCATAAATGTATTTAAGTAATTCAAACTGATAAATATTAAATAGGAGCTGGTACCTTGGTTACTCATTACATTTTTTCACCAAATTTCAAGGAGTTATTCAACATATGGTGATTTTAGTACTTACCTGCCAGTAATGAACATGCTTAGGAAGGATTCATGCTTGTATTGCTGCTAAAAGGCTGTGTTGGGAGTCCATTATAATGCTGCTGATTTCTTTTTGTAAAATGGCTATTTCCAGTTGGAGTTTCCTCCCTCTAACTACAAGTCCCAGGATCCCCTGTTTGTAAAGTGTGAGGTCACTTTTCTCCCTCCTATATATCAGTCACCACACCCATTGCAGCACAGTTGGCTGCCTTCCATGCGTGCTGTGCTTGAAACTACAATCAAGGCTGGTGTTAGGGCAGGGGCAATCCAGGCAATTTCCCAAGGCCCCATCCCCCCAGGGAGGTAACATATGCAGGGACATCACTGATGTCCCGTGCATGCACGCATAGGGACGGAGGAGCACAGCATCTAGGAGAACGTGTGCTGGCCGGCATGGTAAGTTACCAGCACATTTGTTTTGATGCTCCAACCACTGTTCCTCCGGTCCTGGGACCTACTGCTTTGGCCTATAGGCGATAGCAGTAGGTCGGGCCCCGGACCGGAGGAGCAGTGGACGCAACATTGAAGTGGAGCAGCCGCAGTACACAGGCATGCAGCCTCCGGCCATATACTGTATATGGCTGAAGGCTGTATGTCTGTGGGGGGAACTATACTGCACCTAATATGGGGGAGCTATACTACACCTAATGTGGGGGAGCTACACTGCACCTAAAGTGAGGGAGCTATACTGCACCTAATGTGGGGGAACTATACTGCTCCTAATGTGGGGGAACTATACTGCGCCTAATGTGGGGGAACTATACTGGGCCTAATGTGGGGGAACTATACTGCACCTAATGTGGGGTAACCATACTGCACCTAATGTAGACGAACCATACTGCACCTAATGTGGGGAGCTATACTGCACGTAATGTGGGGGAACTATACTGCACCTAATGTGGGGGAACTATACTGCACCTAATGTGGGGGAACTATACTGCACCTAATGTGGGGGAACTATACTGCACCTAACGTGGGGGAACTATACTGCCAACTTAATGTGGGGGAACTATACTGCCAACCTAATGTGTGGGAAACTATACTGCCAACCTATTGTGGGGGAACTATACTGCACCTAATGTGGGGGAACTGCAACCTAATGTGGGGAACTATACTGTACCTAATGTGCGGAACTATACTGCACCTAATGTGGGGAAACTATACCGCATCTAATGTGGGGGAACTATACTGCACCTAATGTTGGGGAAATATACTGTACCTAATGTGGGGGGAACTACAACCTAATGTGGGGAACTAAACTGCATCTAATGTGTGGTGAACTATACTTCACCAAATATGGGGGAACTATACTGCACCTAATGTGGGGGAACTATACTGCACCTAATGTGGGGGAACTATACTGCACCTAATGTTGGGGAAATATACTGTACCTAATGTGGGGGGAACTACAACCTAATGTGGGGAACTAAACTGCATCTAATGTGTGGTGAACTATACTTCACCAAATTTGGGGGAACTATACTGCACCTAATGTGGGGGAACTATACTGCACCTAATGTGGGGGAACTATACTGCTCCTAATGTGGGGGAACTATACTGCGCCTAATGTGGGGGAACTATACTGGGCCTAATGTGGGGGAACTATACTGCACCTAATGTGGGGTAACCATACTGCACCTAATGTAGACGAACCATACTGCACCTAATGTGGGGAGCTATACTGCACGTAATGTGGGGGAACTATACTGCACCTAATGTGGGGGAACTATACTGCACCTAATGTGGGGGAACTATACTGCACCTAATGTGGGGGAACTATACTGCACCTAACGTGGGGGAACTATACTGCCAACTTAATGTGGGGGAACTATACTGCCAACCTAATGTGTGGGAAACTATACTGCCAACCTATTGTGGGGGAACTATACTGCACCTAATGTGGGGGAACTGCAACCTAATGTGGGGAACTATACTGTACCTAATGTGCGGAACTATACTGCACCTAATGTGGGGAAACTATACCGCATCTAATGTGGGGGAACTATACTGCACCTAATGTTGGGGAAATATACTGTACCTAATGTGGGGGGAACTACAACCTAATGTGGGGAACTAAACTGCATCTAATGTGTGGTGAACTATACTTCACCAAATTTGGGGGAACTATACTGCACCTAATGTGGGGGAACTATATTGCACCTAATGTGGGGGAACTATACTGCCAACCTAATGTGGGGGGAACTATACTGCTAACCTATTGTGGGGGAACTATACTGCACCTAATGTGGGGAACTATACTGCACCTAATGTGGGGGAACTATACTGCACCTAATGTGGGGGAACTACAACCTAATGTGGGGAACTATACTGCACCTAATGTGGGGAACTATACTGCACCTAATGTGGGGGAACTACTACCTAATGTGGGGGAACTATAATGCACCTAATTTGGGGAACTATACTGCACCTAATGTGGGGGAACTATACTGTACCTAATGTGGGGGAACTATACTGCACCAAATGTGGGGGAACTATACTGCCAACCTAATGTGTGGGAAACTATACTGCCAACCTATTGTGGGGGAACTATACTGCACCTAATGTGGGGGAACTACAACCTAATGTGGGGAACTATACTGTACCTAATGTGCGGAACTATACTGCACCTAATGTGGGGAAACTATACCGCATCTAATGTGGGGGAACTATACTGCACCTAATGTTGGGGAAATATACTGTACCTAATGTGGGGGGAACTACAACCTAATGTGGGGAACTAAACTGCATCTAATGTGTGGTGAACTATACTTCACCAAATATGGGGGAACTATACTGCACCTAATGTGGGGGAACTATACTGCACCTAATTTGGGGGAACTATACTGCACCTAATGTGGGGGAACTATATTGCACCTAATGTGGGGGAACTATACTGCCAACCTAATGTGGGGGGAACTATACTGCTAACCTATTGTGGGGGAACTATACTGCACCTAATGTGGGGAACTATACTGCACCTAATGTGGGGGAACTATACTGCACCTAATGTGGGGGAACTACAACCTAATGTGGGGAACTATACTGCACCTAATGTGGGGAACTATACTGCACCTAATGTGGGGGAACTACTACCTAATGTGGGGGAACTATAATGCACCTAATTTGGGGGAACTATACTGCACCTAATGTGGGGGAACTATACTGTACCTAATGTGGGGGAACTATACTGCACCAAATGTGGGGGAACTATACTGCCAACCTAATGTGGGGGGAACTATACTGCCAACCTATTGTGGGGGAACTATACTGCACCTAATGTGGGGGAACTACAACCTAATGTGGGGAACTATACTGCACCTAATGTGGGGAACTATACTGCACCTAATGTGGGGGAACTATACTGCGTCTAATGTGGGGGAACTACAACCTAATGTGGGGAACTATACTGCACCTAATGTAGGGGAACTACAACCTAATGTGGGGGAACTATACTGCACCTAATTTGGGGGAACTATACTGCACCTAATGTTGGGGAAATATACTGTACCTAATGTGGGGGGAACTACAACCTAATGTGGGGAACTAAACTGCACCTAATGTGTGGGGAACTATACTTCACCAAATATGGGGGAACTATACTGCACCTAATGTTGGGGAAATATACTGTACCTAATGTGGGGGGAACTACAACCTAATGTGGGGAACTAAACTGCACCTAATGTGTGGGGAACTATACTTCACCAAATATGGGGGAACTATACTGCACCTAATGTGGGGGAACTATACTGCACCTAATGTGGGGGGAACTATACTGCACCTAATGTGGGGAACTATATTGCACCTAATGTGGGGGAACTATACTGCTAACCTAATGTGGGGGGAACTATACTGCCAACCTAATGTGTGGGGAACTATACTGCCAACCTAATGTGTGGGAAACTATACTGCCAACCTATTGTGGGGGAACTATACTGCACCTAATGTGGAGGAACTACAACCTAATGTGGGGAACTATACTGCATCTAATGTGGGGGAACTACAACCTAATGTGGGGAACTATACTGCACCTAATGTGGGGGAACTACAACCTAATGTGGGGGAACAATACTGCACCTAATTTGGGGGAACTATACTGCACCTAATGTGGGGGAACTATACTGTACCTAATGTGGGGGAACTATACTGCACCAAATGTGGGGGAACTATACTGCCAACCTAATGTGGGGGGAACTATACTGCCAACCTAATGTGTGGGGAACTATACTGCCAAACTAATGTGGGGGAACTATATACTGTATATGGGGATGTATGAGGGTAATTTTTTTGCGCTGTGATTTGTAGTTTTTATTGTTATCATTTTTGTTTTGATGGGACTTTTCCATTGCTTTTTAGGTATTTTTTATGGTATTTGAAGTGACCAAAAATGTGCAAATCTGATAAGTGATAAAGATAAGTGATGTAAGATAGGGTGATGGAGACCCCAGACCCTAGACTCTAAAACTGAGGTATACAGGTGATGTGGGAGCATTTCATATAAGCCTTAGGCTAAGTTTCCACTTGTTTTCTTTCTGGCAGTTTTTGGATATCTGCCACTGCAGTTTTTTGAGCCAAATACAGAAGTTTATTCAAAAGGAATAGGACATATAAAGGAAGGACTTATACTTCTCCTCCCTATTGGTCCACTTCTGCAGTGGCAGTATTCCAAAAACTGCCAGAAAAATAACCAAGTAGAAACTTAGCCTTAGATGTGTTCATTTTGAAGGCATCCAAGGTCCAAGTGACTCTAGCTAGGAGCTTCAGAGCGATGCCAAAGAGCAAGGGAGAGATCAGGAAGCTCCAAAACATCCCCTTACTTATTTAAATGGCAAACGACATAAACCCTGGTAGATAAACCTGAGGCATAAAAGTGTTTTTAATTTATAATTTAAGTTCTCCGCAGGTCGATTACATCCAGCACCCATTCCAGTCTAGTACAAACAGTACTAGTACAAACAGATTAGTTACCGTCGACCGACCTTAATGACCCCACCTGCTCCTAAGAGATATGTGGGAGCATAATTAAAGAGAGCCAATTGGCTATTATTGGAGATAAGATCTTAGCATCTACATTTAAAAGAAAAATGGATCTGTATGGACCGGTCCCAACCCACAGCCTATAAAAGTGCACTGTCAGATACAAAAACGTTATACATCTTGGCAAAACATTAACCTTTCTAATATACTTCATAAGATAATTTCATTCAGTAGTGGTACAAATTATTTATTTAGCAGTTTTGGGACCATAGGGGAGATTCATCAAAACCTGTGCAGAGGAAAAGATGACCAGTTGCCCATAACAACCAATCAGATTGCTTCTTTCATTTTTGAAAAGGCCTACACAAAATGAAAAAAGTGATCTAATTGGTTGGGCAACTGGTCATCTTTTCCTCAGCACAGGTATTGATGAATCTCCCATCATATGTATATTGAAGAGATGAATGGTGCCACTTATAAACCAGAAGTCAATAGAAGAACTGTGTGCCAAAGGGCCTAAAGTTGCATAAAAAAACTGCTATTTAGAAGTTTGGGGCTTTGCCAAAGATAGGACACAAGGATGATTTAATGTACTGCACTTTTTAATATTTAACCATATTGGCAGCTCTGTGTTTCAGAGGTCATAAATTACAGTACATGTACAGTATCCTGCGTATTCACATGTGCACTATCCTGCACATATTGCACATAATGCATGGTGCAGGATTTGAAGCTGCAGATTTTATGCTGCGGAGTTCAATGTAAACTTAATGATTGAGCGCAGTATAAAATCTGCAGCGTATCAAATATGCGCAGCATATTATACATGTGAATACACTCATATATATTGCTATATCTACATAAGTAGAGTCTGAACACTGACGAATAAAAACTTTTCACATGTCCCTTTAAATTTTAAAATAAAAAATTCTTCAGGTTGTCTAGATGCATATTAGCCTTGAATTAAGCTAAATGTGCTTCCAAAGCCACAGTTAACTCCAATGCAACTAAACTGAATATTTGAAAAAGTGAAGAAAAAAAAAAAAAAATGATCACAGACACTATGTTATGGACACTGGTTAAAATGTTTCTGTTTTACAAGCTGAATGTGAATTTATAAATGAATAACAGTCCTGGACATAATAGACAGATATCAGTTGTTAATTAGAAAAATGTATCAATAATCCAAAAACCCGTCCTGTATATATTCAGTTTTCCTGTTCTAATACACATATTCTATTACCAGTATCACATAAGGGATATGGGGAAGTGTGCAAATAATTTTATGGCACTGCATGTATCTGTGCAATATGAGCAAATATGAAAATCCATGCCAGAAAGTGGTTCTCAAAGAGTTGAAAGTAGTAAATGTTCAGAAATACTATGCAGAATGTACTGTGCTGAAATTACTGTATTCCCATATGTCTTCCTTGACAGGTGCAGTGACTTCACATAGCCTGCAGCATGTGCCATTTTTTCAGACTGCTGTCTATATAAAGGTCATGCTTTCATGGAACAGTGGCAAAATAGATAGAACAGGTAAAGTTATGAAAAAAAATTCTTAGTTCTTTCATGACAATTCTGTTTAAATACAAAATGATAATCTGTAAAAAAGAACATTTAAGTCTATCTTTATCACCTCTCTCTCTCTCTCTCTCTCTCTATCGCTCTCTCTCTCTCTCTCTCTCTCATTCTAATATGATATCTATTTTCTATCTATCTAGCTATATGACTGAATTTGTAGCAGCACACAAATTTTGATGTAAAATGTTGACGGCGTAGGAGTTATGGAAATAAAATCTAAATTATTTTATAACATAATAATCTGTAATACATACTAGCATACAGTATTTGCATGTGTTATTGCAATGTCTCAGGATCCATGTCCTAGCTGCAGTAGTGTGAGGTGGTTATGCAGAAGCAAGACAGCCCCAATACCTGAATCTTTGTCTGGGTATTCTGAGATCAACTTTATGATCTGCCGTCTATTACACTGCTTTACAAGCATACACTGAGGTACTAGGATGTGCAAGGGTTAAAGGAGTACTTGTGTTTCATACTGCTGGCAGTAAGAAAAAAAAAAGGGATACATACCTGCAGCCGCATACCTGCTGCTGCACTCCTTAGAGATGCAGCATCTCTATGGATCGCATGTATCACTTCCGGCGCAACCTTGCATCACTATCGGGTTTTCAACCCAGTTACAGAGAGCAAGCGGGAGTTTCAGGGATGTCAAATCAGCTGCTATCATGAAAGGGATTAGGTTTGGTCTATATATAGGTATGATGTGGCCACTATCGATCGGCACGCATCAGGTATACATGCACCTCTGAGTGTGACAGCTTGGACCAGTGATTGTATATTTGTAACACTGAATTCCGTTACCATACACAGTGTTTTTCTGTAAAACCTCCTGAGGAACTTCCATCTGACCATATGAGATTCTACCAATCTTCTTCTCGATCATCCAAATACTCTCTAGCAAACTTCAGAAGGGCCCGGACATGTACTGGCTTAAGCAGGGAGACACGTCTGGCACTGCATGATCTGGTGTAGTGTGACACTGATGGTAGCCTTTGTAACTTTAGTCCCAGTTCTCTGCAGGTCATTCACTAGGTCAACCCCCCCCCCCCCCCCCCCCCCCCGTGTGGTTCTGGGATTTTTGCTCACCATTCTTGAGATCTTGCATGTAGCCCCAGTTCAAGGGAGATTATCAGTGGTCTTGTATGTCTTCCATTTTGTTATACTTGCTCCCACAGTTGATTTCTTCACACCAAACTGCTTGCATATTGCAGATTTAGTCTTCCCGGCCTGGTTCAGGTCTACAATTTTGTTTCTGGTGTCCTTCGACGGCTCTTTGGTCTTGGCCATAGTGGAGTTTGGAGTGTGACTGTTTGTGGTTGTAGACAGGTGTCTTTTATACTGATAACAAGTTCAAACAGGTGCCATTAATACAGGTAATGACTGGAGGACAGAGGAGACTCTTAAAGAAGAAGTTACAGGTCTGTGAGAGCCAAATATCTTGCTTGTTTATTGGTGACCAAATATTTATTTTCCGCCATAATTAGCAAATCAATTCTTTAAAAATCAGACAATGTGATTGTATAGTTTTTTCTCTTATTGTTGAGGTATACATATGATGAAAATTACAGGCCTCTTTCATCTTTTTAAGTGGGAGAACTTACACAATTGGTGGCTGACTAAATACTTTTTTGCCCCACTGTATCAACACTGTTTGCACATTGTATTTAAATAAGTGTGTATATCTGTTTCTTATGTTAGGGTATGATGATGCATCATCAAAGGGGTCAAATTGGTTATTTAATGTGTGTCTAGGGCTATTTAAAGACAGGGAGTAGACAGCCATTGGTTGAAGTGAAATGATCCCTGTCATGTACCCCTCAGATATAATTCCCCAAACATAGTAAGAAAAACAACAACAATAATACTCACCTAATCCACGTCCCACGAGCAGCTCTCTCACTTTCTTTATGGTTGCAGCGCGTGAGCCACAAGGATGGGATCTCCAAGCAGGCACAATGAGGTCACATTATCGTGCCAGCCTGCCGAAGGTCTCGTGTCCCCGCGGCTCACATGCTGCGACCATGAAGTGCATGCAGCATGTGAGAGTGAATGGTGCAGCTCCCACTCCACCATTCTAGTGACTTACTGCCAGGGGCGTACCTAGAGCATTTGGCACCCGGGTCGGACCCTTTGTTTTGTACCCCCCCCCCCACACACACGCACCCCCCCCCCTTAATTACACCCCTCCCCCCTTAATGACACCCTTCCTCCCCCCCTTAATTACACCCCCCTCCCTCCCCTCCCCCCAGGGGCTGATAACAATCGGGGCCCCCGGACCAGAAAAAAAAGTCAAGGGCCCCTGCATGGCTCTGCAGCTCGTCAATCTTCTGCCATGCCCCTATTCCAACCAAATCCCACACACAATAAACAAAAATTTATATATGTAAGAAACACTTTAACGTAGGTAAATTTCCATGACCAATAATACTGATATACAAGGAGTAAATATATACCACCACACAATAACTGGATAATACCGCCATACTGTACTGAATAAAACCATTATTTACAGACCAGTATACTGTACAGGATCTGTATACAATATAAGTGATTATATACAGGACCATATGGCGGTAGATATCAGCTGTACACAGGATGTGTATACCATATAAGTGATTACAGTTACATTTTGGGACTCACAAGTACATCTTTTCTGATCAGCGGCGTCCTCTTTCCTTTTCTTCTCCGTCCGGATAAGACCGCCATGTGGATCTGCAGGAAAAACATGTCAGACTCTGCATATATTCAGTGCCCTCTTCTACACAATCTTCCCATCTATAGGCCCACAAACTGTAATAATGCCCTCCTTGGTGTCCTGCACAGTAAAAGGGCAGGTAGGTAGGTAGCCAGGTAACCCCCTCTTTCTCATAGGCATATGCAGAGTTACACCACCCTCTTTCCCATAGGAATATGCAGTTACACCCCCCTCTTTCCCATAGGTATATGCAGAGCTACACCCCCCTCTTTCCCATAGGCATATGCAGAGTTACACCCCCCCTCTTTCCCATAGGTTTATGCAGAGTTACACCCCCCTCTTTCCCATAAGCATATTCAGAGTTACACCCCCCCTCTTTCCCATGGCATATGCATAGTTACACCCCCCCTTTCCCATAGGAATATGCAGTTACACCCCCCCTCTTTCCCATAGGAATATGCAAAGCTACACCCCCCTCCCTCCCTTCCCCATAGGTATATGCAGAGCTACACCCCCCTCCCTCCCTTCCCCATAGGTATATGCAGACCTACACCCCCCTCCCTCCCTCCCTTCCCCATAATTATATGCAGACCTACACCCCCCTCCCCTCCCCATAGGTATATGCAGACCTACACCCCCTCCCCTCCCCACAGGTTTAAGCAGACCTATACCCCCCCTCCCTTCCCTATAGGTATATGCAGACCTATACCCCCCCTCCCTTCCCCATAGGTATTTGCAGACCTACACCCCCCCTTCCCTCCCCATAGGTATATGCAGACATACACCCCCCTCCCCTCCTTTCCTTCCCCATAGGTATATGTAGACCTACACCCCCCCCTTAGGTATATGCAGGTTTAAAAATAAATAAAAAAGGATGCTCACCTGATATCCCATGCAGCGATCTCCTCAGCAGGGCCCGCGTCTTCTCCCCTCCACAGTACAGGCGCTGATGAGTGACGTCATCGGCGCCTGTATTGCGTGCTGCATGGGGGCGGAGCTCACGTCTCCTCTGTGTAAGCTGCAGATGCGGCTCACACAGAGGGGACGCCTTCTCCTGTATGTGCGTGTATCGCGCATACAGGAGAATGTAGCGCTATCTGCTGGGGATCTGGGACGAGTGTCCCGAAACCTCAGTAGTGGTGGCAGAGGTGGCGGGTCAGTCCGCCCCTGGCACCCCCCTTGTGAGCGGCACTCGGGGCGGGCTGGGCGGGCTGCCCCCCCTGCCCCCCCCTTGGTACGCCACTGCTTACTGCCTCTGTGGACAGAGAGGACGCATTGCTGGGGTGACACCATCATGGGATTACTTCCTGGTTAGTGGTGTCCCCGATGCAATCCGCATCCCCCTAGCAATGCCATACAGAGGGCCTTTCAGTTAAAGAGATCACATAAAGCTTATGTGAAAATGTTACCATAAGTTTCCTTATATTATTTGGTGCAACTTGTCATTAACACATATTCACTAATTTGATTTAGACTGGACTGAATTCAGGAAATAAATAGAGGTTGTCATGTTAATTAACCCTTTGGAACATATGGCTAAAAACATTATTCTATATGTCAGACCGACTGTCTTTCCTCTTTAGGATTTAGGATTCACACGTACAGTATCCTGCGTAAAGTTGATGCTGTAAACAAGAAGAGGGGGAAAAAAAATACAGTAGTATGTAATAAATAAACTCCAGCAGGAGTCCTACTGCTGTTTTGTAATAGTTACAATTCTATTATTCTGTAGATTTATTCTATAATCTTTGAAAGTTATCATTTTCTCATTTGTTAATTTTCTTTCAAGATTTTCTAAACATTTTCTTGCTGCCATCTAGTGGTTATAACTTATAAGGAACCTGAGCATAAAATATCACATTATAATATTATGTACCTTAGAAACTGATAAACTCTTGAGAAACATGTATAGCATATAAAATTCGCCATTTTTTGCAAAAATATATTATGTGTGTGTGTGTATATCTATATTGTGTGTGTGTGTGTGTGTTGTAGGTGGCAACAAACAATGCACTAGAGTAATTTCTGTCTGCAAAGTGACATAATATGCCATAGCACTTACCAATTCAGGGGATATATGTACAGATTAAATCAGACATTACAAAGTAACAAACCATATATCAAACTACATACTGGGGACTATCTACAGGATGTAGATTATTTAGGTGGTTATCTACAAAGGAAACTACCTTCTGAAGGGCTATGAAAAAGGGGAAAATATTTCCTAATGCCTATCTACTGGTATACTATCTACAATGATAAACTACTTTAAGGGGCTATCTATGAAAGGAAACTAGTGACTGGGGTCCTATAGTATCTTCAGGGGAAAACTACCTACTAGGGGTCTATATAAGAGTGGAAACTACTTATTAGGGGCCTTTATGCTGGGGAAACTACCTACTGGAGACCTATGTACTGGGAAAACTACATAGTGGTGGAACCTAACAAGCGTGGGTTACTACATACTGAGGGAGGGAGGTTGTTTACTTACTGGAGAAACCTACCCTCCTATTCGGGAGACATACCTACCCATCACCCCCAAATCACTTACCTTTCTACTTTTTTGCATTGTTAATGCTATTATGTTATTACTATTATAACTGTTTGGGAACTATAGGTGAGGGAATGGTAAGAAGGATGCAGGAAAAGTGCTGAGCCTAAGTTTCTTGTCTGGCAGGTTCTGCAAGGAGGAGTTGTGGCTGGAGGTCTGGGTCCGATGAAGAAGAAAAAGGAAAGTGACTGACTCCAATAAGAGAAGATGTCACCTCTGAGTCACAGGATTTAAATGCATTATAATCACTTAAGCAGTCTTAATTTATTTAGCAACAGTATGCTGATAATATGTGCTAAAAAAACCCCCATTGTGGAGCAGTGCAGAAATGTGAACTGCTTTATGATAATTGATAAGTGTATTCTATATAGCTTTCTGTGAACTGGTATTTCCTGTTTTCAGTTTTCTTGTTTGCCTACAAATCCCATGATTCCATTCTCCTCCTTCCCACACATCAGCCACCCCACCCATTGAAACATAAATGAGCTGCAGACCTGTGGTTTTCAATCAGGGTGCCTACAGCTGATGCATTAGTTGTAGATTGATCCCTCCACCCATTGAAGCAGACACGCTCCCTGTCATCAGCTGACTAGTGAGTCAGGCCTCGACCACATTGCAAGCTGGGAAAAATCTGAGACAGCAGTCATTTTGTATGCTGGTAAAAACACATAGTGGGGGGAAAATCACGGAAGAATTGTGAGAAACCCGTCACACACAGGTACAGACATGATATTATGAACTACATTAACTTTACAGCCCCTGTATAATAGTCAAATAAAAAAAATCCTGGAATACCCCTTTAACCCCTTAAGGACCAGGCCATTTTATACCTTAAGGACCGGAGCGTTTTTTGCAATTCTGACCACTGTCACTTTAAACATTAATAACTCTGGAATACTTTTAGTTATCATTCTGATTCCGAGATTGTTTTTTCGTGACATATTCTACTTTAACTTAGTGGTAAAATGTTATGGTAACTTGCATCTTTTCTTGGTGAAAAATCCCCAAATTTGATGAAAAAAATGAAAATTTTGCATTTTTCTAACTTTGAAGCTCTCTGCTTGTAAGGAAAATGGATATTCAAAATATATTTTTTTTGGGTTCACATATACAATAAGTCTACTTTATGTTTGCATTATAAAATTTATGAGTTTTTACTTTTGGAAGACACCAGAGGGCTTCAAAGTTCAGTAGCAATTTTGAAATTTTTCACAAAATTTTCAAACTCACAATTTTTCAGGGACCAGTTCAGTTTTGAAGTGGATTTGAAGGGTCTTCATATTAGAAATACCCCATAAAAGACCCCATTATAAAAACTACACCCCCTAAAGTATTCAAAAAACATTCAGTAAGTGTATTAACCCTTTAGGTGTTTCACAGGAATAGCAGCAAAGTGAAGGAGAAAA
Organism: Hyla sarda; assembly: GCF_029499605.1. NCBI lineage: Eukaryota > Metazoa > Chordata > Amphibia > Anura > Hylidae > Hyla > Hyla sarda. The sequence continues at coordinate 225,533,960 of NC_079190.1, forward strand.
TTCAAAATCTTCATTTTTTACACTCGCATGTTCTTGTAGACCCAATTTTTGAATTTTTGCAAGGGATAAAAAGGAGAACATTTTTACTTGTATTTGAAACCCAATTTCTCTCGAGTAAGTACATACCTCATATGTCTATGTTAATTGTTCGGCGGGCGCAGTAGAGGGCTCAGAAGGGAAGGAGCGACAAATGGTTTTTGGGGGGCATGCCGCATTTAGGAAGCCCCTATGGTGCCAGGACAGCAAAAAAAAAACACATGGCATACCATTTTGGAAACTAGACCCCTCAGGGAATGTAACAAGGGGTAAAGTGAACCTTAATACCCCACAGGTGATTCACGACTTTTGCATATGTGAAAAAAATATATATTTTTTTTACCTAAAATACTTGGTTTCCCAAAAATTTTACATTTTTAAAAAGGGTAATAGCAGAAAATATCCCCCAAAATTTGAAGCCCAATTTCTCCCGATACAGAAAACACCTCGCATGGGGGTGAAAAGTGCTCTGCTGGTGCACTACAGGTCTCAGAAGAGAAGGAGTCACATTTGGCTTTTTGAAAGCAAATTTTGCTCTGGGGGCATGCCGCATTTAGGAAGCCCCTATGGTGCCAGAACAGCAAAAAAAAAACACATGGCATACCATTTTGGAAACTAGACCCCTCGGGGAACGTAACAAGGGGTAACGTGAACCTTAATGCCCTACAGGTGTTTCACGACTTTTACATATGTAAAAAAAAATAATTATTTTTTACCTAAAATGTTTGTTTTCCCAAAATGTTTACATTTTTAAAAAGGGTAATAGCGGAAAATACCCCCCAAAATTTGAAGCCCAATTTCTCCCGATTCAGAAAACACCCGATATGGGGGTGAAAAGTGCTCTGCTGGCGCACTACAGGTCTCAGAAGAGAAGGAGTCACATTTGGCTTTTTGAAAGCAAATTTTGCTCTGGGGGCATGCCGCATTTAGGAAGCCCCTATGGTGCCAGAACAGCAAAAAAAAAACACATGGCATACCATTTTGGAAACTAGACCCCTCGGGGAACGTAACAAGGGGTAATGTGAACCTTAATACCCTACAGGTGTTTCACGACTTTTGCATATGTAAAAAAATATATATTTTTTTTACCTAAAATGCTTGGTTTCCCAAAATTTTTACAATTTTAAAAAGGGTAATAGCAGAAAATACCCCCCAAAATTTGAAGCCCAATTTCTCCCGATTCAGAAAACACCCCATATGGGTGTGAAAAGTGCTCTGCTGGCGCACTACAGGTCTCAGAAGAGAAGGAGTCACATTTGGCTTTTTGAAAGCGAATTTTGCTCTGGGGGCATGCCGCATTTAGGAAGCCCCTATGGTGCCAGGACAGCAAAAAAAAACACATGGCATACCATTTTGGAAACTAGACCCCTCGGGGAACGTAACAAGGGGTAATTTGAACCTTAATACCCTACAGGTGTTTCACGACTTTTGCATATGTAAAAAAATATATTTTTTTTTACCTAAAATGCTTGTTTTCCCAAAAATTTTACATTTTTTAAAAGGGTAATAGCAGAAAATACCCCCCAAAATTTGAAGCCCAATTTCTCCCGAGTACGGCGATACCCCATATGTGGCCCTAAACTGTTGCCTTGAAATACGACAGGGCTCCAAAGTGAGAGCGCCATGCGCATTTGAGGCCTAAATTAGGGACTTGCATAGGGGTGGACATAGGGGTATTCTACACCAGTGATTCCCAAACAGGGTTCCTCCAGCTGTTGTAAAACTCCCAGCATGCCTGGACAGTCAACGGCTATCTGGCAATACTGGGAGTAGTTGTTTTGCAACAGCTGGAGGCTCCGTTTTGGAAACAGTGGCGTACCGGACGTTTTTCATTTTTATTGGGGAGGGGGGTTGTATAGGGGTATGTGTATATGTAGTGTTTTTTACTTTTTATTTTATTTTGTGTTAGTGTAGTGTAGTGTTTTTAGGGTACAGTCGCACGGGCGGAGGGTTCACAGTAGTTTCTCGCTGGCAGTTTGAGCTACGGCAGAAAATTTGACACAGCTCAAACTTGCAGCCGGATACTTACTGTAATCCTCCGACCATGTGAGTGTACCCTGTACGTTCACATTGGGGGGGGGGGGGGGAACATCCAGCTGTTGCAAAACTATAAACTCCCAGCATGTACGGTCTATCAGTGCATGCTGGGAGTTGTAGTTTTGCAACCGCTGGAGGCTCCGTTTTGGAAACAGTGGCGTACCAGACGTTTTTCATTTTTATTGGGGAGGGGAGGGGGGCTGTGTAGGGGTATGTGTATATGTAGTGTTTTTTACTTTTTATTTTATTGTGTGTTAGTGTAGTGTAGTGTTTTTAGGGTACAGTCACACGGCGGGGGTTCACAGTAGTTTCTCGCTGGCAGTTTGAGCTGCGGCAGAAATGTTGCCGCACCTCAAACTTGCAGCCGGATACTAACTGTAATCCTCCGCCCATGTGAGTGTACCCTGTACGTTCACATTGGGGGGGGAACATCCAGCTGTTGCAAAACTACAACTCCCAGCATGTACGGTCTATCAGTGCATGCTGGGAGTTGTAGTTTTGCAACAGCTGGAGGCACACTGGTTGTGAAACACCGAGTTTGGTAACAAACTCAGTGTTTTGCAACCAGTGTGCCTTCAGCTGTTGCAAAAGCTACAACCCCCAGCATGTACGGACAGCGGAAGGGCATGCTGGGTGTTGTAGTTATGCAACAGCTGGAGGCATACTACTTTGGCTGGGGATGCTGGGGATTGTAGTTATGCAACAGCTGGAGACACACTGGTTTACTACTTAACTCAGTGTGCCTTCAGCTGTTGCAAAACTACAACTCTCAGCAGTCACCGACAGCCAACGGGCATGCTGGGAGTTGTAGTTATGCAACCACCAGATGCACCACTACAACTCCCAGCATGCACTTTAGCTGATTGTGCAAGCTGGGAGTTGTAGTTACACAACAGCTGAAGGTACACTTTTCCATAGAAAGAATGTGCCTCCAGCTGTTGCAAAACTACAAGTCCCAGCATGCCCATAAGGGCATGCTGGGAGTTGTGGTGGTCTGCCTCCTGCTGTTGCATAACTACAGCTCCCAGCATGCCCTTTTTGCATGCTGGGAGCTGTTGCTAAGCAACAGCAGGAGGCTGTCACTCACCTCCAACGATCCTCGCCGCGCAGGTCAGTCCCTCGTCGTCTCCGCCGCTGCTCCTGGGGCCCCGATCCCAACAGGGGCACCGGGGATCGGGGTCCCCAGCACCCGGGGTGCACGTCCCGCACCCGCTCACGTCCTCCGGAAGAGGGGCGGAGCGGGTTGCGGGAGTGACACCCGCAGCAGGCGCCCTGATTGGTCGGCCGGTAATCCGGCCGACGAATCAGGGCGATCGTGAGGTGGCACCAGTGCCACCTCACCCCTGCTGGCTCTGGCTGATCGGGGCCGTCTCTGACGGCCCCGATCAGCCAATAATTCCGGGTCACCGGGTCACTGGAGACCCGATTGACCCGGAATCCGCAGCAGATCGCTGGACTGAATTGTCCAGCGATCTGCGGCCATCGCCGACATGGGGGGGTCATAATGACCCCCCTGGGCGATATGCCCCGATGCCTGCTGAACAATTTCAGCAGGCATCGGGGACCGGCTCCGCTCCAGATGGTTGCGGGGGGCCGGTAAAACACATGACGTTCTCATACGTCATGTGTCCTTAAGGACTCGGAAATGGAGATGTATGAGAACGTCATGTGCCCTTAAGGGGTTAAGCCTAGTTACTGTGAAAGGGCAGCCTTAGCCACACCCTTGTTTCTATAGCCTTATAAAGTTTTAAGCTGAGCGTATTGTCTAGCTCTCATAGTTGTAAACTGTACATACACCTACGTGTAGTTTTTTTTTTTCTTCCTGAAAACTAGTTTTGGCCTAGTTACTCTGAAAGGCCAGCCAAAGCTACCCACTTGTTTCTGTAGCGTTATACAGTTTGTAGTGGAGCACATAGTCCTCTTCTCATAAGTTTAAACTGTAGGTTTTTTTTTTTCCCTGAAAAAACGAATTTTGGCCTAGTTACTGTGAAATGCCAGCCAAAGCTACACACTTGTTTCTATAGCCTTATACAGTTTAAAGCTGTGCGTATTGTCTAGCTCTCATAAGTGTGTAAACTGTAGCCATTTTAATAGCAATTCGCTGGAAATAAATTCCGACCGATCGGAAAATTCGGCGAATAGGCTGAATTGAATTATTTTCAAAAAGTCTCTAATATCTATTTTTAGCACAAAAATAGACGCAAATATTAACTTCATTTAGAATTACTGTCCACTGAAAACTAAATCCTTACATCCATTAATGACACCTTGTGTTTACATTGCTCTGTTTGTAATCTTTTCCAGGCTTCTTATAGAATTATGATTAAACTCACTAAGCTGCTTAGAAAGAAAGATTGTGCCACTAAAAATCTTAAGACTTGCATAGATCATTAATTCATGTGTTCTTTTAGGCAGTGATCGGGAATAAATCTGCTACAAATTGCAGCAAGTAGTAGAACTAGTTATGTAGTGGCAATGAAAATAGCAGATATTATTCTGGTTCTGGGATTTTTACTCACTTACAGGAAATCGCCACCTCTTCGTATACTAATATCTGAAGAATATAATGATGCATATTAACACTTGCTGCTAGCTTTCCACTGGCTCCCTCGACCATTTAAGAAATATAAAGTAAACAACTGCTAAGAAAGGCACATTCTGCCTTTGAAAATGTTAACACAGAGCATGGTGTCCATATGTTTGGGTGGCCCAAAAGTATGTGTTATTTTCGTGCACGATAACTACATTTTATTCACATAATAAACATAAAATAAAACTTTGTTTTGCAAATCAGCTCTATTGTATTGAGATGAAGAGTTTAGTAGCATCATCTAGGTTTACAGAATACTTAGTGTATATTCCCTTAAAGGAGAACTCTGGAATAGGAAAATTATCATCCATATTGACGGCAGTAAAAAAAATAAACAGATACATACCTTCCTCCGCTCCCCCGGTGCCTCCAATAACCGGCTCCGGCCTCCGCCGCGATCCTCTTCCTGGTTGCCGGTGATCGGCGAGTCATACTGCACTCAGCCAATCACCAGAGCAAAGTCCCAATTCGGCCGGCAGTGTGAGAGCGCTTCTTCACTACACCGGCACCTGCTGCCGGGGCCGAAAATGTCACACTGCAGCTCATCCTATCGCCGGCCGAGTCGGAACTTCACTGCTGCCGGTGATTGGCTGAGTGCAGTATGACTCGACGACCACCAGCAACCAGGAAGAGGATTGCGGCGGAGGCCGGAGATGGTTACCGGAGGCACCGGGGGAGCGAAGGAAGGTATGTACATGTTCATTATTTTACTGCCGTCAGTATGGATGATAATTTTCCTATTCTGGAGTTCTCCTTTAAGCTCTGTTGGATAATTTTCAGGTTTCATCTTTTACATTGATCAGTGGTTTCTCATGAGAAACCACTGATCGATGATTTTGCCGCTTTACTGCTCATGCCTGGATCTCAGGCACTGAGCAGTCATTCGGTGATCGGACAGCATGGAGGCAGGTAAGGACCCTCCAGTTGTCTCGTAAGCCGTGGTGATCCTGAACAGCTCCCTTAGCTAACCGGCATTGTTTTACTTTCACTTTAGATGCGGGTTAACCTAAAGGGTTAATAGCGCACGGCACCGCGATCAGTGCTGCGCACTATTATCCACGGGTCCCGGCCATTGTTAGAGGCCGGGCTCAACCCGCTATGATGCGGACTCATGATGTAACGGTACGTCACGGGTCCTTAAGAGGTTAACATTTAATAACCCATTTATACAAGCTGAGCTTCATCCATGTACTGATTTCCCCCACTAAGATCAATGAGGGATCTCCTTTCTCTTGTGCTAACATAATTGACTGTGACTGTGGGATTTGTATCCCCCATTCTCCCTGTATAGTCTGCCCTGTGTGCTCTCTTCTCTCTCTTTTTATTTTTATTTATTTATTTCAACAACAATTAACCTCTTAAGGACCCATGACGTATGAATACGTCATGAGTCCCGGTCCTGCGATATAACGCGGGGTCACACGGTGACCCCGCATCATATCGCGGCGGGCCCGGCGTCATAGTGAAGCCGGGACCCGCCTCTAATAGCGTGAAAGTAAAAGTGCCCGGCTAGCTCAGGGAGCTGTTCGGGATCGCCGCGGTATAATCGCGGCATCCCGAACAGCTGTAGCACAGGAGGAGGTCTTCTTACCTTCTCCTGTGCTGTCCGATCGCCGAATGAATGCTTCAAGCCTGAGATCCAGGCTTGAGCATTCAATCGCCGAAAACACTGATTGATCCATTCCTATGGGGATGGATCAATCAGTGTAAAAGATCAGTAAATGCAATGTTATAGCCCCTTATGGGAGCTATAATGTTGCATAAGAAAAGTGTAAAAAAATCATTAACCCTTTCAATTATCCCTTCCCCTAATAAAAGTTTGAATCACCCGGCATTTCCAAAAATAAAAAAAACATTATGTAAATAATAATAAAAATAAACATATGTGATATCGCCGCGTGCGGAAATGTCCGATTTATAAAAATATACCGCTTTTTAAACCGCTCGTTCAATGGCGTACGCGCAAAAAAATTCCAAAGTCCAAAATAGCGCATTTTTGATCACTTTTTACACCACAAAAAAGTGAATAAAAAGTGATCAAAAAGTCTGATCAGAACAAAAATGGTACCGCTAAAAACTTCAGATGACGGCGCAAAAAATGAGTCCTCACACCGCCCTGAACACAGAAAAATAAAAAAGTTATAGGGGTCAAAAGATGACCATTTTAATGATTTTTTTCGGAAGTGATACAAATTCAAACCTATACAAGTAGGGTATCATTTTAACCGTATGGACCTACAGAATAAAGATAAGGTATAATTTTTGATAAAAAAATGTACTACGTAAAAATAGAAGCCCCCAAAACTTAAAAAATAGTGTTTTTTCATCAATTTTGTCGCACATTGATTTTTTTTTCCCGTTTCACCGTAGATTTTTGGGTAAAATGACTAATGTCATTACAAAGTAGAATTAGTGATGCAAAAATTAAGCCATTATATATAATTTTAGGTGAAAATTTTTAAGAGTTATGATTTTTTAAAGTTAAGGAGGAAAAATTGAAAATGAAAAAACGGAAAAAGCCCGGGTCCTTAAGGGGTTAAACATTCCATTTAAAATCGCATTTCCATTTTTCTTTGTCTGTTATCAATATTTCAACAAAATTTTCCCTTTTACCCTTACCCCCCCCCCCCCCCTATACATTTCTGCCATCCGGTTCCAGTGCCCTGTCAGACCCTCGCCGTCTAAATATTCATTTTGCCTTATCTAATACTACCTCTCCTCCTCACCCCCCCACTTAATAGACTTTCCTATCACTAAAACCAAACTAAATAAGAAAATAACATTTGGCTCCTCCCCCTCTCGAAATCCATCTTATAATCAAAACCCAACCACACCGCTCATTTCCACCCTCTCACCCACCTCCTTCCTCACTCTTTATTTTTTTTCCTTCTTCCCCTTTCCTTACATTCTCTCACCCCCCTCATTCCCTACTGGTTTAGTATTTACAAATTTCCTCCCCTTGCCAGCGAAGAGCGCTGGGCCTTCACGCCCCACTCCTCCCTGACTACTTGTGCTCCACTGCTGATGCGTTTATTACGCACCCACCAGGATCAAAAATTTTGGGAAGGACCTTGAACATTATATTTTGCCCCTTTTTTAATTTTTTATTTATCATGTAGGGGAGACTACTCACATTCTATTCTCTCACTTGATCTAATACAAGAGCTCTCAATCACTCAATTTTCATTCCAACTATGGAAAAAGAGGAACGAGGGAGGAGAGCCAAAAAGAGGAGAAAAACCATAAAGAAAAACAAACAAAGAAGGAAGAAAGGAGGAAAAGAGAAAAGGATACAATACCTTTCCATCTTGTAATTGCTACGGGCTTCGGTCATACAGAGCACCTCTCCTTACAAATATATATAATCACCCCACCCACCCCCTATCCCACCCATGGCTGAAGGGAGGGGAGAAAAAAAATTCATAATATTCCCACGTCATGCCTTTATCTAAGACTCTCCACCAAACACAATCTTTCTCTGTCGTACCTTCAATCCACCTATCTCAAATTACGTGGAACTTAGCCAAGCACCCAGCCTTAGCTGCCCAACAGAACTCAAAATTCATCATCTTGCTTACTGTAGCCTTAAGTTCATCAATATTTGGGACTTCTTTAGACATCCACTTTCTTTCCACCAATAGTCTTGTTGCAAATTGCACTTTACCTCTTAGAATCGTGTCTGTTTTTCTTCCTTCTATTCTTCCTCCCCCTAATAACCAAGATATCAATTTATCTCCTTCCTTCCATTCTAGCCTTGCTTCTGTCATCCTTACCACATTCATCCAGAATTCTTTAAGCACGGAACACTTGTAATACATATGGAAGAACCCCATTCCTTCTTTCTCACATCTTGGGCATTTATATTTTTTACATTTATCTATTTTTCCCAGGAGTTCCGGCGTGTAATATGACCTACGTGTTATAAAAAAAATTGTGTAACTCTATGTGAACAATTTTTAATAATATTCAGGTTCTCTTCCCAAATCGTCCTCCATTCCCTTTCTGTTACTTGTCCTATATCCTTCTCCCATTATTTGATACTAAAGTGCTTTTCTCCCTTATTTTTAACATCCATCATTATTTTATACATCTTAGAAATTATTATTTTTATCCGTGCCTTCCCTTAACACCTTCTTAATCGGGCAGTCATTATTTCTCATTTCCTCTTTCTTATCTATTTTTTGACTGCCTTTTAACTGTGCATACCTAAATAGTGACATCATATTGTTAGGAATTTTATACTGTGCGCTCAGATCCTCAAATGTTCTGAGTTTCTCTTCTTCAAAGAATTGTGCTACAAATTTTAAATTATATTTACTCCAAAATCACCATCCCTACCCCTCTAATTCATTAAATCTTGTGTTATTAAATAACCTCATATATGCAAATGACCCTTTCACCTTCATTACTTTTTTCATTTGCTCCCATTCTTTACCCACCATTCCCTCTATGGGATCCTTTCTGCCCAACTTAGATTCAAGGAATTCTCCCATATCCTCACACTCATCTTTTTTTTCCTTTTATCATATTCGCAAAGACTGATCTGTTACTTTCCATTTATTTACATACCTCATATGTGCTGCTATATAATATAGTCTAAGGTCTGGAACAGCTAATCCTCCATCCTTCACCCCTCTACTTAGATAACTTAATTTAATTCTTGTTTTTTCCCCTTCCGGTCAAGTTCTTTTTTCATGGTTTCAAATGCCTTAAAAATTTGTTCTAACCATACAAGACTATTGGTCAGCACAAACAGTATCTGAGGTAAAATTATCATCTTCAATAGGCCAATCCTATCTGCCATACTAAGTGGTAAACCTAACCAAATTTTTCTTTTTATTTATTATTTTTCTCAAGATGGGCCAGACATTTAGTTATGGATATTTTTAGACTTGTTTTCCTACATTTATTCCTAAATATTTAAACTTCTCTCCATCTCTTATTATCTTGAGTCTCTCGTGGGACATTTGCTTGTCTAATGGCATTAATATAGTTTTATTCCAGTTCATACTTAATCCTGATTTATTCCCAAATTCCTCTATTTCCTCTATAATCTCATTCAATGTCTGCTGCATGTTCCAAATATTAAGCAATATATCATTCGCAAAGAGTGATATTCTGTGCTCTGTCCCCCGACATCCGAACCCCTCTAGCCTCTCGTTCTTCCTAATCCTTATTGCCAAGGGCTCAATATATAGGGAAAAGATATTGGGGGGACAGAGGACAGCCTTGTCTGGCTCCTCTAGTCAATTGAAATCCTTCCGATTGCACACCATTTATCTGAACTGCTGCCCTTGGAGAGTCATACAAAATTCCGATCCACTTCATAAATCCTTTCCCAAACCCATATTCCCTTAATTACTGTCCAGAGGTAGGACCACTCCACCCTGTCAAAGGCCTTAACAGCATCCAATGACAGGATGAAGCAGTCCCCCTCCACCCTCATTTGCAAATTCCCAAACAATCTTCTCACATTATCTGCCGTAGTTCTTTAACTCATGAATCCACAATGGTCTTCTGAGATTAAAAAGGAAATTACCTTCGCCAACCTCCCTGCTAAAACTTTTGCCATTATCTTTGTATCATTATTTAGCAGCGAGATTGGTCTATACGCGTCCGGCTCACATTCATCTTTTCCAGGTTTAAGAATTAGCGTTATTACTGCTTCCTTCATTGAGAGGGGCAGTGTTCCTCTTTTTAGAATATCTTTAAATAATTTCACTAACCTGGGAACTAAAACACTTGCATACTTTTTATACAGCTTGAATGGTATCACATCGGGGCCCGAAGCCTTTGATCTGGGTGCATCTTTTACCACCTTCCATACTTCACTTTCTGTAATCTCTCCTTCTAACATTTCTACTGCTTTCTTCATTATTTTTGGTGGCTCACATAACACCACATATTTTCGTATTTCCTCCTGTCCTACTCTTACCTGTGAGGTATATAACTCTTTATAGAATTCTAGAAAAACTTTTATAATTCCTTTCTGTTCTTTCACTATCCGCCCTTTTTTTTAATCTTTAACAGCTGCTATTACCGTTTTTCCTTTTTCTTCTTCTACAAACTGAGCCAACCACCTTCCTTGCTTCCCTCCTAAATATGGCACACAGCAGTCTCTTTCCCTCCCAATTTAACACCAAAAATACATACCATCCTTCTTTATCTATTTTTGAATTTAACACCTCTACTTTTCTCCTCTCAAAAGACACAGCAAAAAGGAGTCTCTTAGGCGCAAACCAAGCAATAAAACGAGGTCCTCTTTCCAATTTATAATTGAATAAGGTACTTAATGATTAATAGCAGATCAATAACAGTAGAGAGAGCGTTTCCTAATGGTTAATAGTAGTTCAATAACAGGTTAGTGAAGGCAAACAGCAGTCTCTTTCCCTCCCAATTTAACACCAAAAATACATACCATCCTTCTTTATCTATTTTTGAATTTAACACCTCTACCTTCAACCCTCTATGTATTAACACACTTACCCCTCTAGAGTAGTAAGTATATACTGAATGAAATTATTTTACAACCCACCTCCTCTGCAAAATATGTATTTTATCTTTTGTCAAATGTGTCTCTTGCAGACAAATAATACCTAGTAAATGTTTCTCGATTACTGTATAGACCGCCGCTCGCCTCGCCCTGTCCACCAGCCCCCTTACATTCCAAACCAATACCTTCATTCAGGTGTCTGAAAAGAAAGAGAAAGAGGAGAGAAGGGGGGGGGAACTATTCTGCCCTTCTGCCAACCCCCCCCCCCCCCCCTTCCTTTGGCAGTGCCAAGAAATTTTTCCGGCCATCCGCAATCTTGAGCCCCCCACCCAGTCAGCCAGCCAGCTTATACCTTTTTCCGCTTAAATTCTATCAATATATTTACTTTCTTTATCTACAGGGGAAATTCATTTATTACATTTTACCTAATCCCTTCCTTTTCCAGCCATTCATTTACTTCCTATACTGAGACAAAAAACCAAGACCTATCTTTATATATCACTCTAAGTTCGGCCGGAAATAATAGCGAGTACCTGGTATTTGTTTCTCTTAGCCTTTTTTTAACGTGTATAAAAGTTTACTTTTCTTGCTGTGTTGCCCTTAAATAATCTGCATAAAGCATTATTTTACTATAGGTGATCTATCTGCCCCTCTAGCTATTCTCAAAATTACATCTCTATCTGTTGCCGATAGCAACCTGGCGTGAATCGTTCTCGGATAGGCCCCTGGTAAAGGGAGTTTTGACGGAACTCTGTGCGCCCTTTCTACCTCAAAAAGGTCTGATAGGCCTTGTCCACCAAAGTTTTTCAGTATCCAATTTTTAATAAATCCTTGGCAGTCTTCACCTTCTAGTCTTTCTGGGATTTCCACAATTCTTAAATTTGATCGTCTCCCTCTATCCTCTAGATCCCTCACTTTAGTTTTCAATTCCTGACAAATCTCCCACCTTTCTCTCTAATTCTTCTGTCCTATGCTCTATCCCTTTGGTCTTATCTTCTACCTCATTCAACCTTTCCCTAATTTTCTGGAAGTCCTGCCTCAATATTACGGTAACCTGTCCAACTTCCCCAATCTTGTCTTTAACCTCCCTTATTGCTTCATTTGTTTTTTCTACTCCTTCAAATATTTTACTGAGCATTGCTTTAGTTCTTTCTTCCTCCTGATCTCCTCCTCTGAGTTCTCCACTGCTGTCACCTTTTTATTCCTTTCTGACTCTTGTTGGTTCACTCCCCCCCCCCTTTACCCCTGGGGATTTAAAAAAAATTTCCACTGAGCTTCCACCAGCTGCCCCGCTCCCCTCTCATTCTGGCGAGTCAATGTCCAGCCACCTGACATGCGGTTGGGCACCGAATTGTCTTTTTTTTCCCTCCCATTTTCCTAACCACCAAAGCTACCGTGACAATAACTTTTCACTATAGCAATACAACAATCTTTACAATCTTCAATTCAGGAATTTTAATTTCAAGAAAACTCAAGAAATATTCAAAAAATCTACGATTAACAAGCGCAATGTACTATGAAGATGGAAAAAAATTTCTCCAATCAATGCGCTGATATAATCAGGCAAAATAGCACACTCTCTTTGTCCAGAGTTCAATGGGGGGGGGGGGGGGGGGGGGGGGGGGTCCAGAGTCCACTATCACTTTTCTCCTCTCAAAAGACACAGCAAAAAGGAGTCTCTTAGGCGCAAACCAAGCAATAAAACAAGGTCCTCTTTCCAATTTATAATTGAATAAGGTACTTAATTATTAATAGCAGATCAATAACAGTAGAGAGAGCGTTTCCTAATGGTTAATACTAGTTCAATAACAGGTTAGTAGCAATAGTGGGTACATTTCTTGATGGTTAATAGTAGGTTAATAGTAGTAGAGAGAACGTTCCTTAATTGCAGGTTAATAGCAGTATTGAGAATGTTTCTTGGTGATTAATAACGAGTTAATAGCAACAGAGAGAGCATTTCTTAATGGTTAATAGCGGGTTAATGATAGTATTGAGAGTGTTTCTTGATGGTTAATAACAAATTAAGAACAGTAGATAGAGCATTTCTTGAAGGTTAAAGGGGTACTCCGGTGCTTACACATCTTATCCCTATCCAAAGGATAGGGGAGAAGATGCCTGATCGCTGGAGTCCCGCCTCTGGGGACCCCCGTGATCTTGCACGCGGCACCCCGTTTGTAATTAGTCCACGGAGCGTGTTCGCTCCGGGTCTGATTACGGTTGACCGCAGGGTCAGCGGCGTGTGACGTCACGCCTCCGCCCCCGTGTGACGTCACGCTCCGCCCCTCAATGCAAGCCTACTGGAGGGGGCGTGATAGCTGTCACGCCCCCTCCCGTAGGTTTGCATTGAGGGGCGGAGTGTAACGTCACACGGGGGCGGTCGCCGGTAATCAATCCCGGAGCGAACACGCTCTGTGGACTGATTACAAACGGGGTGCCGCGTGCATGATCCCGGGGGTCCCCAGCGGCGGGACTCCAACGATCAGGCATCTTATCCCCTATCCTTTGGATAGGGGATAAGATGTGTAAGCACCGGAGTACCCCTTTAATCTCAGTTATTTCTCATTCAATGCTTCAACAAAGTCTACCCCCAATTCAAATTCCTTAAGTTTACTTAAGTGAACAAAGTAATTTTACAATATACACTGGAGCACAGCTCCTCTCACCACTCCTGCCTGCAGGTATATTTTCTTCTGCTCTCCCACACTCTGTTCCTCCCGGCATCCCACGTGGATCACAGCCTGCTCCATTACAGTTCACTGCTTCACTACTCCAGAACCAAATAAGCGATCATCACTTCAATTCAGCCGGCACCTCACTCCTCCTCAGTTCTGCACCTTTCACCTTCTCCCTCAGCATCTCAATCAATCTCTCACCCTCCGTATGCACGCCTCTGTCAGCGGCAGCATCGCCAGCTATTTCCTGCAACTCTCCACTCCCTTCTGCCCTTAAGGATCCTGCGCCCCATGGCGTCTCACTTGGGTCCCAGCTCTCCCGGCCTGTTCCCCCTCGCCGTCAGGTCTCCTATGTTTAACATCCAATCCCTCTCCTCTCACCGGCGAAACTCAGGTATGGCACTCCAGGAATCACAGCGGCTCACTGGCGGGGCTCCACAGCAGCACACAGGAACTCAATCTCAGGTACAGGGGATCATCTCACCAGCTGGCTAGCCACACCAGGTGATCAGAGCGGCGCTCACACACGTGTCCGCTCACATGCTCCGCCTCTAACAACCCCGCTCTCTTCTCTCTCTACTCAGGCTGTGTTACTTATTCCTTCTCCTCATGTGCAGGCATCTTTGTGTTATTTTTTCGCACTGTGATCTGCCCTCCATGATGCTTGTGTAAATCTTCCTCCCTGCTATCTCCAACAATGAGGAAAGAGAGTAGTAGAGCAGAGAGAGAGAGACAAATCTGTAAAAAGCAGCAGAACATCCTACTAGGTGAAGGAGTTATACAGACATAGCGGCAACATTTTGCACTTAGTAAGTAAATAAAATTAAAAAAAACAGTGCAATGTAACCTATGAATGACAACATTATTGCTTTGGGTAATATTGTAAGATAATTATATTAATTTACAAGGAGTGTTCCAAATGAAATAAATAAAAAGAGCAGTGTAGTGACAGAATGTTATTGGTCTGTGCCATCTCACATCAATGGGGTGTTTGAATCTTATAGTGACCACTTTATGGTCAGTGGGGTCTAACATCTAAGACTCCCATCAAATGTGAGAATAAAAGAGACTGTGTAGGGGAGTAGAGCACATCTTTATTCAATGCAAAGTTTTCAAAAGCACTGATATAGCCCTATGAAGGGTGACCGGAACATATCAATGCACCAGTGCTGCCTTTTCTTTATTGTCAAGATTGTTTGGGTTCCCAGAGTTTGGATACCCACCGATTATAAAGTGATGGTATGTCCAAGTAATATGCCACTACTTTATGAGATGGGAAAACCCCATTAGTTCTCAAGCTCCTAAGTCACTTCAGTGTACACATTATAGGGAGATTCATCAAAACTGGTGTAGAGGAAAAGTCAACCAATTGCCCATAGCAACCAATCAAATAGCTTCTTTCATATTTGAAAGGGCCTCTGAAAAATAAAGAAGCAATCTGATTGGTTGCTATGGGCAACTGGTCAACTTTTCTGTAGCAAAGGTCTTGATACATCTCCACCATAGTCTCTGTAGCTCCATTGTGAAGAAAGCTCCACATGGTACTTTGTATGCTGCTGTATTATATACATAATAAGTCCTAGAAGAAATGTTACTAGATTTGAATGGCTCTTTAATAGGGCATCCAAATGATTATGCCACTTGAGTATTCTTTGGTCAGTATAGATACAGTATAGTCAGAGATATAAAAAAAAAAGTACAGTAAGACCCTATAGAATTCAATGTACTGCTGTAGCTTGATGCAATTAAAAGATTGTACAGTACCATAATACAGCCATGAGTATAAGGCAGAAAGTTTTTTTTCAATTATTATTATTATTATTATTATTATTATTATTATTATTATTATTATTAAAGATGCAGTACAATTAAGAGTGGCTTCTCCACTTGGGTTACTTTTTGCATTTTCTAACTTGTCCTGGGAGGTTTTTTATGCCACAATAAAGAGAATCATTTTTTTTGCACCAAACGCTGTGCTAGATCTCCTGTTCTTCTCCTTCCAAAGCTATACAGGTGAAATGCGAAAAATGTGAATGTCGTGCAAAGTTCATTTATATCAGTAATGTAACTTAAAAGGTGAAGCTAATATATGGGAGAGACTCATTACTTGCAAAGCAAGATAGTTCAAGCTGTGATTTGTCATAATTGTGATGATTATGGCTTACAGCTCATAAAAAACCCCAAAGCCCCCACCCCCACCCCAATTACTATGATTTAGGGAGCCATGTCACCTGCTGGTGTTGGTCCACTGTGCTTCATTAAGTCCAGGGTCAACGCATTCGTCTACCAGGAGATTTTGGAGCACATCATGCTTCCATTCCTTTTAAATTGCATTAATGAAATACAATGGACTTTTGCACGATATTCCAATTTTTGGGTTTTACCTTGTCGGGCCCAAGGCCTGATTATGGAAACATACCTGTGTTTTATTATTGCATCTGTGTATAAACTAAGACCTGGGGGGTGAGGGGTCATTCAGATGGTGTATACTGTGTCTTTTGTGTATTGCAGTTTATTGAGGGGGCCTGGCTGGTTGTTTGTTTGAAGTCAGGAGCTTCTTTGAAGCGGCAGGATGGGAGATAACAGATGCCCCTTGGTGGGATCAGAGGAGAGGGGGGAGTGGAGCTTCCCTTCAAAAAACAAGCAGATATGATATTTAAACAATGCTAGACTCAAAGTTGGTTGTTAAGATCTGTGCCCCAAGCTGACAAGACCATCCTAAGGACAGCTGGAGACTCACTCTCATGGACTACTATACTATTACGCTGTAAGAACTTCATTTTTGCTTTCTGAACTTGCTAAACTCTTTTATATATTTTTGTACCTGTATGTCATTTGTTTCTGTATTTTTATATAGTCAGCACTGTGATACCTTTTATCAGATTAAATGTTTAATTAATCAGCTCTGGTCTTTGATCTCTAAATATATGAGCCCACCTTTCTGAAGGCAGCTCGGGTGAAACACGTTTATCTAAGGGTTAATTTGGTGACTTGCTGGGACTAGTAGTGGATACCCAGAGGTCTGGCGGCTTTAACCCTTGCACCATCACACTCTCTCTAGCGTCTTGGCTGGACCGATAGGGTGTGATCGTGACATACCTGTACATACCTTTTGCACTCCCCAGCTGTCTCTGGTAATGCTTCTCCGAGTCTCCTGTGTTCTTCTCTTCTGGGTGCTAGGGGTCATTATGTCAATTGCTACTCAGCCAATCAATGGCCAAAGCGGTGTCCTGGCAGTTGATGTAGTCAGCCCAGCCCTGGTCTCAGCCGCACTCCTCTTCCTGGTGATGCGTGCCCAATACGTCACATTGCTACTAAGTCAGTCACTTTCTGCGGCAAGTGTTTGACCGAGTGGCAATTGATGCACTGACCCTCAGTACCATGACAAAGAGACTGGAAGCAGCATTACCGGTGGCAGTGGGGTAGTGTGGAAGGTATGTACAGCTTTTTTATTTTTTTTACCAGACAGCCTGGGGTTATTTTGAAAGAGTGCTACTTTAAGGGGTACTGTGACCTAATTAATAATATTGACTGATTTTGTTTTATATGAGCTTTACTATTCCATTAATAACTTTTGTTAAATCTGGTAAATGTCTAATGCGCCTAGTATAGCTGAACAATACTGTTTACAGTATTGATTGCTATGAAGAGTATAATCTTATCAAAGGTAGAACTGGTCTTAGCAAGTGATTGATGTGAATAAAAGAAGTAACTTCTTTGTACATAAAGCCAGTTTGTTTTGAACATTGTTGAAGATTAAAACTAAAACAAGATTTGAGAGGTCTGTATTTCAAAAGCGATCTTTATCAGAAGGAAGTCGACTCAGTTTCCTTGGCAACTAGGTTTCCTTTAGAACTTGTAGAAAATGGATGTAAGGTTTATATCATTCCAGAAGCCTAGGCAGTTACACTATATGTTTTCTAAATCAAACATACTAGCTCAAGCAAAAAAATATATTGTCTCTTCCTAAGCATAAGAAATTCATCAGGAAGTTCTACTACAAAAGGGTGTAGCTACAGAGGTACATGACACTAGTTCTATAAATTGCTTGTGGTAGGATTGCAGATTTTACAGTCTGCTTCAGGAATTTAACCCTGTCCAGGACCCAGGGCATACCTGGACGTTTCCGTTCACCGCCGGTAACCCGCCAGTGAATGGAATGGGATGCTTCTGAATGATTACCGTGCATTCCGTGCAATCCCCTGGAAGGGTCCTGAGTCAATTCCCCCTTTAACAGCAGGAGTGAGGTGGCACTGGTGCCACCCCACGATCACGTGATTGGTCGGTCGGAACCAATCACTGTCCTGCTAGGTGGTGATCAACAGTGTTCGGGGCGTCATTTGGGGCCTTACTTACCTGTCTGGAGGACGGCGGGGGTCCCTTCATGTGGTGGCAGCAGCGGCACAGGCAGCAGGATACAGCAGGAGGTGAGGCCTGTTTGCCTCCTGCTGTTGCTCATCAACAACTCCCAACATGCACAGACAAAGGGCATGCTGGGAGTTGCAGTTCTGCAACAGCTGGAGGCACAACTACAACTCTCAGCATGCCCTTTGGCTGTCTGTGCATGCTGGGAGTTATAGTTATGCAACAGGTGGAGGAAAAAAAAATTCTATGAAAAAGTGTGCCTCCAGATGTTGCATAACTACAACTCTCAGCATGCACGGACAGCTATAAGGCATGGTGGCAGTTTTAGTAGTGTGGCTCCAGCTGTTGCATAACTACAACTGCCAGCATGCCCTTTGGCTGTCTGTGCACGCTGAGAGTTGTAGTTTCGCAACAGCTGAAGGCACACTGGTTGCAAAACACAGAGTTTGTTACCTTACTCAGTGTTTTGCAACCAGTGGGCCTCCAGCTGTTGCAAAACTACAACTCCAGAAACACTGAGTTAAGCAACAAACTCTAAGTGTTTTGCAACTAATATGCCTCCAGCTTTTGCATAACTATAGCAGCTCAAACTCCCAGCGGGAAACTTGCTGTGAACCCCCGCCCATGTGAATGTACCTTAAAAACATTAC
This sequence comes from Hyla sarda, assembly GCF_029499605.1. Taxonomy (NCBI): domain Eukaryota; kingdom Metazoa; phylum Chordata; class Amphibia; order Anura; family Hylidae; genus Hyla; species Hyla sarda. Next base: position 225,552,803 of record NC_079190.1, read on the forward strand.
ACTACACTACACAAAATTAAAAGTAAAACACTACATATACACTCACTTTTACAGTTACACCCCCCCCCCCCAAAAAAAAAATAAAGATGAAAATCATCTCCTACGGCACTGTTTCTAAAACTGAGCCTGCAGCTGTTGCAAAACAACAACTTCCAGTATTGCCTGATAGCCATTGACTGTCCAGGCATGCTGGGAGTTTTGCAACAGCTGGAGGCACCCTGTTTGACAAACACTGTCATAGGGCAATCCGGGTCTGTCCCATGCAAATCCCTAATTTAGGCCTCAAATGCGCATGCCGCTCTCTCACTTCTAAGCCCTGTCATATTTCAAAGCAACAGTTTAGTGCCACATGGGGTATTTCCGTACATGGGAGAAATTGCCTAACAAATTTTGGGGGCTTTTTCTCCTTTAACCTTGTATAAAAAGGTAAAGTTGGGGTCCCACCAGCATGTTATTGTAAAAAAAAAAATAATGACACTAACTTGCTGGTGTCCCCCCATACTTTTCATTTTCACAAGAGGTAAAATGAAAGAAAACAAAAAACAAAATTTGTAACACAATTTACGGAAATACCGGACGGAAAATGCTCTTCGGGTGCAAAACAGGGCTCAGGAGTAAGAGCGCACTATGTACATTTGGTGATTTGCACAGTGGTGGCTGATTTTACAGCGGTTCTGACATAAACGCAAAAAATGAAAAAATACCCACATTTGACCTCATTTTGGAAATGACATCACTCACAGAATGTAACAATGGGTATAGTGAGCCTTAACACCCCACAGGTGTTTGACGAATGAAAATGAAAATGAAAAATTTGCGGTAACATCAGCATTTTAGTGAAAAAAATCTAATTTTTCATTTTCACGTCCAGTTTTAGTGTAAATATGTCAAACACCTGTTAGGTGTAAAGGCTCACTTTACCCCTTGTTATGTTCCTTGAGGGGTGTTGTTTCCCAAATAATGTGCCATGTAGGGAGTTTTTTTGCTGTTCTGGCAACATAGGGGCTTCCTAAATGTGACATTCCCCCAAAAAAACATTTCAGCTAAATTTGCTTTCAAAAAGCTAAATGTGGCTCTTTCTTTAGTGAGCATTGTAATGCGCCTTCAGAGCACTTTACACATGGGTTATTTCCATACTCAGAAGAAATGAGGTTACAAATTTTTGGGGAGATTTTCTCCTATCACCTCTTGGGGAAAAAAACTGTAATTTAGTGAAAAATTTTTGAAAAAAAATGTCATTCACGCATGCGACTTTACCGAAAAGTCATCAAACACCTGTGGGGTGTTAAGGCTCACTGTACCCCTTGTTACGTGCCTTGAAGGATATAGTTTACATGTTTTTTTTATTTTTTTTTATTTTTTTTTTGCTATTATGGCACCATAGGGGCTTCCTAAATGTGACATGCCCCCCAAAAACTATGTCAGCAAAAGTCACTCTCCAAAATTCTATTGTCGATCCTTCCCTTCTGAGCCCTCTAGTGCACGCACATAGAACTTTACATCCACATATGACATATTTTCTTACTCAAGTGAAATTGGCTTACAAATATTGTGGGGCCTTTTCTCCTTTTACTCCTTGCAAAAATTCAAAAACTGGGTCTACAAGAATATGTTAGTGTAAAAAATGTTCTCCTTCACTTTGCTGCTATTCCTGTGAAACTCCTAAAGGGTTAACACAATTTCTGAATGACATTTTGAATACTTTAAGGGGTGCCGTTTTTATAATGGGGTCATTCATGGGGTATTTTTAATATGAAGGCCCCTCAAATGCCCTTCAAAACTGAACTGGTCCCTGAAAAATTTTGATTTTTAAAATGTTGTGAAAAATTGGAAAATTGCTGCTGAACTTTGAAGCCCTCTGATGTCTTCCAAAAGTAAAAACATGTCAACTTCATGATGCCAATGTGAAGTAGACATATTGTATATGTGAATTAATATATCATTTATTTGGTATGTCTATTTTCCTTACAAGCAGAGAGCTTCAAAGTTAGAAAAATTAAAAATGTTATGCAAGTATCGACAAAAATGTACCACTGTGTTAAAGTACAATATGTCATGAAAAACACAATCTCAGAATCAGAATGATTAGGAAAAGCATCCTTGAGTTATTAATGCTTAAAGTGACAATGGTCAGATGTGCAAAACAATGCTCCGGTCCATAAGGTAGCAATTGCCAGTGATTCTATATGTTTGGTGTGCATTAATGTCAATAAAAATTGTTAATTTCACAGAGCTCTCAGTGAGGAGAGAGGCCTTATTTTCCTTCTGCTATGGGGCTATCTCTAAGTATGTGCCTGTTTTGTATTTTATGAGTAAGGTAGAAAAAAAATATAAAAACAATGACTTTTAAACAACATAAATGTTTCTGTTAAACTACCGTTTAATATATCTGAAATTCCTGCTTACTGCTTGCAAAAATTAAATCTTATAATTTTATCTTTACACTAAAGCACATGGCAGGTATTCACACTGGTCTGGTGCTTGGTGGTGGCCGTTGTTTCTGTGATGCTTTGTCTGTGGGGTGGTGTGGCCCGAAGCCAGGGGCTTGGTTTGGCAGCAATGGGGCTGCCTGGCCACTGGGTCATTCCCCCTGTTGGCTTGGTGTCATGGAGGCAGTGGTCGCAACCCGGTGGTATGCCAGTGTTAGGTTAGGGACCCACTCTTACTAGGTGGCCTTGACGTGGTGAGTGGGCTTGTACTTTTTGATCAAAAATGTATACTAACAACCTGTTAGTTTTTAAAATTATACTGAGAAGCAAGTAAATCAAAATACATACTGATAGAGACCAGCTACTGTCACCCTGACTGCCTAACCTCTGCAATTACTTCTGACCGGTCACCAGTGTCTATAAGAAACAGGAGAAATTAAGTTGTTCATTTAAGCCTCTAGGGGAATACGAGTCTAGCTTATGTATCCACCAGCATTTTTTGCAGAGAGAATCCTGGTGGATGCATAAGCTAGACTCATGTTCCCCCAGAGGCTTAAATGAACAGCTTAATTTCTCCTGTTTCTTATAAACACTGGTGACCGGTCAGAAATAGTTGGAGGGGTTAGGCAGTCAGGGAGACCATAGCTGGTCGTACTTCTAGTCCTCCAATAGCGTAATAGCTGAAACAGGGAGATGAGGAGGAATCCAGCATGGGGCCACTGTTCTAAATGAGGCCAACTAGGTTTAGGGACCATTAGATAGGGGCATACAGGGCATCTTAGACCCTTTTAACTCCCTGTCTTCCACCCTTACCTGCCCCACCCCCACCCTGTAGGGTAACCCTTCAGGTCTGACCGGTCACAATCGTGCGGCCCCCTTCCCATCATCTATTAATTATTGTACCACTATTAAGCTATGAGTGGCAAGTACTATATTCCCCTCCTCCAGCCTTGTCATTGGAATGTATCCACCTTTTCCAGCCCACCGGAGCACCTGAAGGCTGAACTAATTCACGCAGGAAAACCATCAACTGCCGAGTCGAGAAGTTCGTGACGAATCGAATTTACTGTAAATTCGCTCATCTCTAATCTCTATATGGGAAGGGGGAGGGGGGACTCCTGAATGACACATGCTGGGAGTTGTAGTCCCTGTTGTGTGTGTGTGTATGCTAGTGTTTACAAACCAGTGTGCCTCCAGCTGTTGCAAAACTATAACTCCCAGCATGCCCTGACAGACTTTGGGCATGTTGCGAGTTGTAGATTTGCAACAGCTGGAGGCACACTGTTTGGGAAACACTGTTCTAGCCTATTCAGCATACACATCATGTTACACCAGTGTTTCCCAACCAGGGTGCCTCCAGCTGTTGCAAAACTACAACTCCTAGCATGCCCAAAGGCAGTCAGGGCATGCTGGGAGTTGTAGTTTTGCAACACCTGGAGGCAACCTGGTTGGGAAACACTGGTGTATGCCCTACAGAGGTGTGGTGAACAACAACTTCCAGGAGACTAAAGAGGCAGCATGCTGGTGTTATACCACAGACTGAAGACTCCTGAATGACACATGCTGGGAGTTGTAGTCCCTTTTGTGTGTGTATGCCAGTGTATCCCAACCAAGGCTGATTATATTAGTGTGCTGTGTATAAGGGGGCCGACCCGGGAAAATAGTAGGATAGGTAAAGGGCGGAAAAAACAAACAAAAAAAAGGAGCAGCCCCAAACCAGCAAGGCATGTGGCATGCTGGGATTTGTAGTTTTCAGCACGGCAAGAAACAGGAAATAGATGCAAATATAGGAAAACAAAGTGGGGGTTAAAAAGACAACAAAGAACGGAAATAGAGTAGGCTAAACAACAAGAATAGAAATGAAACAAAACAAATAGGGTAAGTCAAAAATGGAAAAACACGTTTACCACCGGAGTACCCCTTTAAGTATTAAGGCACCTTCCCCTCACTGGATTGGTCGGCTGGGGATTTCCTGCTATTAATAATGCTGGGAGGAATCTCCGATTGGGTTGTTGCAGGACCATAATCAACTGCAATATTCTGTGGTTAGATCAAAATCCAAATGGTAATTGTGCAGCTATGTTTCCATAGTTTTGTTTTACATCGGCATGACACACTGAAGTCTTTTTTGGTGTTGTTGAGCTTATTCTATAAACTTTATGTCCCTTTGCTCTTTTTGCAAATCTTTAAAGGGGTATTCCAGTAAAATACTAGAAGAGGTTTGCTATGGGGATTTGCTTCAACGCTTGACAGTTCCTAAGACAGGTGTCGTCAGAGAGCACTTAGACAGAAAAAAACAACTCAACTTCAGCAGCTCATAAATACTGAAAGGATTAAGATTTTTTAATAGAAGTAATTTACAAATCTGTTTAACTTTCTGGAGCCAGTTGATATATAAAATAAAGTTTTTTCCTGGATAGCCCCTTTAACTATTCAGAATACACATACTTGTATATTAGAGATGAGCGAATCGAAGCTGATGAACCCGAATTCATTATGAATTTCAGGAAATATTCGATTCGCAAAGAATGCGAAAATCGCCACGATTCTATCGCGAAAACCGCTTCATTAAACTCCATTTACTGTGGTGTAGGCTCCAGGGCATCTAAAATGGCAGATTCACATGGGGAAAGGAACGCTGGGAAGGCGGGAAGGGAACAGGCGGGATGACCCTGAATCACATGCAGGATGCAGCCTATCAGCAGCCAGTCACTCCTGTGATGTCACAGCCCTATATAATCAGTAGCCATAATTCCGGCTCCTCACTTCATTACAATACACTGCAGAACGATCATAGGACACAGAGTCTGTGTGTGTGTGTTACAGCAGAGAAAAGCGCATTTCAGCAGCGTTTAACATCCTCCTAGTCACATCAGTGTTCTCGTGGACGGAGAGCATTGTTTTTTTCACTGAAATGGATTTTTATTGCAGCGTCAGGCATTAACCTCCCAGTCACTTTCTTCAGCATAGTAGCGTAGTATTACAGAGAGGGGCAGATAGCTTTGTGTTGCCTCATACATTTCAACAAGCTGCCTCAACTTCATAAACCTTAGCAGAGAAGGCAGGAATAATTTTTCAGCACAAAAAATCATCTGCTGGTTATACTAGTAAACGGTATAATACACAGCAGAACATTCCTAATAGTCTTTGACAGAGTGCAATTTTGTGTTTAGTACTAGTGATGAGCGGCATATGCCATATTCCAATTCGTGATATTTTGCGAATATGAGGACGAATATTCGTCCCATATTCGTGAAATTAGAATATTCGTGAGGTTTTTTTTCCATTGCGAAATTTTGCTATTGCGAAATTTTGCTCATCTGCACATGCACGCTATGACATCATGCGAGAACGGAGATAATTTCATGAATCTTTGCCAGTTGCTTTTCGCCAGTTGTTATCTGTGGTGTTACATAGGACTGCAGATCACATCTACTACATTATCTGTACTCACTCACAGTGAGTTTTCACTGTGTTATCAGTTGTGCTTCTTCTGTTTTATAAAAAACAATTGGGTTCTCTTCTGCTTTAAAAAAAGCAATTGGTTGTCACAGGATACAAGGCACAAAGGACGCAAGCAAAAGCACAGAAACACTCTCCTCTCTAAACCACCATGTGAATCTGCAAAGGATTGCTGGTGGGGAATGATGTTATATACTGGTCGTGCGAGCAAGTTTCTATTGGTTGCTAGGGACATTGCTAAGCTCTGACAACTGTGCTTGCAGAACTCTCATTGGCTCACAGGCATAAGTAAGGCGGAATTTCAAAGAATATTCGCATTGCGAATTGCGAATTTTCGTATTGCGAATATTCGCAATGCGAATATTCGCATGCATAAACCTTTCGCCTCACAGTCTCATCCCTGGGTCTTTAATGATACAAGCATTGCATTTATCAGTCGAAGGAGATCCCTACAATGTGCTCAGTTTTTAAAACAGTTAGAAAAAAAAGACGAATATTCGTAATAGCAATTTTTTTGCGCGAAATTCATAATATTCGCAAATTCACGAATATACGATATTCGCTGCGAATATTCGAAATGCGAATATTCGTGAGCAACACTATTTAGCACACAGCTTTTTTTGGCTGCAACACTTGTGTACTGCTGGTGTTTTACAAAAATAAGTTTTTTTTAAGGGTACTGTAGCACATTTTTCTGCCCTCATAAGTGCATACCGCATACATACATCTAAGTAGTGTACTATTTTGTACCTATTAATCTGTCAAGGGCCTACATACTGTAAAAGGACAGACAAAAGTAATCCCCGGCTGGTGTTTTACAAAAATACAGAATTTTTAGGCGTACTGTAGCACATTTTTCTGCTCTCATAAGTGCACACCACATGCGTACATCTAAGTAGTGTACTATTTTGTACCTGTTAATCTGTCAAGGGCCTACATACCGTGAAAGGACAGACAAAAGTAATCACTGGCTGGTGTTTTAGAAGAATACAGATTTTTTTGGCATACTGTATCGCATTTTTCTGCCCTCATAAGTGCATACCGCATACTTACATCTAAGTAGTGTTCTAATTTGTACCAGTAAATATGTCAAGGGGCTACATACTGTGAAAGGCAAGCCAAAAGTGCACACCTGCTGCTGTTGTAGACAAATACTGTTTTAAGCATAGTGAAGCGTATTGTACTCCCCTGATATACGCACTAAAAATGTCAGGCAGAGAAGTGCCAGGATGTGCACAGAGGAGTGGCAGAGGCCTAAATCCTTCAGGTAGAGGTCGCAGCAGACTAGGGGTGAGTGGCAGCAGGAGTCACAGCGAGAGGCCTGAGCTCCCGTTATCAGCTAGCGGTCGTGTCTCGACAAGCAACCCATCTGCTGTCGTTGATTGGTTAACACGGTCGTCCACTTCATTACACGTGACATCTGACATCCCCTAGTCAACAGTCGGTGGGTTCCTCAGACATAACCTTCAGTTGGCATGGTCCAGGAGCAGTCCCTGTCCTCTGTCCTATGCTGTTCCCTCCCATACAGAAGTATCTTATGCTGTGGGTTCAGCTCCACTATTCACAGAGGATGATCTAATAGAGGTCAGTCAGCAGCTACTGCCCAGGCAAGAAGTGGAGGAGACATTCGCCGCTTCTTCCGCTAGGCGGGCAAGTAGTGATGAGGAGAGTGACGTGGGAGGCGGTGTTGCCAGGGTTCAGGGTCCTGAAGCAGACACTGTTGAGGAACCTGAGGAGGACATCAGTGACGTGCAGACACTTGTTGATGATGTTGAAGCCGATTGGGAGCAGGGTGCAGAAGGGGCTTCATCATCATCAGGAGAAGAGAGTTACAGGTTGCCTGTGAGGCAGCAGCTGAGCCAGCAAGGCGGTTGCATGGTTGGCAGTCAGCATGGTGGCAAAAGTGAAAATTCTGAAGCCAAACGTGCCCAGGGGAGACCACCTGCTTCGAGGCAGCCTACCTTCCCGGGAGGTAGTGGAACAGGGATTCCTGGAGATGGTGGCAGTAGCAGTCAATTAATGCTGACTGTTGGTGGGAAAATCAGCTACTGGGCAGTGTAGCAGTTTTTCATTAGGCATTCAGAGGAGGTTCACATAGCCACATGCAAGATATGTCAGCAGAAGGTAAAGCGTGGCAACGGTCCAAATGTTGGCACCACGGCCCTGCGTAAACATATGCTTCGCCACGATAAAGCGGCCTGGGAGAACATTGGCTCCAATCTAGTGGTCCAGTCTGTTGCATCACCGAGTGGCACGCCGCTCCCTGTTTCAGCCAGCCAAGGCTCCACCACCTCAGCTGAAGGGTGCTATGTGTCATATCCTCCTTCTGTCGCTCCAGATGCTCCTGCTCCTCCTACTTTTAGTCCTCCAACAATCCATCGGCGAAGCCATGTCCAAGAGACAACAGTAAGTGCCCTCTCATCCAATGGCACAGAAGCTGAATGTGCTCCTGTCTAAGTTGCTGGTGCTGCAGGCCCTCCCTTTTCAAGTGGTGGACTCTGCACCTTTCAGAGAACTGATTGCTTGTGCCGAGCTGAGGTGGAGAGTGCCAAGCCGTCATTTCTTTGTGAAGAAGGCAGTAACAGCCCTGTTATTTATTTTGTGGAAGAGAAGGTGGTCCAGTCTTTGAGCCTGTTGGTGGGTACCAAAGTGCACGGCAGCGATAAAGTCTGGAGCTGTAACTACGGTCAGGGACAATACATCTCCTTTACGGCTCACTGGGTGAATGTGGTTCCTGCACAGCCACAACCCCAACTTGGACAGGTCACGCCGCTTCCTCCTCCACGCTCTCAGGCCGTTGGACCTGTGACAGTGTGCAACTCTGCCTCGTCATCCTCCACCGTGTCCTCAGCCTCCACTGCATGCTGCTCTTCATCTGGTTTGCCTTGGAAAAAAGAGTCACACAGGTGAGGAACTGCTAAAAGTCATTTGTAAAGAAATCTGAGCATGGCTTACTCTACGAAAACTTGAAATGTGAACCATGGTGACTGACAACGGAAAGAACATCTTGCATGCACAGCGACTAGGAAGGTTGAGCCATGCACCCTGCAAGGCACACGTGTTCAATCTGGTTGTGAAGCAGTTCCTGAAGTGTCGTCCCCCCCCCCCCCATTTGCAAGACATCCTAACAATGGGAAGGAAACTTTGCATACACTTCAGCCACTCGTACACCGCAAAGCACACCCTTCTTGAGCTGCAGCGTCGGAACGGTATCCCCCAACATAGTCTGATTTGTGACATTGCCACACGTTGGAATTCCACCCTCCATATGTTGGACCGACTGTTCAAACAGAGAAAAGCCATCACCGAGTTCTTGATGATCCAAGCGGATAGGAGTACTCCCCTGTGTAACTTCAATGTAAACCAGTGGCAGCTCATACGTGACACCTGCCGTTAGCTCAGGCCCTTTGAGGAAGCCACATTATTAGTAAATCGCCAGGATTACGGGATGAACAACATAATTCCACTGCTTCATTTCTTACAACACATGTTGGAAACGATGGCTGGTAAGGGCACTGGAGACGTGGTGCCTACATCTCATGGCCATATGAGCCCTGTGTGGGCTGAACTGGAGGAGGAGGGGCACAGTGGAGCACAGTTTAGGTTTCGCGAAATGGGCGGTTTTTCTAGTAATCTGACAGGAATGGAGGATCAGGAGCAGCCAGAGGAGCTAGAGGGTTATGAGGAAGGCGAGACTGAGGACCCAGACACACCGTGGAATTATGCAGTGGAGGTGAAGGCAGGGAGTCCCTCCGAGTCACTTGCACAAATGGCATGATGCATGCTCGCTTGCATACTTACAGCCGAATTGACACCATTCGGCAGCGGGATGACTTTTGGATATCCACCTTATTTGACCCTCGCTACCACCACAAAATAGGGGCCTTTTTTATACCCACTGAAAGGGAGGACAAAATGATCTACTACAGAGGCATCCTATGTAGTCAGTTGGCCGTTGCCTATCAGCGCCATTGTCCATCCTCTCGCAGGTCTAAATTGAGGGGCCACCTTCCACTTCCATGGCTGCTGGGAAGGGGTGGGGTGGCAGGAGCAGTACCAACTCGATCAGCAGCAGCCTGAGTCTACAGTCGCTCATGATTAGCTTTCTTCACCAGCATAGTGAAGCAACTCATCAGCAGCAGGTACAACTGGAGCAAGAACTGAACCAGCAGGTTGTGGCAAACCTTGACATTCCCATGCCAACACACCTTTAAGATCCGCTGGACTGTCCTGCCCGGCCAGTAGTGTGACATCAGAGCTGATGTTTAGTGCGGCGGGGGCCATAGTCACCCCAAGAAGAACTCGTTTGTCGACGAAAAATGTGGAGAGCCTAACCTTTGTGAAGATGAATCAGGCATGGATCAGCCAGGATTTCCACCCACCAATGCCTGATGTATCAGAGTAGATTGACCATGGTGCCACACCAACACTTCACAAATATGAATAGTGCCAAACAGATTTAAGGCGCTGCTCCCCAGTTACAAACATTACTCCGCATCAGACCTTTTTTCACCCACCTTCGTCACCGGGTAATGGTATTGCCACCCACTGCACCACTCTGTCACCGGGTCACTTTCAGGACTCCTGATGCTGCTGCTGCCACCTCCAGGCTGCCTCATTCAGCCGCTATATGGTCTCCTCATGCTTCAACCACCTCCAGGCGTTTCCATTCATCCAATATACGGTTTACTGATGCTTCAGCCATCTCCAGTCTGTGTCATTCAGCAACTAAATGGTTTAGTGATGCTTCTGGGCCTAGGGCATTACCTATATATGTTTAAGGTAGCACTAGGTACCATACACCTTCAATGGAAATTTCAAAATTCATCTTTTATTCTTAGAGATTGTGAGGCCCTATTGTCTCCTCATCTGCTGCCAACTCCCGGCATGTCATTCAGACACTATATGGTCTCCCCATGCTGCCACAAACTCCAGGCAGTTATTCAGCCACTACATGGCTGCCTCATCTGCTGCCAACTCCCGGCATGTCATTCAGACACTATATGGTCTCCCCATGCTGCCACAAACTCCAGGCAGTTATACAGCCACTCCTCCTACTGATGCCACCTCCAGGCTCTGTCATTGTGCGGGACACTAAAACTTAGGTGTTAAAAGTTCAATTTCAAAACCCTAATATTTAAAAAATCTTACATTCAAAAATCATAAATTTCATTGGTCTCCTCATACTTCAGCCAACTCCAGGTTGTGTCATTCAGCCATTATATGGTTTACTGATGCTGCTTGGCCTGGGTCTGGGCCTAAACATTTTTTATGGTAGCACAAACTACCCTAAATCTTCAATAAAAATTTCAAAATTCATCTTTTTTGCTTAGGGATTGTGAAGCCCTGGTGTCTACTCATGCTGCCGACAACTCCAGGCTGTGCCATTCAGACACTATATGGTCTCCTCATGCTTCAGCCAACTCCAGGCTGTGCCATTCAGGCAATATATGGTTTACTGATGCTGCTGGGCCTGGGAATAAAAATTTTGTTATGGTAGCACTAGCTACTCAAAATCTTCAGTTTACAATTAAGAATTAATCTTTAAATCTTAGGGATTGTGAAGCCCTAGTGTCTACTCTGCTGCTGCAAGCTCCACGCCAGTGGCGTACCAAGGGGGGGGGGGGGGAGGGGGCAGCCCGCCCCGGGTGCCACTCTCAAGGGGGGTGCCAGGGGGGGACTGACCCGCCGCTGTTGAGGTCCCGGACACTCGTCCCAGATCCCCAGCAGTAAGCGCTACATTCTCCTGTATGCGCGATACACGCACATACAGGACAAGGCGTCTCCTCTGTGTGAGCCGCATCTGCAGCTACACAGAGGAGACGTGACCTCCTCCCCCACGCAGCACGCAGTACAGGCGCCGGTGACGTCACTCATCCGGCGCCTGTATTGGGGGGGGAGAAGACGCGGGCCCTGCAGCTGAGGAGATCGCTGCGTGGGATATCAGGTGAGCATCCTTTTTTTTTTTTTGCTCTGCCTATACCTACAGGGAAGGGGGTGAGGGGGGGTGCTCTGCATTTACCTATAGGGAAGGGGGGGGAGAGGGGGGAGTGCTCTGTATTTACCTATAGGGAAGGGGGAGAGAGGGAGGGTGCTCTGCATTTACCTATAGGGAAGGGGGGAGAGGGGGGGTGCTCTGCATTTACCTATAGAGAAGGGGGAGAGAGGGGGGGTGCTCTGCATTTACCTATAGGGAAGGGGGGGAGAGGGGGGTGCTCTGCATTTACCTATAGGGAAGGGGGGATAGGGGGGGTGCTCTGCATTTACCTATAGGGAAGGGGGTAGGGGGGGTGCTTTGCATATAGAAAATAAACTTTTAACTCACCCACGTCAGCCGCATGCTGGGGACGGGAACGCCGGACAGCCGTCAGCCTATCACCGGCCAGAGCGATGCCCCGCCCCTGCCAGTGATAGGCTGAGCCCACTGTCATGTAAGAAGTCGGCTTCATACATGACAGTGGGCTCAGCCTATCACTGGCCAGGGCGGGGCATCGCTCTGGCCGGTGATAGGCTGACGGCTGTCCGTCATTCCCGTCCCCAGCGTGCGGCCGACGTGGGTGAGTTAAGTTTATTTTCTGTAACTTTTGCAGCCCGAGCATAGGTATACAGCGTACAGCAGTGGTCTCAAACCTGCGGACCTCCAGCTGTTGCAAAACTACAACTCCCAGCATACCCGGACAGCCGTTGGCTGTCCGGGCATGCTGGGAGTTGTAGTTTTGCAACAACTGGAGGTCCGCAGGTTGGAGACCACTGGCATACAGTTTAGAGTTCCAGTACCCGGCGGCCCCCAACAAAGAGGAGGAGGGCAGTGCTCGACATATGTGAGCAGTACCCAGCTGGGCTGATCATTAATTGGGGGGAGCAGAACAGTGCTGGCGGGTAACATAGGATTAGTTCCCCGATGTGGGGACAGCACTGTGCTAGGCTGATAATACATTCCCGAGGGGGAGGGGCCCAACCGGTATTGCGATATGGGGGAAAATTCATATCGTGCAGCCCAAAAAATTTGGTATTCAGTATGAACCGGTATACCGCCCAGCCCTAGATATACCTAAGGGAAAGAGGGGGGGGGGGGTGTAGCTCTGCATATACCTACTGGAAAGAGGGGGGGTAGCTCTGCATATACCTATGGGGAAGAGGGGGTGAGGGGTTTAGCTCTGCATAAACCTATGGGAAAAAGGGGGGGTGTAACTCTGCATATACCTATGGGAAAGAGGAGGGTGTAGTGTAGCTCTGCATATACCTATGGGAAAGAGAGGGGGTGTAACTCTGCATATACCTATGGGAAAGAGGAGGGGTGTAACTCTGCATATACCTATGGGAAAGAGGGGGTTACCTGGCTACCTACCTACCTACCTGCCCTTTTACTGTGCAGGACACCAAGGAGGGCATTATTACAGTTTGTGGGCCTATAGATGGAAAGATTATGTAGAGGAGAGAAGGGCACTGAAAATATGCAGAGTCTGACATGTTTTTCCTGCAGATGTTAAGAGATCCACATGGCGGTCTTATCCGGATGGAGAAGAAAAGGAAAGAGGACGCCGCTGATCAGAAAAGACGTAATTGTGAATCCCAAAATGTAACTGTAATCACTTATATGGTATACACATCCTGTGCACAGCTAATATCTACCGCCATATGGTCCTGTATATAATCACTTATATTGTATACAGATCCTGTACAGTATACTGGTCTGTATATAATGGTTTTATTCAGTACAGTATGGCGGTATTATCCAGTTATTGTGTTGTGGTATATATTTACTCCTTGTATACCAGTATTATTGGTCATAGAAATTTAGCTACGTTAAAGTGTTTCTTACATATATACATTTTAATTTATTGTGTGTGGTATTTGGGTGGAATAGGAGCATGGCAGAAGATTGACGAGCTGCAGAGCCTAGCAGGGGCCCTTGCCTTTTTTTTGGTTCGGGGGCCCCGAGTGTTGTCAGTCCGCTCCTGGGGGGAGGGAAGGGAGGGGGTGTAATTAATGGGGGATGCGTGCGTGTGTGCGTGGGGGTGGGGGTGCCAAACAAAGGGTCCGCTCCGGGTGCCAAATGCTCTAGGTACGCCCCTGCTCCACGCTGTTTCATTCAGCCACTATATGGTCTCCTCATGCTGCCAACACATCCACACTGTCAATCGCCCATTATATGGTCTCCTCATGCTGCAAACACCTTCAAGCTGTGTCATTTAGCCACTATATGGTCTCCTCAAGCTGCCAACACCTCCACGCTGTGTCACCAGCCACTATATGGTCTCCTCATGTTTAAGCCACATCCAAGCTGTGTTATTAAGCCACTATATGGTCTCCTCATGCTGCCAACACCTCCATGCTGTGTCATTCAGCCACTATATGGTCTCCTCATGCTGCCAACACCTCCACGCTGTGTCATTTAGCCACTATATGGTCTCCTCATGTTCAGCCTCATCCAAGTTGTGTCATTCAGCCACTATATGGTCTTCTCATGCTGCCAACACCTCCAAGTTGTGTCATTTAGCCACTTTATGGTCTCCTCATGCTACCAACCCCTCCACGATGTGTCATTCAGCCATATATGGTCTCCTCATGCTGCCACCACCTCCACGCTGTCACCAGCCACTATATGGTCTCCTCATGCTTCAGCCACATCCAAGCTGTGTCATTAAGCCACTATATGGTCTCCTCATGCTGCCAACACCTCCACGCTGTGTCATTCAGCCACTATATGGTCTCCTCATGCTGCCAACACCTCCATGCTGTGTCATTCAGCCACGATATGGTCTCCTCATACTGATGCCACATCCAGGCTCTGTCATTGTGCAACTCTGCGGCAGTGATTCTAATAGCGATGCCTGTAATCTGCATGTCATACTGAATGACAGTATTATTTCACTACCCCAGCACACTCCATATGCGTGGTAGAACACAGCAAAGTGTTCTACACCCCTATTGAGGCTCTCTGTAGGCCAGAAATAGCTGTTTTTAATATAGATTTGCCACAAATAAATTTGGATCGAACCAAATTCGTCGAATCGGCCAAATTTAATTCTTCCAAAGTTTGCTCATCTCTATTGTATATGGTTTGTGCATTTTAGCACCATATAATGCAAGCTATGTTTCTCAGTACCTGCTTCAAGGTCATTAACAGTAACAGAGATAACTGTGCTAGAATAATTTGTTCATCCTACAAAATGTTTTGCTAATAATAAGCATTAGATTTTGGTTTGATATTCTCTGTAGATAATGTAAAATAATTGTCTCAGAACTAAATTCTGTCACAGTGCTTTATCATAATTAGCATGGAATTAAACACTATTGTAAAAAAAGAAAAAAATCTAAGTAGCAATTCTGCAGTTCCTTTTCAATTTCTATTTGACTGGATACATTTTGAAAAAAAGAAAAAAGCTCATATTGTTAAAGTTTTGAGATGAGAACCCAGTTTCACTTAGAACTTTTCCTAAAATTTTGCCTGGTTTATTTTGTGCAAGCCTGGAAATGGCATTATTATAGGAGAAGGAATGAGGAACACATGACATTTTGGGGTGGCTTAGCATACTTTGCAGCTAGCAGCAAGATCACATGACCGCAGGTTAGCCAATCTTTGCTTGCATACAGTTTCCAGACAAATCAGGAGACAGCATAGGGGTGGCTCTAAAAGGAGTGATAAAACCATATGCTCTCAATTGTGATCGCCATCTTGGACAGACACGCTGAGCATTGAGCACATAACAACTCAGTGTTGAACAATAGAGCCCAGCCACAAAAAGCTTGCAAACCACAATACAAAGCAATTTAGGCAAAGCAGTGGGGTGACCTGCATTTCACCTCTATTTTCTGGGTTTAAAGAAAAACTGTATTTCTAGTTGGGTTTAACATAAAAAAAGCATTTCTAGCTTTTAGGGGGAACTTGATAAGATAGTACTGAATGTAAAAGTTTCTTCATCAAATATTTCAACGTGAAGATGCAGCTGCTGCTAATTTCTTTTGCCAGTGTAGTGCTGGCAGAGGGAGTGGAGTATTGACTCAGTTGACTCCCTTATTTAGGCTTTATACAGAGGGTCTTCGAATGTGACTATCCAGTACTCCTGTATCTCTTTTCTTCAAGTGCGTAATGTACCTGACACTGTACAAGCAAGAAAGCATACAGCTTGCCATCCCTGTCAGCTTTTCCAAGGCCCCTGCTTGTTCTGCCTCGATCCAATACTGCCATGATTTATCCTCATGGTCCTCGTCATCATCATCATCACTGTCATCTTGTGTAGGTCCCTCGTGCCCAATCCCTTTGAAAGTTTCCATCTCCAAATCCTCCTGAGGTCCCACTTCCCCATTCAACTCCTTTCTTTCTTCCCTTAAAGAAGAACATCCATACTGCTGCCACCCACATGTGAACCTTTCTAAATCCCTCCTTACGCAATCATCTCCGTGACCGTTTGTCCCAGAAGGAATCACTAATTCCACTGTTGTCTTTGCAGACAAATGTTGTTGCCTCTTCAAAAGGCCCGAGCATGCGACAGGTGTCTCTGATTAGCTGCCAATATCTCAGCTGAAAGTCCAACTGACTCCAAAAAACTGTCGGTCTGCTGCATCAGGGAGTCTGTCACCACTTTGCAATGCTGATACAGGTGATCAAACATGTAAAGTGTGTTTCAATGTTGCAAATGAGGCGGTGTTGAGGTAGACTATTTTGGTGCTGTAGGCCCAGGAGGGCACTTAACCTGATAACGACCATGGACGAGTATAGACGTCCAGTTTGGCGGCCGTTCCCGCAAATGGACGTCTATACTCGTCCATTATTCTCATGGGTGCTGCCCAGTGCACCCACGAGATCGCGGCAGGGACTCGGCTGTATCACACAGCCGGGACCCTGCTGCACTGGCGAAACCGAAGTAAACTTCAGTCCCGGCAGTTTTAACCCTTACAGCCGCGGTCGTAAGTGACCGCGGGCTGTAAGTGTTATGACAGAGGGAGGGGGCTCTCTCTGTCTCCTCTGCAGCACCCCGCATCGCGATCACGGGGTGCTGTGTCTAATACGTGGCTGGCCGAGGCCTGCCGCACTCCCGACAGTTTAACCCTTACAGCCGCGGTCTGAAGTGACCGCATGCTGTAAGGAGTTCTGACAGAGGGAGGGGGCTCCCTCTGTCTCTCCTGCTGTACCCCGGAGCATCGCGGGGTGCTGCTGCATACCTGGGCAGCCGGGGGGTCCTACAAAGACCCCCAGGTCTGCCCTGGGTATTGCCTGTAGGATGTGCCAGAGGCACGTCCTGATATGCTGCCTGCTAGTGATAACTACAATGCTTTGGAATACTAAGTATTACAAAGCATTAAAAAGTGTAATAAATAAATAAATAAATAAAAGTGTAAGAATTCATAAAAATGTAAAATAAGTGTAAAAAAAGTGTAAAAAAATAAATTAAAATAATAAAAATACATTTATTAAATGAATCTAATTAAAAAAAAAAAAGCATAATGTGTAGGATCGCATTGGCGGACATCCGCAGCATGTAATATGCTGTGGATGTCCACCATGTGATCCTACACATTATGCAGCAGTCACGGTAATGAGCTCCCTGCTGCGGCTGGGCAGCTTTGTGCGTCCACTCATAGCGGTGGATTTACCGCCGGCAGTCATGAGCGGACACACTGAGCTAGCCAGCCGCAGCAGTGATGGATATATTCATCATGAGCGGGTGTTTATTCCCACAACATGGCGGATATATCCATCAGGAGCCTTAACTGTCACAGACAGACGCGTTATACTGCTAGCCGACCAAGGACCAATCAGAGAGGTCCAGCCAATAACTTGTAGGGGTGCGGTATATAAATAGGGTCACTTGTGGGGGTGGGGGTACTGTTCTGCCCTGAAAGCCAAATGGCGCTCCTCTCCTGAGTCCTACCACGCGGCCAAGGAACCATATATGGCCTAAGCGGGGGTATTTCCGAACATGGGACAAGCAGCTAAATAAAATATAGGTTGCATTTCTTTCAATATCAGAAGTGATGTACAAAAAATATGTCCCACAAATTATGCATTTGTGAAAAAAATCTAGTTTAAATTTTTTAACACTGACTTTGTAATAATTCCTGCCAAAAAATGATGGTATTAAAATACTCACTGTACCCCCTAGCGAATACCTTGAGGGGTCTAGTTTTTAAAATGGTGTTATTCGGGGGGGGGGGGGGTTCCCCTGTTCTATTACTTCTCAGTTGCTGCAATCCTTGCTTAGCACATAAAAATAAGATGTACTTTTCAAATTTTAAAAATGTCAAGTAAATTTGTTAGGCCTCTAATACATCTAAAATGTGAATAATAATACAAAAAAGTTGAGAAAATAAAGTAGACATATGAAATTAAAATTTTTGATAAAAAAATAAACATTATGTATAAATATATGCAACCTATTAACGTCAAAATAACAAAAAAATTGTCTTTTTTCAAAAATTTCACGGTTTCTTGCATTGTAAATAAAAAAATACAAATGATATCGATTAACTTTTACTATTTTCATGTAGTACAACTTGTGACAAAAAAACAATGTCAGAATTGTTTTCATTGGCAAAACATTACCAGAGTTATTCTCAAATAAAGACATACATCACAGATTTGAAAAAACAGGCCTGGTCTTTGAAGGGCATACAGGCTTAATTAGCTTGGTCCTTAAGGGGTTAAGAACGGCAAATTAAACACAAACTTTTCTGAACACAGCCAGAAACATTCAGACAGAGACAATTTTTCAAGATTTAGCACATGTGCAAAAATGGCAAAAAGGGCAAAAATATGAAGAGACTGACCTTTGTGAAGATGAATCAGGCATAGATCAGCAGGGATTTCCACCCACCAATGCCAGATGCCTCAGAGTAGATTGACCATGTTGCCACACCAACACTTCACAAATCTGGATACACAATATTTAAGGTGCTGCTCCCCAGTTACAGAAATTCCTCTGCATCAGACCACAAGTAAGTATTGAGGATATGCATTAGCTAGAACTTTTTTTAGGATAAAATATATGGAATCACATTTTTTTGGAAATCAAACAAAAAGGAAAGGTGTGCAAAAAACACCATGTGCCACCTACACCACCAAGCATTGATGTGATGCAAAAACCTCTAAAAGGGGAAGGGATTAATGTATGGTCCATTATAACAGGTGGGGTAAAAACTTACCCTGTTAGGCCCTACTCTTGCCCTATTAATTCCTTTCTTGGCAAGTTTTACTCACCCTAAAAAGGGTGGCCCCATACAGGAAGCTATCCCTATTTCCACCTAAAAACCCTGCTATTTCCCAGGGTTTTTAGGTGGAAATAGGGAGAGGTTCGTGTGTGGGGCTAACACTTGCCAAGAAGGGAATTAATATTATTAAAAGTTAAGTTTTAGACAATGCATATCCTCAATATTTATTGTGCTCACCAAAAATTTTACAAAAAAGACCGGTTTCTTCTGCCTACGTGCCTCAGCTACTATTCTGATCCCGCCACCGCCTGATGCCACACATCTGATGCCACTTGCTCCTTCTTTCACCCACCTTTGTCAGCGGGTGCTGGTATTGTCACCCACCGCCCCACTGTGTCACTGGGTTACTTTCAGGATTCCTGATGCTGATGCTGCCATGTCCAGGATGTGTCAATATGCAGCCATATGGTCTCCACATGCTGATGCCACCTCCAGGCTCAGTCATTGTGCCACTCTGTGCCCTACATAGGCTGCCGTCACATCCAGGCTGTGTCATTCTGCCACCATTTGTTCTCTTCATGCTGCCGCCACCTCCATGCTGCGTCATTCTGCCGCCATATGGTCTCCTCATGCTTCCGCCACCTCCAGGCTATGTCATTTTGCCGCCATTTGTTCTCTTCATGCTGCCGCCACCTCCAGGCTGTTTCATTCTTCCGCCATATTGTCTCCTCATGCTGATGCCACCTCCAGGCTCTGCCATTGTGCTGCTCTGTGGCCTACAAAGAATGCCGCCACCTCCAGGCTGTGTCATTTGGCAACAATTTGGTCTCTTCATGCTGCTGCCACCCCAAGGCTGTATCAATCTGTCACCATATGGTCTCCTCAGGCTTCTGCCACCTCCAGGCTGTGTCATTCTACCGGCATTTCGTCTCTTCATGCTGCCTCCACCTCCAGTCTGTGTCATTCTACCGGCATTTGATCTCCTCATGCTGCCGCCACCTCCAGGCTGTGTCATTCTGCCACCATTTGGTGGCAGTGTCATTCTGTCGCCATATAGTCTCCACATGCTGCCACCACCACCAGGCTGTGTCATTGTGCCACCATGTGACCTCCTTGTTATATTGGTTTAAGGGTATACAATATGTGTTCAAAGTAACGCTTCAGGCTGCCGGGACACTCACTCACTTACTGCGGACCAACAGCTCGATTTTAAGTATGAGCTTTTTCACTGCCGCAACTTATTCAATGCAGCAATTATACACTATTACAGCTGGAATTATCATGGCTGCTGGCATGAGACTTGCCTTCCAATGGGTCCTCAAAAAAGGATTTATAGTTTGCTCATTCCAATTACCAGGCTCTGTCATTGTGCCGCCACGTGATCTCCTCATGCTGCTGGCACATTAAAAGTGTCAATCTATTCAACATCTTCAATTTAAATGTGACAAAATCTCTTTCATCTTTTCAATTGTTAGTCTATGGTCTCGTCAGGATGCTGCCACATCCAGGCTCCAAGAAAACGGGTTGGAGTCATAAAAATAAACCATAACATGGCACACTTGTTCATTCTGGTTGTCAAGCGGTTCCTTAAGTCTTTCACCCATCTGCAAGACATCCTAAAAACTCTACATGCACTTCAGCCACTCGTACACTACAAAGCACAGCCTCCTTAAGCTGCTTGTCATCATATAATAGCTCTGGAATTACCACAAGAATCCAAGGAAACAGCCTTTGGCTGTCTAGGCATGCTGGGAGTTGTAGTTTAGTAACAGCTGGAGTCTCCCTGTTTGGGAAGATATTGCAATATGTGCGCTCTCCCCATCAGAGAGCGCCAACAATTTCCTAGCCAATTTTTTGTGTTTTTCTTCTTCTTCTCGTGTATGCAGAGGATTACGGCAAATTTGGAGGATTACTGTCGATGAACTGGATATTTTTCTTTTAATAAAATGGCTAACGAGGGCTGTGTTTTTTTAAAATAAAATAATTTTTCCAATGTGTTGTGTTTTTTTTTTTATTGAATTTTCATGCTTAGTAGTAGAAGCCGTCTTATTGATGAAAGCCGGGGCCTAGCGTTAGCCCAAAAACAGCTAGTGCTAACCCCCAGTTATTACCCCGGTACCAACCACCACAGGGGTGCCGGGGAAAAGCCAGTGCCAACAGGCCCGAAGCATCAAAAATGGCGCTCCTGGGACTAGGCGGTAACAGGCTGGCATTATTTAGGCTGAGGAGGGCCAGTAACAATGCTCCTCACCCACCCTGGTAACATCAGGATGTTGCTGCTTGATTGGTATCTGTATGAGAATTAAAATAACCCTATGCGTTCTTATTTATTTAATTTTGAAAAAAACGCATAGGGTTTCCCTGCAGTAAGGGACAGGTCACAGCGTGTGTCACTCCTGACACCCGCTGCGATCCTCTAGCATAAGCTATAGAAGCGGGCATCAGCCGCACTTGTCTGGTCCCCTGCCTGCACTATACTCAGCTGTGATGTGAGGTTATCTTCACTTCACAGATTCGTATATGCCGCTGAGAGCTGTGAGCAGCCAACACCATCTGTGATATGAAGAGAACTTCACATCACAGCGGAGTATAGTTCCGGGCAGGGAACCAGACAAGTGCGGCCGGACACCGGCTTCTATAGATTATACTGTCAGAAGTGACACCTGCTGCGATCTGTCTATTAGTACAGGTACTACTACTCCCATCATGGAACAGTCTGTTCATGCTGGGAGTAGTAGTACTACCAAAAAAAATAAAAAAAAATAAAAAGTAAAAAAAAAGTGAAATAAAACACATTATATTAAACACATAATTAAAAGACATGACTAATAAAAGGTTTTCCAAAATTAATTATAAAAAATATATTATTTTTATAATTAAATGGCCCCTTTCTAAATTTTTTATATTGCCGGATAGATTTTTAGTTCTCTGCCTGCCCACATAAATTGATCTAAGTTTAAAAATGAATAACAATTTATAAAAATTTTGTTCTAAAAAATATAAATTTCATTAATCTATTTTTTTTTCATGGTACCCTGCGAAATGTAACAAAAAAGGTATCTCCATCACTTTTTTGGATCGCTGAAGTCCAAGAAAAGAATAAAAACCGCCTGCAAAAACGCCAAAGTTAAAACCCACATGGCATTTTTTCCCCAAAAAAACTCCATACTCTGAATTTGAGGACGTTTTGGAAAACCAGCCTCTGAGCTCAAAAGAGCTGAAAATCCAAAGGATTAAAAAAAACGCCAAAATGAAAAACGCCAAGTGGATCTGATATTTTGCAGTTCACTATTGACTTGCAGCTAACATCTAGCCGCAGCGTTTTTTCACAGAAAAAACACTGTGCGGTAAATGGGGCGTTTTTACCAGCGTTTTTGCATGAAAAACCTTAGTGGAATTCTAGTGTCACACTTGATTAGGCCTTGTATGTGACAATAGCTTTATTTTCTGGGTTTAAACAAAAACAGAGCATTTCTACTTGGGCTCCACAAAAAGCAGCATTTATAGCTTACAGTGATACTCGATGAAGCCTTGTACGCCAGAATCTACCTGTATTTTCTGCAATTAAAAAAATAAAACAGCGTTTCTCGCTGTGAGAGTAAAAAAGTAAAAATCTTTTTCAATAAATTCCTCATCATCTATAGCTTTCCTCCCCTAGTTATTAGCAGAAGGGTTGTGTGAGGAGGACTGTAAGCCTTTGGAGTGTGTAACAGAGGTAGTGGAGGTGTTAGCATTGGCCAACCATAGCACTAGTGGGACTGGTGGTGGTAGGCATGAAGGTGATATTGTAAGGATTCATGGTGTCTATGCTGAAGGGAAGCCCATGATCAGACATCAGACGTTCATACTGAGAGGAGAGGCAGGGACAATGGGGATGTAGTTTTAAACAGGATGTGAGTACCTTGGTGACGAGGAGGAGACATGTTCAGAGAATGATGGTAGTGGTGGTGCAACATCTGTCAAATAAAGCAGATGTAGTCCTGCTGGTATGGTCAGCTTAGAAGTAGGTGACGTCGACCCCGCTGCATCTGTAGGCTCGAGAAAAAAGCCTTTCAGATAAGAGGCACAGTCGGTATCTATTTATGGTATTCTGCAGTGTGGAGCTTTGTTTCTGCCTTACCAGATGGGGAAAGCAATCACAGTTCTGTCTGCAAACAGAAAGTAAGATTTGGCCAGGGCAGTGCTGTATGATGGCTGAAGCTTCAACTAATACACCCCCTCCACTGGTTACTAAGACTACAACCAGTGCTACTGCCTGCTGTCCATTGGCTAATATGACTACCATCAGTCCACCATTGCCTACTGGCTACAACTATTAGTCCATCACACCTGCTGTTCGCTAACTACAACAGCTACCATCAGTTCACCGATGTCTGCGGTCAATGGCTACAACTAGCACTAGTCCACCACCCCTGCTGTACAATTACGGTACAATTACCATCAGTCCACAACTGCCTGCTGTCCGCTTGTACTACAATTTCCAACTTCTACAGACTTCTTTGTAATTTTTCAATTTTCCATGTAAGTAGCTTTAAAGGGGTTCTCCGGTGCTTTCACATCTTATCCCCTATCCAAAGGATAGGGGATAGGATGCCTGATCGCGGGAGTCCCGCAGCTGGGGACCCCCGGGATCATGCACATGGTACCTCGTTTGTAATCAGACCTGGAGCGTGTTCGCTCCAGGACTTATTACCGGCGACTGCAGGGCCGGCAGCGTGTGACGTCACACCTCCACCCCTGTGTGACTTCACGCTTCGCCCCTCAATGCAAGCCTACGGGAGGGGGCGTGACAGCTATCACGCCCCCTCCCGTAGGCTTGCATTGAGGGGTGGAGCGTGACGTCACAATGGGGCGGAGGTGTGACGTCACACGCCGCCGGCCCTGCGGTCGACCGTAATCAGACCCGGAGCGAACACGCTCCGGGGTCTGATTACAAACAGGGTGCCGCGTGCATGAACCCGGGGGTCCCCAGCTGCGGGACTCCCGCGATCAGGCATCTTATCCCCTATCCTTTGGATAGGGGATAAGATGTGAAAGCACTGGAGTACCCCTTTAAAAGGACTTTTTTTTTGCAGGACAATTTGTACTAGTCACCCAGGGGAGGACTGGTGAAAGGTATAGTAGCTAGCGAACAGCAGGGGTGGGGTAATATCTAATCAGTGGCATCTGACCCAGAAGTCTCATGGTGAGCTCAGTCTGTTGGAGAAAGGACACAGCTTAGGTATGCCTCAACCTGGTTGTTCAGGTAGTGGTGTACACTTTGGTGATGATTCATGTCAGGGTGTAAAAGTTTCATCATCAAATATTTCAACATGAAGATGCAGCTGCTGCTACTTTCTTTTGCCAGTGTAGTGCTGGCAGAGGGAGGGGAGTATTGACTCAGTTGACTCCCTTATTTAGGCTTTATACAGCGGGTCTTAGAATGTGACTATCCAGTACTCCTGTATCTCATTTCTTCAAGTGTGTAATGTACCTGTCACCAAGAAAACATACAGCTTGCCATCCCTGTCAGCTTTTCCAAGGCCCCTGCTTGTTCTGCCTCAATCCTATACTGCCATGATTTATCCTCATGGTCATCATCATCATCATCATCATCACTGTCATCTTGTGTAGGTCCCTCGTGCCCAATCCCTTCGAAGGTTTCCATCTCCAAATCCTCCTGAGGTCCTACTTCCCCATTCAACTCCTTTCTTTCTTCCCTTAAAGAAGAACATCCATTCTGCTGCCACCCACATGTGAACCTTTCTCAATCCCTCCTTGCTCAATCATCTCCGTGAGCGTTTGTTCCAGAAAGAATATCAGCAGCATAACATCACTAATTCCACTGTTGTCTTTGCAGACAAATTTTGTTGCCTCTTCAAAAGGCCTGAGCATGTGACAGGTGTCTCTGATTAGCTGCCAATATCTCAGCTGAAAGTCCAACTGACTCCAAAAAACTGTCAGTCTGCTGCATCAGGGAGTCTGTCACCACTTTGCAATGCTGACACATACCCTGGTCACGACTTACTTCATGTTAGCAGGGGTGCCACAATTTTCTGCATCTGGTAACGTGGAAAAGAGTTTCCACACAGCAGAATACTGGACAGGTACACCACCACAACAGACTGTACCTCTTGTACCTGTCACGATGCCGGCTGGCAGGAGGTGGATCCTCTGTGCCAGAGAGGGATTGCGTGGACCGTGCTAGTGGACCGGTTCTAAGTCACTACTGGTTTTCACCAGAGCCCGCCGCAAAGCGGGATGGTCTTGCTGCGGCGGTAGTGACCAGGTCGTATCCACTAGCAACGGCTCACCTCTCTGGCTGCTGAAGATAGGCGAGGTACAAGGGAGTAGGCAGAAGCAAAGTCGGACGTAGCAGAAGGTCGGGGGCAGGCGGCAAGGTTCGTAGTCAGGGGAGATAGCAGAAGTTCTGGTACACAGGCTTTAAACACACAAAACGCTTTCACTAGGCACAAGGGCAACAAGATCCGGCAAGGAAGTGCATGGGAGGAGGTTAGATATAGTCAGGGACCAGGTGGAAGCCAATTAAGCTAATTGGGCCAGGCACCAATCATTGGTGCACTGGCCCTTTAAGTCTCAGGGAGCTGGCGCGCGCGCGCCCTAGAGAGCGGAGCCGCGCGCGCCAGCACATGACAGCAGGGGACGGGAACGGGTAAGTGACCTGGGATGCGATTCGCGAGCGGGCGCGTCCCGCTGTGCGAATCGCATCCCCAACGGCCATGACAGAGCAGCGCTCCCGGTCAGCGGGACTGACCGGGGAGCTGCAGGGAGAAAGACGCCGTGAGCGCTCCGGGGAGGAGCGGGGGCCCGGAGCGCTAGGCGTAACAGTACCCCCCCCCTTAGGTCTCCCCTTCACTTTGTCCGGTAACTGCCTCCCCTGGGATGAGGACACCGGGAAAGGATGGAGGGATTCCTCAACGGCAGGCAGAACAGCAGGAGTAGGAATGGGGAGAGAGGGCAGAGGGCGAGACCTGGCACGGGGCAGTGTGACACCAGGACGAGGGCCATGAGGGGACACAGAGGCTTGCCTGATGGGACTGGGAGGGGGGGAGAGGCATTTCCTGTGGCAGGCAGAGTCCTTAATGACCTTAGGGGGACCGGATACAGGAGGAACCACAGGGTCACGGCAGGGAGTACTGGGAACCGGTTGAAGGCAGTCCTTGGAACAAGAGGGACCCCAACTCTTGATCTCCCCAGTGGACCAATCCAGGGTTGGGGAATGGTGTTGAAGCCAGGGTAGTCCAAGGAGAACTTCAGAAGTGCAATTAGGAAGGACAAAAAATACAATTTCCTCATGATGAGGTCCGATGCACATTAGGAGGGGCTCCGTGCGGTAACGCACGGTGCAGTCCAACCTGGCTCCGTTGACCGCGGAAATGTGGAGTGGCTTGACAAGACGGGTCACCGGAATGCGGAATTTATTCACTAAGGACTCCCGAATAAAATTCCCAGAAGCTCCAGAGTCCAGGCAGGCCACGGCTGAGAGGGGAGAGCTGGCTGAAGTAGAAATCCGAACAGGCACCGTGAGACGTGGAGAAGCCGACTTAGCATCAAGAGACGCCACACCCACGAGAGCTGGGTGCGAGCGTGCGTTTCCCAGACGTGGAGGACGGATAGGGCAATCCACCAAAAAATGTTCAGTACTGGCACAGTACAGACAAAGATTCTCTTCCTTACGGCGATTCCTCTCTTCCAGGGTCAGGCGAGACCGATCCACTTGCATGGCCTCCTCGGCGGG
Source organism: Hyla sarda (assembly GCF_029499605.1). Taxonomy (NCBI): domain Eukaryota; kingdom Metazoa; phylum Chordata; class Amphibia; order Anura; family Hylidae; genus Hyla; species Hyla sarda. The sequence continues at coordinate 225,579,584 of NC_079190.1, forward strand.
AGGCCTAGGCGCAGATTGCAGTGGAGACTGTGGGAGAGGTGTCCAGAGATCTAAGTCTTTTTCCTGGCGGAGCTCTTGATGCCTCTCAGAAAAACGCATGTCAATGCGAGTGGCTAGATGAATGAGTTCATGCAGGTTAGCAGGAGTCTCTCGTGCGGCCAGAACATCTTTAATGTTGCTGGATAGGCCTTTTTTAAAGGTCGCGCAGAGAGCCTCATTATTCCAGGATAGTTCAGAAGCAAGAGTACGGAATTGTATGGCGTACTCGCCAACGGAGGAATTACCCTGGACCAGGTTCAGCAGGGCAGTCTCAGCAGAAGAGGCTCGGGCAGGTTCCTCAAAGACACTTCGAATTTCCGAGAAGAAGGAGTGTATAGAGGCAGTGACGGGGTCATTGCGGTCCCAGAGCGGTGTGGCCCATGACAGGGCTTTTCCAGACAGAAGGCTGACTACGAAAGCCACCTTAGACCTTTCAGTAGGAAACTGGTCCGACATCATCTCCAAGTGCAGGGAACATTGCGAAAGAAAGCCACGGCAAAACTTAGAGTCCCCATTAAATTTGTCCGGCAAGGACAGGCGGAGGCTAGGAGTGGCCACTCGCTGCGGAAGGGGTGCAGGAGCTGGCGGAGGAGATGGTTGTTGCTGCTGTAGCTGTGACTGTACTTGCTGTAGTTGTGACTGGAGTTGCTGTGTCATGGTGGTCAAGTACGACAGCTGGTGATCTTGTTGGGCGATCTGACGAGCTTGCTGGGCGACCAGCGTAGGGAGGTCAGCGACAGCTGGCAGAGGAACTTCAGCGGGATCCATGGCCGGATCTACTGTCACGATGCCGGCTGGCAGGAGGTGGATCCTCTGTGCCAGAGAGGGATTGCGTGGACCGTGCTAGTGGACCGGTTCTAAGTCACTACTGGTTTTCACCAGAGCCCGCCGCAAAGCGGGATGGTCTTGCTGCGGCGGTAGTGACCAGGTCGTATCCACTAGCAACGGCTCACCTCTCTGGCTGCTGAAGATAGGCGAGGTACAAGGGAGTAGGCAGAAGCAAAGTCGGACGTAGCAGAAGGTCGGGGGCAGGCGGCAAGGTTCGTAGTCAGGGGAGATAGCAGAAGTTCTGGTACACAGGCTTTAAACACACAAAACGCTTTCACTAGGCACAAGGGCAACAAGATCCGGCAAGGAAGTGCATGGGAGGAGGTTAGATATAGTCAGGGACCAGGTGGAAGCCAATTAAGCTAATTGGGCCAGGCACCAATCATTGGTGCACTGGCCCTTTAAGTCTCAGGGAGCTGGCGCGCGCGCGCCCTAGAGAGCGGAGCCGCGCGCGCCAGCACATGACAGCAGGGGACGGGAACGGGTAAGTGACCTGGGATGCGATTCGCGAGCGGGCGCGTCCCGCTGTGCGAATCGCATCCCCAACGGCCATGACAGAGCAGCGCTCCCGGTCAGCGGGACTGACCGGGGAGCTGCAGGGAGAAAGACGCCGTGAGCGCTCCGGGGAGGAGCGGGGGCCCGGAGCGCTAGGCGTAACAGTACCTCTGTGCTTATTTAAGCAGGGGGCCATGCGGGCAATGCAGGATTTCTGCCTTAATGGTGTAATTTTGTTTTCTTGGTGACTATGCTCCCAGTAATCGTTTTCATGATCATTAAAACTCCACAAGGTGAGATCTTGCATGGAGCCCCTGGTAGAGAGATTTACTATTATTTAGTGTTTCTTCCATTTGCCAATAATTCCACCAAGTGTTGGAAAATTCTCAACAAGCTGCTTGTCGATGATCTTATAGCCTATTTTAGCCTTGAATAGGCCTAAAATATTGTCCCTGATATCCTTAGATAGCTCGTTGGTCTTGGTAATGGTAAACAGTTTGGAATCTAATTGCATCTGAGTACAGGTGTCTTTTTTACAGGTAAAAGCTGAAATTAGGAGCACTCCATTTGAGTGTTCCTAATCTTAGCTTGTTACCTGTATAAAAGATACCTAGGAGATAGAAATCTTGCTGGATCATATACTTATTTCACTAGTAAAATGCAAATCAATTTATAACGTATATATATATATATATATATATATATATATTTTTTTTTTTTTTTTGTCATTCACTGTTTAACCCCTTAACGACCACGGACATAGATGTACGTCCTGGTTTGGCGGTACTTCGTGCACCAGGACATACATTTATGTCCTGTGTATGGCCGCTAGCATCGGAGCGGTGGTCGCAATGGGCGACATCCGCCGTGTATGTCGGCCGGTAATGGCCAACATCCGCGATTGCCATTCACCCCTCAGATGCCGTGATCAGTACAGAACATGGCATCTGCGGCAGTGCACATGTTAAAATAGATGATCGGATCACCTGCAGCGCTGCCGCGGCGATCCGATCATCTGTAATGGCGGACAGAGGTCTCCTCACCTGCCTTCATCTGTCTCCCAGCGTCTCCTGCTCAGGTCTGAGATCGAGCAAACCAGAGCACCGATAATACTGATCAGTGCTATGTCCTATGTATAGCACTGAACAGTATTAGCAATCAAATGATTGCTATAGATAGTCCCCTATGGGGTCATAAAAAGTGTTAAAAAAAAGTAGAAAAATGTGAAAATAAAAAGTAAAAAAATTTGAAAAATCCCCTCCCCCAATAAAAATGAAAATTGTGTGTTTTTCCCATTTTACCCCCAATAAGCGTAATTTTTTTATATAAATATATTTGGTATCACCGCGTGCATACATGTCTGAACTATCAAAATATAATGTTAATGATCCCATACGGGGAACGATGTAAACTTAAAAAAATAAAAAAAAGTCCAATAATGCTGCCTTTTTGTCCGATTTTATAAAAAAATAGTTTTATAAAAAATGATATAAAAGTTTTATATATGCAAATGTGGTATTGATAAAAAGTACAGATGATGGCACAAAACATTTGCTCTCATATTGCCCTATATACGGAAAAATTAAAAAGTTAGAGGTGGTCAAAAAAGGGCAATTTTAGATTACTGATTTTGTACAAAAAGTTTTAGATTTTTTTTAAGCAGTCCAAAAATATAAAAATAACTAGCCATGGGAATAATTTTAATCGTATTGATCAACAGAATAAGGAACATGTGTCATTTTTACCATAAAGTGTACAGAGTAAAAACGAAACCCTCCAAAATGTGCAAAATTGTGGTTTTCATTGAAATTTCCTCCTTAAATTTTTTTGGGGGGTTCGCTGTACATTTTATGGTAAAATGAGAGGTTTCATTACAAAGGACAATTGGCCACGCAAAAAACAAGCCCTTATATAGGTCTGTAGATGGAAATATAAAAGAGTTATGGATTTTAGAATGCGAGGAGGAAAAAAAGGAAAATGCAAAAATAAAATTGGCCTGGTCTTTAAATGGGCACTGTCATGAAAAATAATTTTTGATATGTTGTAGTACTTAAGTACTACAACATATCTCTAATATACTTTTATTAAGAAAAATGTTTTTAAAACATTTTAAAAGCAATTTGAAATTCGGCCACTAGGGGGCACCCTCCTAGTGGCCGAATGCAGTGCGGAGTGACGTCACTGCAAAATTCCAACTCATTCCGGCAGGGCATCAGTCGAAATTTTGCGCAGGCGCAGTAACAGCCAGGGCTGCGCATCGGCTTCCCGCACTCGCCGACGGCCCTGCTGCAAGGTGTGGGGCGCGGGGGAGGGGGCTGCTCCTGCAAGGTACGGGGGGTGCGGGGGGGGGCTGCTCCTGCAAGATACGGGGGGCGCGGGGGGTTGCTGCTGCAAGGTACGGGGCGGGGAGCGCTGCTGCAAGGTGCGGGGGGATGGGGGGCGCTGCTGCAAGGTACGGGGGGCGTGGGGGGTGTTTGGGTGTTACTCACCGAGTGGCAGGAAGAGGCTCCCCGCACCCGTCCCTCCCGCATCGGCTCCCGGCTCACTCCTTCCCCCATGAAGCTCCTGTCCTGGGTGCCTCCAGTTGTTTTACCACTACAACTTTACCAATAGATGTCAGGACATGCTGGGAGTTGTAGTGGTGAAACAGCTGGAGGCACCCTGTTAGAAGAACTAAGGGCGGAAGTTGGCCCCCCAGCAGGCATTAGTGACGTGGTGCCTGCTCGGGAAGTCTGCCTGGTAGTGAGCACACTACCAGGCAGACTAAATGCCATTTTTAAAATAGTTAAAAAAAATTAAAGGCAGGGAGGGTGTTAGGGATAGAAGGAAAATAGGCAGGGATAGAAGAAAAAAAAAAAACATGATGGTGGGAGCTACCCTTTAAGGTTAAAATGGGCTTGGTCTTTAACCCCTTAATGATGCAGGACGTATATTTACGTCCTGCTCCCGCTATATGAAGCGGGGTCGCACCGCGATCCCGCATCATACCGCGTCGGTCCCGGCGCTCATCAATGGCCGGGACCAGCGGCTAATACCACACATCGCGGCGATGTGCGGTATTAACCCTTTAGAAGCGGCGGTCAAACGGACCGCCGCTTCTAAAGTGAAAGTGAAACTATCCCGGCTAGTCAGTCGGGCTGTTCGGGACCGCCGCGGTGAAATCGCTGCGTCCCGAACAGCGAGCAGGACACCGGGAGGGCTCTTACCTGCCTCCTCGGCGTCCGATCCCTTAATGGCTGCTCCGTGCCTGAGATCCAGGCAGGAGCAGTCAAGTGCCGATAACACTGATCGCTGCCATGGAAACCGATGGCAGGGATCTGTGCAATGAATCAAAATGTGCAGTGCTATAGCCCTCTATGAGGGCTGTAAAACTGCAAAAAAAATAGTGTAAAAAAATACGTATTAACCCGTTCCTGAACAAAAGTTCAAAACACCCCCCCTTTTCCCATAATAAAAAATTAAACATGTAAATAAAAATAAATATAAACATATGTGATATCGCCGCGTGCGTAAATGTCCGAACTATAAAACTATATAATTAAATAAACCGCACGGTTAATGGCATACGCACAAAAAAATTCCAAAGTCCAAAATAGCGTATTTTTGGTCACATTTCAAACCATAAAAAAATGAATAAAAAGGGATAAAAAATTCCAATTCATACAAAAATGGTACCGATAAAAACTTCAGATCACAGCGCAAAAAATTAGCCCTCACACCGTCCCATCCCCATAAAAATAAAAAAGTTACAGGGGTCGGAAAATGACAATTTTTAACATATAAATTTTACTGCTTCTATTTATGATTTTTTCAGAAGTACAACAAAATCAAAAGTATACAAGTAGGGTATCATTTTAACCATATGGACCTACAGAATAAGGATAAGGTGTAATTTTTACCGAAAAATGTACTGCGTAAAAACGGAAGCCCCCAAAAGTGACAAAATAGTGTTTTTTCTTCAATTTTGTCGCACAATGATTTTTTTTCCTGTTTCGCTGTACATTTTTGGGTAAAATGACTGATGTCATTACAAAGTAGAATTGATGGCGCAAAAAATAAGCTGTCAGATAGAATTTTAGTTGAAAAACTGAAAGAGTTATGATTTTTTAAAGGTAAGGAGGAAAAATTTCAAATGAAAAAACGGAAAAACCCTGAGTCCTTAAAGGGGTGCTCCGCCCCTAGACACCTTATCCCCTATCCAAAGGATAGGGGATAAGATATCAGATCGCTGGGGTCCCGCTGCTGGGGACCCCGGGGATCGCTGCTGCAGCACCCCGCTATCATTACTGCGCAGAGCGAGATCGCTCTGCACTTAATGACGGGCAATACAGGGGCCAGAGCATTGTTACGTCACGGCTCTGCCCCTCGTGATGTCACGGCCTGCCCTGTCAATACAAGTCTATGGGAAGGGGGCGTGGCGGTCATCACGCCCCCTGCCATAGACTTGCATTAAGGGGACGGGCCGTGATGTCATGAGGGGCGGAGCCATGACGTCATGCTTCTCCGGCCCCTGTATCGCCCGTCATTACGCACAGAGCAAACTCGCTCTGTGCAGTAATGATGGCGGGGTGCTGCAGCGGCGATCCCCGGGGTCCCCAGCAGCGGGACCGCAGCGATCTGACATCTTATCCCCTATCCTTTGGATAGGGGATAAGATGCCAGGGGCGGAGTACCCCTTTAAGGGGTTAAAGAAGCCTATCATTAAAATTATGGACTGATCATTTCTTTGTCATTAAGCAAACATTAAAAAATCAGAAGGGGATCAAGTATTTTTTCCTTCATCTATAAATTTACATGAGAATGTTATTTATACACATGATGCAATACAATAATAATATTCATCATGGTAAAAGTTGGAATAGTTTTTTATTTTTCCCTTTCCCACACTCCACCCCCAAAAGAGTTAATAAATGTTTCAAGTACCCCAAAGGGGTTTAATTAACAGTCACTGCTCATCCTTTCAAAAATAGGATTGACAGCAAAGTGAAAAAGTTATGGCTCTTAAAAAAATCCCTCACTTTTAAAGTTAAAATATGTTCTGTTCTTAAGGGGTTAAAATATTATGAAATTGAATATTACAATAAATAAATAGATACTAATCAATATCAATCTCAGGGCAGTATGAGACACATCTCAGGATAATAATATTTCCTACTATAAATATTGCTTACAGTTGTTTTAATACTAAAATTCCTCTTGGTGTCATCATAACTTCAGTATTGAATTCAGTTGTTTTAAAACTAAGGCTGTACAGAAAGAAGTTAGGTTTTTGAAGGTAAAATGTAGTGTATTCAATGGAAATGAAAACATAAATACAAGAGAAATACACTAGGCAAGGAGAAAACTGGGTGGAACTACTGCTTTCCAAAAGTAGCCAACACATGTACAGTAAAAAGTAGGAAAATCAGGGAATTTAAAGACACAGTGGTGCTTAAGCAAGAAAAGAAAAAAAGGTAATACTGGAAATAACAAACTGTAAAGAAAATAAAGGATTGACACTAACCCATGTTTAAAATGACCCGGCTTTATTTCTTATCAAATCTTTAAAACATGGCTTTTAAACATGAGTTTTATACATGGTTTCATTAAATTCTTTGGTATACATAGGTTGCCAGCCCCTGGGGCAAAACAGGTATTGACCCCCCCCCCCTCCCTCCAACCCAGGCTGACAAATGTAAAGTGACCCAACCAATGACACCCCCCCCCCCCCCCCCCCCCCCACCGATTGGATTGCTTAGCCTTTATTCTTATTACATTTCTATTGCAAAAAATTTTCTCTGTCTAAAAAGCAATGTCTCTTTTTGGTGCCCACATCAAAATTATATATTTTTTTGTACTTTGAGAGCTTCCCCCAGACACTGGTCATGGAACAGATGAATCATACAATGACTAGCTGCCAATAAAATAAATTCTGTTCTCATTCTTTCTCGCCTTTAAAAATATGCCTACAATAGAATGCTAATTGAAAACTAAGATCAACAATGTTTTTTAAAATGATAATTTTATTATTCCCACATGCATGAATGATATATTAGATATATAATAATAATAATAACAACAGCAATAATAATAACAATAATAATACCTTTATTTGTTTGGGGCAACATTTTTCCAGATCACTACAAATAGGAAAAATTATAAACATATAAAATTACAAATACTGAATAGTAGTAATCATCTAATAACAATAAAACAAAGACATAAAAACAGAGACTGTTAGGGGGAATTTACTATTCCTCATGCACCACATCCTCTTGTGTTCCACAGTTCGGCTCATGGTAGGTACAGGTTATTTTTTATTATTCAACACTGCTCGAGTGACACTTTATAGGCATGTTCATGTCTGCAGCTTACGCTCTTGAAAAAGGGGCATGACTAGTGGGATATATGTTTTCCTGACTAATTTACTAATTAAAAAGGCACATTTCTGGGACAATTTTTGGCACATTCCACAAAAAAATAGTTGAGGTAAAAATCACTCTGCCTTTTGTTCCTGGACAGGGTATTTTACTAACAAACATGCACCAGAATAGTAAATAATCCAAGAAATGAACCTCACACAATGCAGTCGGCATGTTGAACACTCAGCAGTTATTAATGAATTCCCCAAATTAGTTTTCCACTATAGCTCACTAAATGTAGGTACAATTCCATGGTGAAAAGTAGTAGACAAAATCTAGCTCACCATGCAATCGTCCCTCACTCGGACCGTGCCGTGGCAGGCTGCGTAGCAGACAAAGAGAAATGTCCAGCGAGGTAATATTGCCAAAATCTTCTTTATTGTATAAAAGCCAGCAAACAGGAATACAGTGACGTGCTTCAGGTGTCCATCTGCACCCTTAGTCGTACATAGTGAAACAAAATAAATTACACACACATATATATATATATATATATATATATATATATATGTGTGTGTATGGGGAAATGTAGGGTCAGCCCCCCCTTACATGTAAAAAATATTTTGTCATGTCCTGCTGTCAATAGCAACAACAGGTGTATTGAATAGACAGGAGGGCATAATATAAGTTGTACAAAAGTCTCTCTACAAAATTTGTAAGACAATATTAATAATAGGTAGATGTATGTATAGAGAAAAATATATAGTATCTATCAAGAAAAAAATAAATAGTATATATCTTAAATAGTACAACAATAGACTCAAGTACATATATAGATATACATACACATATATGCACATGTAGAGTTGTACACATTTCTATCTAACACAATTCCATGTTTAATAACAATGGTATGGAGGACACAACCTGTAGAGTTCTGATTTGATCATTGATATATTGATCTTTGATACTGTTGGTGTGGAATCCATTCTTTGTTTGGTAGAAGATGGAGCATCAGGATGACTCTGTTGTTGGTCTGGTGACAGTCTTAAAACTGTCAGCAACTTAGTAGCTCTAAACTTGCCTGCTACTAAAGCTTGCTACTTAGATTATTATTACGACAATGAAATATGTTCACTTAGTCCATCATGGTCCTCCAGCTTTGGGGACTCATGGTGGCTGACACTGGGGACATATGAAATTCATGGGAGAATGGGCCTTTCACCACAACTTTTGTGAAATTGGCTGGGAAGGGTTCTTTTAATGTATTGCTCCCTGTATATCTAAACCAGCTGCATATGTGTTATGTCCCACCCTGTCCCCTTTTATACACACAAAAAGATCCCAGCATCCACTTTTACTATATTGTATTTATTGTCATTTTCAAGGAGTACATAATGGGTTATTCTTGTAAACTTTTAAGCCTAATATTGCTGTGATATTTATCTGAGTGTGCCTTTATAACTGATCCATTACTTCTTTCTTGATTAAAATATACACAATAAAGTTGAGAAGTTTTCTTTCTGACATTATGCTTTGAGAATTTTTTTGCAGGTTTGAGTGCACTTTTCATCTGACCACAGAGTGGTACCATGTGGCTTAAATACTGAAAAGTGGACTTTATACATTTTCTGGGCAGAATTAAAATAGCTTTTCATTGACATTAAATATTTCTGTAAACAATCTGTTATGCTATAGACACTCAGTATAAAGTAAGTTTTACTAGTAAACTAGTAAATATGAACGGCAATTAATTTTATAATGATGATAAATATGTTGTTATAACTAGCATCAAAACATAAAAGAGGTATATACTGTGGGTCCCAAATTGTAGATTACCCAACACAGAGATTTTTTCAATTTCTGGATAATATCATGAGTAGAAATTAACAAATCAAAAGTATAGTACCCAAGATCAGTTCAATCTTTGCTGAAAGTTTAGTATGGTGCAAACCCAAAACTCAGGCAGTTAATTTTGGCTGAACCTGAAAAAAATATCATAAGTCACATGGGGAAAATGAGAAGGAGCAAGCATTACACAACCTCATGGTAGCCAATAATACCTTGAAAACAATTCTTTCAGCCAATCAGGAGGCAGTATAGAAGTGATGTCAGACCTACCATAAAAGTCTATGTACATTGCTTCAGCATCCATTTTAAAAATAGCAGGTATTAGGTGAAGATCTCTGTGAGGCACAATGATCAATAAAGAAAGCAGATAGAAGTCAACCACACAAACACAATAGTGTTCTGTTCTGTCTGTGGAAAATCAGTTTTATTGCAAGTTGACCCATAGCCAAACATGTTGCCATTACTTTGACATGAAGGGCTCGTTTACACTGAGGAAAATTCAGGTACATTTCTGTTCTAAATTCCTCTGTGCATCTGTGATTTTCGTGTTTCATGGTAAATTAAATAGAAATGGTCCGGAATTGGCGCTTCTGTCTGCAAACATTTGCTGCGGACATACGTGTCTCTTTAAATCCAAAATTCTAAATTGTCTTTTTTAAATGGAAGATTAGCAAATTAGAAGATTAGAATGGCAAGTCTAACACAATTCAGGTCAGCTTAGTAACACAATGATCAGATCCCAACCTGCAACGCAATAGACTTTCTTTTTACTGTTATATTTTTTTGGATGTTTATTAGTAAAACAATAAAGATTCTTGGCTTTTAAAGACATGCTGAATCCCTCTCCCTTGTCGTGTAGTGTTCATTGGGTGCATCCCAACTCCTTTTCAGGTTTTCCTAATACCAGCCTTGTAGTGAATATGAATGCTTTTATGCTAAGCAGAGTTTACTGTTACATTGAAAGTGACCAGAATATATTTTGCATTAACTGATGGATGGGCTCTAATAAATACTTTTCTTTGGAGGGCCCAATGGCTGAAACTGTAGAGCATTATTAAATATTACATAACATATTATTAAGGATAGAAAAGATTACAGCAAGAAGAGTTATTTTGAGCAGGCAGGGTGTTCTTTATAGTACTTTATATTTTTATTATACAGCATACCTGCCTACTCTACGATAACTGTAGCCTCTACAAGAGGGGAATTGCTATTTATGTATTTGCATTGCTCCTGTAACTGAATTCAAAGTGCGATACGTAAATGTGAATAGAGTAAGCTTCTCCTTTATGTCATCTATAGGCAGTCATAATGCTATCATTTAAATAAAAACAAAGCTCTGATCCCAAAACATATTTAATGAGCTTTAACAATTCCTACCATTCTTCCAAATTCAGGTTTTGCCATTATGGTTAAAATTTTAAAGGAAACTCTCTGTGTGTTTGGGGATATAGAAAAGAAGAAATGCTGGTGAAAAAAAAGAAAAATGCCAAGTCATATAACTGCTGTCAAAAAATTAAGATAGTGAACATTGATAACACCATTAGGGATGAACGAATCAAATCTGAATTCATTATTAATTTCAGGAAAAATTCACTTCGCAGTGAATCCGAATATCGCCATGATGCGATCGCACGAATCGCTTCATTAAACTCCATTTGGTGTCGTATAAAATGGTGGATCAACATATGAGGACATGGGGCAAGGAACTCTGGGAAAGTGGCATGACCCTAAATCACATGCAGCATGCAGCCTATCAGCAGCCAGCCTCCCCTGTGATGTCACAGCCCTATATACAGTAATCGGCAGCCATCTTGCGGCCAGTCACTTCAGTGTTTTATTTCAGGGTGAGTGTTTCATTGTAGGGAGAGATAGAGCATTGTGTGTGTCGCACAGAAAAACAGCTTGACAGCAGCGATTCACCACAAGGCTCAAATCACTGCATAAAAGCACTGACAGAGAGAGAGAGAGAGAGAGAGAGAGAGAGAGAAAGTACACTTTTGAGTGTAATACACAGTGACTCCACTGCTGTAGTGGGGTGTACAGCAACTCTAAAGCTTAAGGGGGCCAGTTAGGCAGAGCACTAAAAGCCATTGCCACCTGCCATTAGTGCCTAATAATACTGTACTGGGCTCTACTACACAGCTATTCTGTACTGCTGCAGTTGGGTATACAACAACTGTAAAGCTAACAGGGGCCAGTTAGGGTGAGCATGAAAAGCCATAGTCACCTGATTACAGTGCCTAATACAGGTTGCATAGTGGAGCGTATTGTCCTCTCATAAGTGTAACCTGTGCGCACATAGGTGGTGAACGTTTTTTTTTTCCTGAAAAACAAATTTTGGCCTATTTTGTAGCCTTATACAGTTTTAAGCGGAGTGTATTGTCCAGTTTTCATAAGTATGAACTGAATGTACACCTACGTGGTGTACATGTGATGACTGGTTCTGCCAGAACCCACAGGGTTAATTATTTCTAGCCCTGTTGTTTGTTTGTTTGTTTTGCTTGCCAGGATGACGCCTCTGTTCTCCTGGGTGTGGTTAAGCTTGCTGAGCCAATTAGAGTCCTCCTGGTTGCAGCTCAGGCATATATAAGGAGGCCCTTTTCAGTCATTCTCTGCTTGTGACAGTTCTTAGTAACTTACCTAGCTATCTCTGTGCTCATTCTGTTTATTCTGATTTTGTGACTTTTGGCTTGACTTTTGACTTCCCTTTGATACTCTGTTACTGTACTTCATGCTCTCCAGGTTTAGACTCGACCCTCTGACTACGTATTTTTGTGTGTGCGTGTTTAGGTTTGTTTTCTGTTAGTCGTTTACCTCCAGCCTTTCTCGATCTTTTGTCAGTTTTGTATTTTATTGATTTGACTGTCCCTCACTTATTTAGGAAGGGACTGTCACCGTGGTTATGGACCTGCCGTCTAGGGCAGGTACGTAAGTAGGCAGGGACAGGGGAGTGGCCGAGAATAGTGTGCACTCCTTCCCTGCCCAGACGTGACATGATCACAAGCCCAACTACTGTATCTGTTTTGTTATTACTCATGGACCCCATGACAGCTCTTGTTGGTCAGATGCAGAACCTAACTCAGTTGGTCCAGGATTTAGCTGAGAAGGTACAGCGGCAAGAGTCATCTCAATCTCAGGCTAGAATAAACCAAGACTTGATTGAGAGGCTTGAACATCAGGAGCAGCTGAATCAGAGGTTGTTGTCCAGAATCTTGGAGCTTGAGTCTTAACACTCAATTGTTCCTACTTCTCTTTCAGCTCCTTTGGAACCGCAGGTTAGTCTTCCTGAGCGTTTTTTAAGGAACCGAAAAGCTTTTACGTGAAAGTTGCAAGCTATACTTTCGGTTAAGACCCCATTCATCTGGTACTGAGGCCCAAAAAGTTGGTATTATTATGTCTCTTTTACAAGGAGGTCCCCAAGAGTGGGTATTTTCTCTTGATCCTGATGCCCATGAGTTGTCCTCTGTGGACTCTCTGTTTGCTGGTTTGGGTCTTCTTTATGCAGAACCTGACCGAGCTGCGTATTCTGAGTCTCAGCTACGTACATTAAAACAGGGACGTAGACCTGTCAAGGAATATTGCACAGATTTTAGGAAGTGGTGTGTGGCTTCCAAATGGAACACCCCCGCTTTGATTTGCCAGTTCAGACTGGGGTTATCTGACATCCTAAAGGACATGCTGGTGACCTACCGCACTCCTGACACCTTAGACCAAACCATGCGTCAACGCAGACGAGAATGTTGCTGTCTCTCCATTTTTGCCTGTCTCCTCTTGTTTCCAATTATCAACCGTTGTCTGAGGAGGAACTCATGCAGCTTAGCTCCATATCTACTCCAGAAAAGCATAAAAGGTACTGGTATCTCAATGGACTGTGTTTCTGTTGTGGAGAGGATACTCATTTCATCAGTACCTGTGCCAAGCGTCCGCGTCCAAGTGGTCATTGTGGCAGCCACTTGGGCACACAGGTATTTTCCGATTCCCAAAAATGTAAACCTGCCAATTTATCTCTGGGGGGAATTGATATGCCTGTTGTATCAACTAATGTATCTTTAAGGAGTTCTAAGAAGCCAGCTAAAATTGTTCATGTTGAACATGTGTCTGAGGATTGTGATGAGGATAATATTGAGATAGATGACACAAATGAATGGTGTGATATTGAGGATGAGGACACGATAGAGAAGATCGATGGTCCGTCTGTCTCTAGACCCTCTAAGATTTGTAAGGGTCCGATGACCCCTCATAAAAGCGGGGGTACTGTGATGACTGGTTCTGCTAGAACCCATAGGGTTAATGATTTCTAGCCCTGTTGTTTGTTTTGGTTGCTGGGATGATGCCTCTGTGCTCCTGGGTGTGGTTAAGCTTGCTGAGCCAATTAGAGTCCTCCTGGTTGCAGCTCAGGCATATATAAGGAGGCCCTTTTCAGTCATTCTCTGCTTGTGATAGGTCTTAGTAACTTACCTAGCTGTCTCTGTGCTCATTCTGTTTATTCTGATTTTGTGACTTTTTGCTTGGCTTTTGACTTTCCTTTGATACTCTGTTACTGTACTTTGTGCTCTCCAGGTTTAGACTCGGCTCTGTGACTAAGTATTTTTGTGTGTGCGTGTTAAGGTTTGTTTTCTGTTAGTCGTGTACCTCCAGCCTTTCCCGACCTTTTGTCAGTTTTGTTTTGACTTTTTGACTGTCCCTCACTTATTTAGGAAGGGACTGTCACCGTGGTTATGGACCTGTCATCTAGGGCAGATAAGTAAGTAGGCAGGGGCAGGGGAGTGGGGCAGAATAGTGTGCACTCATTCCCTACCCAGATGTGACAGTACATTTTTTTTCCTGAAAAACTAATTTTGGCCTAGTTACTGTGAAAGACCAGCCAAAGCGACACCCTTGTTTCTGTAGCCTTATACAGTTTTAAGCGGAGCGTATTGTCCAACTCTCGTAAGTGTAAACTGTAGGTACACCTACATGGTGTATGTTTTTTTTTCCTGAAAAATCTAATTTGGGCCTAGTTACTGTGAAAGGCCAGCCAAAGCTACACACTTGTTTCTGTAGTCTAATATAGCTTTAAGCATAGTGGAGTGCATTGTCCTCCTCTCATAAGTGTAACATATACTTATGAGAGGAAGTGTATAAGTATGTCAGGCAGAAAAGTGTCAGGATGTTCTCAGAGTTGTGGCAGAGGCCTAAATTCATAAGGCACAGGCAGAGGTCGCAGCAGAGTAGGGGAGTGTGGCAGCAGGAGTCACAGCGAGAAGTCTGAGCTCCAGCTGTCAGCTAGCAGTCGTTTCTTGACCAGCAACCCAGCAGAAGTGATTGATTGATTCACTTGGTCATCCCCTTCATTCCAAGAGACATCCAACACCCCTAGTCAACAGTTGGTGGGTTCCTCAGACTCAACCCCTAGTTGGCATGGCCCTCATGCTGCTGCTGCCACCTCCAGGCTCTGTCATTGTGCCGCCATAAGGTCTCCTTCTGCTGATGCTGCCACCTCCAGGCTCTCTGATTGTGCTGCTATATGGTCTCCTCATGCTGATGCTGCCACCTTCAGGCTCTGTCATTGTGCCGCTATATGGTCTCCTCCTGCTGATGCTGCCACCTCCAGGGTCTCTCATTGTGCCGCCATATGGTCTCCTCATACTGATGCTGCCACCTTCAGGCTCTGTCATTGTGCTGCCATGGATACTGCTAAACATAATTAAGGTGCTGGTCCCCAGTTATAGACATTCCTCCATATCAAACAACAAGTAAGTATAGTGAAAATGCATTAGATAAAACTTAGCTTTTCTTAGGATAAAATATATGGACCCAAAAATTTTTGCAAATCTAACAAAAGGAAAGGTGTGCAAAAACACCATGTGCCACCTACACCACCAAGTATTGGTGCGATGCAAAGACCTCTAAAAGGTGGAAGGGAACAACGTATGGTCCATTGTAACAGGTGGAGGTAAAAACTTCCCCTGTAAGGCCCTACTCTTGCACTATTCATTCCCTTTTTGGCAAATGTAACTTGCCCTAAAAAGGGCGTCCCCACCAAGGAACCTTTCCCTATTTCCACCTAAAAACACTGCCATTTCCCAGGGTTTTTAGGTGGAAATAGGGAGAGGTTCCAGTGTGGGGCTGCCCTTTTTAGGGCGAGTAACACTGGCCAAAAAGGGAATTAATAGGGCGAGAGTAGGGCCTTACAGGGGAAGTTTCCCCCCCCCACCTGCTACAATGGACCATACGTTGTTCCCTTCCACCTTTTGGAGGCAAATATTACTCATCCTAAAAAGGGTGACCCCACACAGGAACCTCTCCCTATTTCCAAATAAAAACCCTGGGAAATGGCAGTGTTTTTAGGTGGAAATAGGGAGAGGTTCCTGTGTGGGGCCGCCCTTTTTAGGGCGAATAACACTTGACAAGAAGGGAATTAATAGTGCAAGAATAGGGCCTTACAGGGGAAGTTTTTACCCCCATCTGTTACAATGTACCATACGCTGTTCCCTTCCACCTTTTAGAGGTCTTTGTATCACATCAATACTTGGTGGTGTAGGTGGCACATGGTGTTTTTTTTTGCACACCTTTCCTTTTGTTTAGATTTCAAAAAAAATGTAGGTCCATATATTTTATCGTATATAAGAAAAGTTAAGTTTTAGCTAATGCATATCCTCAATACTTACTTGTACACACCAAAACTTTGCCAAAAGAGACTGTTTTCTTCTGCCTATCTGCCTCAACTACTATTCTAATCCTGTAACCCACCTTATGCATCACATCTGATACCAAGATCTTCTTCTTTCACTCACCTTCGTCCCAGGTACTGGTATTAACACCCACCACCCCACTCTACCAAAGTGTAGCAAAGTGCACGGCAGCGCCAACGTGTGGAGCTGCAACTATGGCCCACTGGGTGAATATGATTCCTGCACTGCCACAACAGCAACTTGGACAGGTCACGTCGCTTCTGCCTCCACACTCTCAGGCCCTTTGGTCCTGCGACAGAGTGCGCCTCCACCTCCTCATGCTCCACCGTGTCTTCAGCCTCTACTGCACAGAGAAGTCTCAGTGCCCCTCCAGCATACCATGTGTGCAGGCCACAGCGGTGTCATGTTGTTCTTCACATGGTTTGCCTTGGCGAACGGAGTCACACAGGGGAGGAACTGCTAAAAGTGATTCATCAAGAAATGGAATCATGGCTTACTCCACAAATACTGGAAATGGGAACCATGGTGACCGACAACGGAAAGAACATCTTGTCTGCGCTGCGACAAGGAAGCCTGAGCCATGTGCCCTGCACTGCACACGTGAAGTGTTCCCCTCATCTGCAAGACATCCTAACAATGGGAAGAAAACTTTGCATGCACTTCAGCCACTGCAAAGCACACCCTCCTTGAGCTGCAACGTCAGAACGGCATCCCCAACATAGTCTGATTTGCGACGTTTCCACACATTGGACTTTCACCCTCTAGTGTTGGACCGACTATACGAACAGAGAAAAGCAATCACTGATTTCTTGATGATCCAAGCGGATAGGGGGACTCCCCTGTGTAACTTTAATGTCAACCAGTGGCAGCTCATACGTGACACCTGCCGTTTGCTCAGGCCCTTTGAGGAAGCCACATTATTAGTCAGTTGCCAGGATTACGGGATGAACGACATCATTCCACTGTTTCATATCCTACAACACATGTTGGAAACGATGGCTGATCAGAGCACTGGAGACGTGGCACCTACATCTCGAGGCCACATGAGCCCTGTGGGGGCTGAACAGGAGGAGGAGGGGGAGGGGAACAGTGGAACACAGGTAAGGATTTGCTAAATGTTTTTTTTATAGTCATCTGACATGATAGAAGGAGCAGGCTGTGGAGCTACAGGATGATGAGGAAGACTAGACAGAGGACACAGACACACAGTGGCCATGTCGTCTCCTCCTGCTTCTGGCACATTAAATGAAACTTTATCTTAATCTATTTTAAATATTCAATTAAAATTTTACTAAATATCTTAGCCCTATGGTCTCATCAGGCTGTTGCCACCTCCAGACTGGGTCATTCTAAAACATTACGGTCTCCTCATGCTGCTGCCACCTCCAGGCTGTGTCATTGTGTCACAATATGGTCTCAATCATTCTGTTGGCACATTTAATTAAACTTTTTAAAATGTTAATCTATATAAAATCTTCAATTAACATTTTACAAAATATCTTTCATCTTTTCAATTGTGAGAGCATGTTGGTGCACTGCGATGCAGGGGCTGGGACAGGCGGTAGCTGTCTTTGCGGCAGACCGCCAGCTCGATTTTAAGATACAACTAGGAGCTTTGGCATAGTTTACACTGCAGCAATTGTACACTATTGGAGCTGGAATTACCGCGGCTGCTGCCACCAGACTTTCCTTCCAATTGGTCCTCAAAAAAAGAATTTAAAGTTTGCGCATTCCAATTACCAGGCTCTGTCATTGTGCCACCATGTGATCTCCTCATGCTGCTGGCCCATTAAACTTGTGAATCTATTCAAAATCTTCTATTTAAAAAAAATCTATGTAATCTTTTCAAGACTGAGGCCCCATGGTCATCGTCATATGTTACCTGTGGAATTACCACAAGAATCCAATGAAACAGGTTGGAGCGATTACAATGAACCATAACTGATTAAATGAAATGTCAACAGTTCCACATAGAGTAAGACAGTCGGGGGGGGGGGGCGTCTCTGAGAGGCAGGGGCTGGAACAGGTTATAGCTTGCCTCATGACTAGAGATGAGTGAACAGTAAATTCAATTCGTCACGAACTTCTCGGCTTGGCAGTTGATGACTTATCCTGCATAAATTAGTTCAGCTTTCAGGTGCTCCGGTGGGCTGGAAAAGGTGGATACAGTCCTAGGAAAGAGTCTCCTAGGACTGTATCCACCTTTTCCAGCCCACGGGAGCACCTGAAAGCTGAACTCATTTATGCAGGATAAGTCATCAACTGCCGAGCCGAGAAGTTTGTGACGAATCAAATTTACTGTAAGTTCGCTCATCTCTACTCGTGACGTACCGTCAGCTCAATGCTAACCAGAATGGCTCCTCAAAAAAGGATTTTAGACAATTAAAATAAATTTAAATTAAATTAAATAAAAAATGTATTAAAAATCTATTTCATCTCTTCAATTGTGATGTCATTTGGTCTCCCAACCCTGCTGCCACGTCCAGACACTCTGCAGCAGTGATTCTAATTCACATTTTTCTTTTTAATTGAAAGTAGGCTTAAACTGAGCAAAAATTCATGCAGTGTATTACTTCCCACTCAGACTCTGTTTTACAAAAAAAATTGTATCTGAACATATAGCATGTTTTTAATCATAGAGTCTACTTTACTTTCAATGTTTTTTTTATTATTTCAATGAAATGAGAAATACAGATATCTCAAATAATAATAATAAACAAGAGACAGTAGCAGCTGTCAGCTATGAATAATAATTTGTTGACTTTTAGGAACAAGGAAAACATAAACTGGAAGAACAGAACAACATACCTGAGTGAGTTTAGTCTACTTTAAAGGGGTACTCCGCCCCTGGAATCTTATCCTCTATCCAAAGGATAGGGGATTAGATGTTAGATCGCCGAGGTCCCGCTGCTGGGGACCCCGGGGATCGCCGCTGCAGCACCCAGCCATCATTACTGCACAGAGCGAGTTCGCTCTGTGCGTAATGACGGGCGATACAGGGGTTGGAGCAGCGTGACGTCATGGCTCCGCCCCTCATGACATCACGGCCCGTCCCCTTAATGCAAGTCTATGGCAGGGGGCGTGATGACCGCCACGCCCCCTCCCGTAGACTTGTATTGACGGGGGCGAGCCGTGACGTCACGAGGGGCGGAGCCGTGACGTAACGATGCTCCGGCCCCTGTATTGCCCGTCATTACGTGCAGAGCAATCTTGCTATGCGCTGTAATTATAGCGGGGTGCTGCAGCAGCGATTCCCCGGGTCCCCAGCAGCGGGACCCCGGCGATCTGACATCTTATCCCCTATCCTTTGGATAGGGGATAAGATGTCTAGGGGTGGAGTACCCCTTTAAAGGGCTTGTCCAGTATTAGAAAAACACTACTTCTGTTTTGTAAAAACAGCACCACTCCTATCCACAAATTGGTTGTATCTGGCATTGCAGCTCAGCTCCACTGAAGTGAAAGGGACTGAATGAAAGTCTAAAAGTTTTAACTCAGTCACAATAAAATGCATTTAGATCAGTACCTCCTGATGCATCAACACTAGGAATTGCACTAGAAGTAGGAGCCGAACACCACATAGAAAGATCACAGACCGCACAAGATTTAGCTTCCAAGATCTAACAAAAAGACAAAGTAAAAAAAGACACTGGACATATGTGAACTCAGCCTTACTTTTCTATTGTGTGAAAGCAAAGAATTTCCTAAACCTGTCAGACTAATTGTTGCCACACAATGGTAACACATGGCAGTTTTTGTGGAAAATTGCCACTGCAAGAGTGGATTACAAAAGAAATGGGAAATGTAAAGGAAGGATTCATACTTCTCCTTCCTATTGGATCCATTTATGGCTTTGGTTTAAAAAGAGACAGTTTTCTGTGACAGCAGCCTAAAAGCTTTTCGAGAAGACATTTTAACTGAGCTGCTGTTGGGATTTAAAAGTGTTAATAAAACCCTCCAAATAGAGCACTGAGATAATATTAGCAAATGAATTGCAGCACACACGTTTAATAAGCTATTCATTGGGTTTCTTTCAAAGCTGGAAGCAGAAGTGATTTATTGACTCTCTCTTTATCGCTGCAGAATCATTTTAAAATGTCATATTTATTTTCATAGTCAAGGTCAGTATTGTATGAAAAACTATTACTAGGGATGAGCGAATCGAATCTGACGAATCTGAATTCGTTACGAATTTCAAGAAACTTCGATTTGCAACGAATGTGAATATTGCCGCAATTCGATCATGTAAATCGCTTAACTAAACTCCATTTAGTGCGGTCCAAGCTCCAGGGGGCATCTAAAATGATGAATCCACATGTGAGGACATGGGGCAAGGAATCCTGGGAAGTTGGGAAAAAGGGTTGGCGGGATGACCCTGAATCAGCAGCCAGCCACCCCTGTGATGTCACAGCCCTATATAATCGGCAGCCTTCTTGTGGCCAGTCACGTCAGTGTTCTATTGCAGAGAGAGAGGGAAAGACAGCAGTGTGTTGCACAGAAAGGCATTTTTACAGAAGAGATTCACCTCCCAGTCACATCAGCGTTCTATTGCAGAGAGAGAGGGACAGAGAGCAGTGTGTGTTGCACAGAAAAGCTTTCTTACAGCAGTGATTCACCTCAACCCCAAATCCAGCCTAGAAGCACTGATAGGGAAGGGAGTGAGATTGAGAGAGATAGTGTAATTTTGGGTGTAGTACACAGCGACTGTGTGCTGCAGCTTTGGTGTGTACAACAACTGAAAAGCTAGCCAGCCATTTGGGTGAGCAGAGCACTAAAAGCGTATTGTCCTCTATTAAGTGTAACCTGGGGGTACATCCAAGTGCTGTACCATTTTGTTCCGGTTAAAATCTTAAGAGCATAGATACTGTGAAATGCCTGCCAAAAGTACACACCTGCTGGTGTTGTAGACAAATACTGTTCTAAGAGCACTGGAGCGCATTGTCCTCCCCTCATAAGTGCATACCAAATACGTACAACTAAGTGTTGTGCCATTTTGTTCCTGTTAAAGTCTTAGGACCTAGATACTGTGAAAGGCCAGCCAAAAGTACACACCTGCTGGTGTTGTAGACATAAGTGCATACCACTTACGTACATCTAAGTGGCATAGAATAAATAGACAGCCTGGCACTGCTATTTCACAAACCTGTGGACTTCCCCATATTAAACACAATATTGCAGTGAAACGATTAACCCCTTAAGGACCCGGGCTTTTTCCGTTTTTTCATTTTCAATTTTTCCTCCTTAACTTTAAAAAAATCATAACTCTTTAATATTTTCACCTAAAATTCTATATGTGGCTTATTTTTTGCGTCACTAATTCTACTTTGTAATGACATTAGTCATTTTACCCAAAATCTACGGTAAAACGGGAAAGATAATCAATGTGCGACAAAATTTATGAAAAAACACTATTTTGTAAGTTTTGGGGGCTTCCGTTTTTAAGCAGTAAATTTTTCGGCAAAAATGACACTTTATCTTTATTCTGTAGGTCCATACGATTAAAATGATACCCTACTTGTATAGGTTTGATTTTGTATCACTTCAGAAAAAAATCATGAATACATGCAGGAAAATTTATACGTTGAAAATGGTCATCTTCTGACCCCTATAACTTTTTTATTTTTCTGTATTCAGGGCGCTATGATCTGAAGTTTTTAGCAGTACCATTTTTGTTCTGATCAGACTTTTTGATCACTTTTTATTCACTTTTTTGTGGTATAAAAAGTGATCAAAAATGCACTATTTTGGACTTTGGAATTTTTTGTGCATACGCAATTGAATGTGCGGTTTAAAAAGTGGTATATTTTTATAATTTGGACATTTCCGCACGTGTCAATACCACATATGTTTATTTTTATTTTTATTTACACAGTTTTTTTTTATTCTTGGAAATGTCGGGTGATTCAAACTTTTATTAGGGGAAGGGATAATTCAAAGGGTTAATGATTTTTTTTACACTTTTCTTATGCAATATTATAGCTCCTATAGGGGGCTATAACATTGCATTAACTGATCTTTAACACTGATTGATGCATCTCCATAGGAATGGATCAATCAGTGTTTTCAGCGATTGCTCAAGCCTGGATCTCAGGCTTGAAGCATTCATTCGGCGATCGGACAGCGCAGGAGAAGGTAAGAAGACCTCCTCCTGTGCTACAGCTGTTCGGGATGCCAAACATGCCTGGGGTAGACCACCTGCTTCACGGCAACAGGGGTTCCTGGAGTCGGAGGCAGTAGCAGTCAATCAGTGCGGACTGCGTCAATATATGCAGCGTCACCATAAAGCAGACTGGGATAACGGTGGCTCCAATGTGGTGTTCCAGCCTGCTGCATCAACCAGTGGCACGCCGCTCCCTGTTTCAGCCAGCCAAAACTCCACCACCTCAGCCAAAGGGAGCTGTGTGTCAAACCCTCCTGCTGTCGCTCCAGATGTTGCTGCTCCTTCTACTTCGAGTAAATCATTCCGTCAGCAATCTATGGATGAAGCCATGTCTAAGAGACAACAGTATGCGCCCATTCATCCAATGGCGAGGAATCTGAATGTGCTTCTATCCTTCTTGCTGGTGCTGCAGTCCCTCCCTTTTCAAGTGGTGGACTCTACACCTTTCAGGGAACTGATGGCTTGTGCCGAGCCGAGGTGGAGAGTCCCAATCTGTCATTTCTTTGCAAAGAAGACAGTACCAGCCCTGTATAATTTTGTGGAACAGAAGGTGGGCCAGTCCTTGGGCCTGTCGTTGTGTACCAAAGTGCACGGCAGTGCTGACGTGTGAAGCTGTAACTACGGTCAGGGGCAATAAATGTCCTTCACTCAGTGAATGTGGTTCCTGCACAGCCACAACAGCAACTTGGACAGGTCACGCCGCTTCAGCCTCCATGTTTTCAGGCCGTTGGTCCTGTGACAGTGTGCAACTCCGCCTCCTCTTCCTCCCCCTTGTCCTCAGCCTCCACTGCACGGACAAGTCTCAGTGGCCCTCCAGCATACCATGTGTGCAGGACACGGCAGTGTCATGCTGTTCTTCAAATGGTTTGCCTTGGCAAAGGGAGTAACACAGAGGAGAAACTGCTAAAAGTCATTCATCAAGAAATGGAATCATGGCTTACTCCACAAAAACTGGAAATGGGAACCATGGTGACCGCAATGGGAAGAACATCTTGTCTGTGCTGAGACAAGGAAGCCTGAGCCATGCGCCCTGCATGGCATATGTGTTCAATCTGGTTGTCAAGCATTTCCTGAAGTGTTCCCCCCATTTGCAAAACATCCTAACAATGGGAAGGAAACTTTGCATGCACTTTAGCCACTCGTACACCACGGCATCCCCAACATAGTATAATATGCGACGTTTTCACACGTTGGAATTCCACCCTTCATATGTTGGACTGACTATATGAACAGAGAAAAGCCATCACCGATTTCTTGATGATCTAATAGGATAGGGGGACTCTCCTGTGTAACTTCAATGTCAACCAGTGGCAGCTCATACGTGACACCTGCCGTTTGCTCAGGCCCTTTGAGGGAGCCACCTTATTAGTCAGTCACCAGGATTACGGGATGAACAACATCATTTCAGTGCTTCATCTACTACAACACGTGTTGGAAACGATGGCTGGTCAGGGCACTGGAGATGTGGCGCCTAAATCTCGCGGCCATATGAGCCCTGTGGACGCCTTATTTACACTTACTGAGAG
Source organism: Hyla sarda (assembly GCF_029499605.1). Lineage (NCBI taxonomy): Eukaryota > Metazoa > Chordata > Amphibia > Anura > Hylidae > Hyla > Hyla sarda. The sequence goes on from NC_079190.1 coordinate 225,603,498, forward strand.
GGAGGACGAACTGACCTACTACAGAGACATCCTACATAGTCAGTTGGCCGATGCCTATCTGCGCCATCGTCCATTCTGTGCCAGGAATCACACCAGCTCCATCAGCAGCAGCCTGAGTCTACAGTCGCTGATTAGTACCTTTCTTCACCCACATAGTGAAGCAACTCATCAGCAGCAGGTAGACCTGGAGCAGGTCCTGAACCAGCAGGTGGTGGCATACCTTGACATGACCATGCCAACTCACCTTGAAGATCTGCTGGACTTCTGGGCAGATAAACTTGAGTTGTGGTCGCAACTAGCAGAGTTTGCCCTGGAAAAGCTTTTCTGCCTGGCCAGTAGTGTGCCATCAGAGCGGGTGTTTAGTGCGAAGGGGGCCAAAGTAACCCCAAGGATAACTTGTCTGTCCACAAAAAATGTGGAGAGACTGACATTTGTGAAGATGAATCAGGCATGGATCAGCCAGGATTTCCACCCACAGATGCCTGATGCATCAGAGTAGATTGACCATGTTGCCACACCAACACTTCACAAATATGGATAGTGCCAAACAGATTTAAGGTGCTGCTCCCCAGTTACAGACATTCCTCTGCATCAGACCACGTGTAAGTATTGAGGCTATGCATTAGTTAAAACATAACTTTTCTTAGGATAAAATATATGTAGCCAAAACATTTTTTAAATCAAACAAAAGGAAAACATCATGCAAAATCTTGCAAAAAACACTTGTGCCACTTACACTACCAAGTATTGATGTGATGGAAAGACTTCTAAAAGGTGGAAGGGAGCAAACATTACCATGACACCCTAAAGTCTACCCTGGATCAAATGGCACCCTCTAAAACACGAACCTCCCGACACAGACGGCAGCAACCCTGGCACACGCTAACAACCCTCTTTCTCAGGCGATGCTCTAGGTGTGCTGAACGTCTGTGGAGGAAAACTAAGACTTCTTCAGACTATCTGCACTATAAATTCATGCTTAAATCCTATTACTCCGCTCTTCATCTCGCCAAACAAACATATTTTACCTCCCTCATCTCCTCTCTGTGTAACAACCCAAAATGCCTTTTTGACACGTTCAACTCTCTCCTTTGGCCTAAAGTACAGACCCCAATCACTGATCTCTGTGCTGAAGACCTGGCCAAATACTTCAAAACTAAAATCGATGACATTCGTGATGAAATCCTCTCCCAGTCCTCTAAAAGTTCTGATCCAATTCCCAGCCACGTCTCCTCTTCATAACTCTCAGTTTTTGAGCCTGTAACGGAGGATGAGGTTTCCAGGCTCCTCTCCTCCTCCCGCTCCACTACCTGCTCTAGTGACCCCATGCCTTCACACCTCATCCAGTCTCTCTCTCCTGCTATCAGCTGTCACCTAACTAAAATATTTAACCTCTCCCTCTCTTCTGGGGTCTTTCCCTCCTCCTTCAAACACTCTATCATAACCCCACTATAGACAAAAACATCTCTGGACCCGTCCTGTACAGCCAACTATCGACCCGTCTCAAATCTCCCCTTTATCTCCAAACTCCTGGAACGCTTGGTCTACTCCCGCCTTATCCGCTATCTCTCAGAGAACTCTCTTCTTGACCCCTTACAGTCTGGTTTCCACTCCCTTCACTCCACAGAAACGGCCCTAACCAAAGTCACTAACGATCTTCTGATGGCCCAATCAAATGTCAATTTCTCTTTACTGATTCTCTTGGACCTGTCTGCCGCTTTTGACACTGTGGATCACCAACTCCTCCTCAGTAGTCTCCGCTCCATCGGTCTCAAGGACTCTGATCTCACCTGGTTTTCCTCCTATCTCTCTGGCCGCTTCTTTAGCGTCTCATTTTCTGGCTGTACTTCTTCTCCTCTTCCCCTTGCTGTCGGAGTTCCCCAGGGATCGGTCCTGGGTCCTCTACTCTTTTCACTCTACACATCCCCAATTGGAAAAACAATCAGTAGATTTGGTTTCCAGTACCACCTCTACGCTGATGACACCCAACTCTATACCTTCTCTGCCAACATCACCCCTGCACTCCTACAGAATACCAGTGACTGTCTCTCTGCCGTCTCAGACATCATGTCCTCTTTATATCTGAAACTAAATCTTTCTAAAACAGAACTTCTTGTCTTTTCTCCATCAACTTATACTGTACCTAACCCTGACATTTCCATTTCGGTATGTGGTACTACCATAACTCCCGGGCAGCAGGCTCGCTGTCTTGGAGTTATACTTGACTCCGATCTGTCTTTCACTCCCCATATTCAGCCCCTTTCACGTTCTTGTCACCTGCATCTCAAAAACATTTCAAGAATCCGCCCGTTTCTCACTACTGAAACTACTAAAACTCTCATTATTGCTTTGATTCACTCCCGCCTCGACTACTGTAATTCTTTACTAATAGGCCTTCCTTTCTCCAAACTCTCTCCTCTCCAGTCCATCCTTAATGCCACAGCCAGACTCATCTTCCTCTCCAGCCGCTACACCGACGCCTCCTCCCTGTGCCAGTCACTACACTTGTTACCAATTCAGTCCAGAATACAGTACAAAATCCTCAGTCTTACACACAAAGCTCTCCAGAATGCTGCACCTCCCTACATCTCCTCTCTCATCTCTGTCTACCATCCTACAGGTTCTCTCCGATCTGCTAATGACCTCACACTAACATCTTCTGTAATCCGAACTTCTCACTCCCGTCTCCAAGACCTCACTCGTGCTGCACCGGTTCTCTGGAATGCTATCCCTCAATCCCTTAAACTCAACAACAACATCCATAGTTTCAAACGTGGCCTAAAAACACATCTCTTCAGACAGGCCTATAACAGTCTCTATTTGGCCTCAACATATCCCCAACATATCCTCAACATATCCCCAACATATCCCCAACATATCCCCAACATATCCCCAACATATCCTCAACATATCCCCAACATATCCCCAACATATCCCCAACATATCCCCAACATATCCTCAATATATCCCCACACCTCTTGATTGAATAGTTATTGTGTAATTTTATGTCTAATACTTGTCTTTGTTTGTACCCAATAATTGTAAGCGCTGCAGAATATGTAGGCGCTATATAAATAAATAAATAAAATAAATTATGGTCCATTGTAACAGGTGGAGGTAAAAACTTCCCCTGTAAGGCCCTACTCTAGCATTATTAATTCCCTTCTTGGCAAGTGTTACTCGCCCAAAAAAGGGTGGCCCCATGCAGGAACCTCTCCCTATTTCCACCTACAAACACTGCCATTTCCCAGGGTTTTTAGGTGGAAATAGGGAGAGTTTCCTGTGTGGGGCCACCCTTTTTTGGGCAAGTAACACTGGCCAAGAAGGGAATTAATAATGCAAGAGTAGGGCCTTACAGGGGAAGTTTTTACCCCCACCGATTACAATGAAACATACGTTGTTCCCTTTCACCTTTTAGAGGTCTTTGCATCACATCAATTCTTGGTGGTGTAGGTGAGACATGGTGTTTTTTGCACACCTCTTCTTTTGTTTCATTTAAGAAAAATTTTGGGTACATATATTTTATCCTGAGAATATTATTAAAAGTTGTGTTTTACATAATGCATATCCTCAATACTTACTTGTGCACACTTACACTTTTACAAAAGAGACCCTTTTCTTCTGCCTACCTGCCTCAGCTACTATTCTGATCCTGCCACCAGCCTTATGCCACACATCTGATGCTAATTCCTCCTTTTTTCACCCACCTTCGTCACCGGCTACTTGTATGGCCACCCACTGCCCCACTGTGTCACCTGGTCACTTTCAGGACTCCTGTGCTGCTGATGCCACCTCCAGGCTTTCTCATACTGCCACTACATGCTCTCATCATGTAATGCAATTGAGAAATTCAGACCTATAGGCACAGTTAGTATTTTGTGCTAGTGTGTGTGTGGGAAAAAATGAGATGGGAGATGTGGCTGGTATCTAAATATAATGTGCTTTATTCAAATATATTGCCAATATAGTCGGTAATAAAATCCAATCTCTGAGCTACAGAAATAATGATATTTATAGGTTAAAAGCAGTATAGCATAATGCAACATAAAAAATTGTTTTAAAATGATGGTACCAGTCTTTGACAAGGAAAAAGTTAGAAACACTTGTAAAATTATGTATAATAAAAATAGAATAAAAAATAGTAGCAGCGCTGTAAATACAATTTTGGTTTGTAGTAGTCTAATGCGCAAGGAATGAATACGATGAAATATGGCATTGTACAGATTGGCACGGGTGCTGGTGCTCACAGCGCACCCGGCCTGGTAGAAATACCTGCAGTCTTCTTAGGTTTTTTTTCCGTCTTTGTTGTGGATATCCTTGCACGTAGTTCTGTGGTGGCAGGTGGCTTGGAGTTGCATCCAACCCTGGATTGATGAGTTGACAGCAACGGGAATGTGGGATCGCAGGACCGGGGATATGCAAATCATCCGCTGCGGCCGCTTCCTTGCGCTGTGGCAGTTACTCAGTGAATAGTGGTCTGCTAAGCAGGGGACTCCAGCACTTGAGAATGGAGAATCAATCCTTGTCAAGAGTTAGCTATCACCCAGCAATCCACTTTGCCGTTTCTAACTCTTGAAAAAGATTGATTCTCAAGTGCTGGAGTCCCCTGCTCAGCGGACCCCTAGTCACTGAGTAACTGTCACAGCACAAAGAAGCGGCCGCAGGGAGTGATCTGCATATCCCTGCTCCCACGATCCCACATCCCCGCTGCTGTCAACTCATCCATCGAGGGCCGGTCGCAGCTCCGAGCCGCCTGCCACCACAGACCTACGTTTCAGGATATCCACAAAAAAGACAGAACAAACACCTAAGAAGACTGCAGGTATTGCTACCAGGCGGGGTGCACTGTGAGCAACCGTGCAAATCTGCATAACGCTATATTTAATCATATTCATTCCTTATGCATTAAACTGCTACAAACCACAATTGTATTTACAGTGCTGCTACTATTTTTTACTCAAATTTTATTATACACCATTTTACAAGTGATTCTAACTTTTTCCTTGTCAAAGACTGGTACATCATTTAAAAAAATGTTTTATGTTGAATTATGCTATACTGCTTTTAACCTATACATATCATTATCTCTCAAGGGCCCTGCTTAGAGACTGGATTTTATTACCGACTATATTGGCAAAATATTTGAATAAAGCACATTATATTTAGATACGAACTATATCTCCCATCTCATTTTTCCCCCCACACACACACTAGTACAAAATTCTGAATTTCTCAATTTTATTACTTGTTTTTTTGGACACTACAGGTACAGTGTATCTCAGCACATTGGCCCAGATAAACTATACATTTATAGTGTGCAGCTCCCATCTCCTTTTTTTATTCAGATCTATGTTCTCATCATGCTGCTGCCACCTCCAGGCTATCTCATTCTGCAACTATATGGTCTGCTCATGCTGCCGCCACCTTCATGCTGGGTCCTTCAGGCATTATATGGTCTCCGCATGCTGCCACCATCTCCAGGCTGTGTCATTCAGCCACTATATGGTCCCCTCATGCTGCTGCCAAATCCAGGCTGTGTCATTCAGCCACTATATGGTCTCCTCATGCTGCCGCAAACTACAGGCTGTGTTATTCAGCCACTATATGGTCTGCTCTAGCTTCCGCCAAGTCCATGCTGTTGTATTCAGCCAGTATATGGTCTCATCATGCTGCAGCCAACTCCAGGCTGTGTCATTCAGCCGCTATATGTTCTCCTCATACTGCCACCAACTCCAGGCTATGTCATTCAGCCACTGTATGGTCTCCAAACTACAGGCTGTGTTATTCAGCCACTATATGGTCTGCTCTTGCTGCCGCCAAATCCAGGCTGTGCCATTAAGCCACTATATGGTCTCATCATGTTTCCGCCAACTACAGGCTGTGTCATTCAGCCACTATATGGTCTCCTCATGCTGCCGCAAACTACAGGCTGTGTTATTCATCCACTATATGGTCTGCTCTTGCTGCCGCCAAATCGAGGCTGTGCAATTAAGCCACTATATGGTCTACTCATGTTGCCGTCAACTCCAGGCTGTGTCATTCAGCCGCTATATGGTCTCCTCATGCTGCCACCAACTACATGCTGGGTCATTCAGCCATTACATGGTCTCCTCATGCTGCCGCCACCTCCACGCTGTGTCATTCAGCCACTATATCATCTCCTCAAGCTGCCGCAAACTCCAGGCTGTGTCATTCAGCCTCTAAATGGTCTCCTCATGCTGCCATCAACTCCAGGCTGTGTCATTCAGCCACTATATGGTCTCCTCATGCTGCCGCCAATTACAGGCTGTGTCAATCAGCCAATATATGGTCTTCTCATGCTTCTGCCACCTCCAGGCTGTTTCACTGTAGCGCCATGTGGTGTACTCATGCTGCTGGCACATTAAATTAAACTTTTTAGTTTCATCTATTTAAAAATTTCAATTTAAATGTTAAAAATATCTTTAATCTTTTCAATTGTGAGGCCCTATGGTCTCATCAGGCTTTTGCCACCTCCAGGTTGTGTCATTCAGCCACTATTTGGTCTACTCATGCTGCCGCAGACTACAGGCTGTGTCTTCAGCCACTATATGGTCTCCACATGCTGCCGCTACCTCCAGGCTGTGTCATTCAGCCACTATATGGTCTCCTCATGCTTTCACCAACTCCAGGCTTTGTCATTCAGCCACTATATGTTCTCCACATGCTGCCGCCACCTCCAGGCTGTGTCATTCAGCCACTATATGGTCTCCTCATGCTGCCGCCAACTACAGGCTGTGTCATTCAGCCACTATAATGTCTCCTCATGCTTCCGCCAACTCCAGCCTGTGTCATTCAGCTACTATATGGTCTCCTCATGCTGCCGCCAACTACAGGCTGTGTCATTCAGCCATTATTTGGTCTCCTCATGCTGCTGCCACCTCCACGCTGTGTCATACAAGCACTATATTGTCTCCTCATACTGCTTACGACTCCAGGCTGTGTCGTTCAGCCACTATATGGTCTCCTCATGCTGCCACTAAATCCAGGCTGTGTCATTCAGCCTCTATATTGTCTCCTCATGCTGCCGCCAACTAAAGGCTGTTTCATTTAGCCACTATATGGTCTCCTCACGCTTCTTCCTCCTCCAGGCTGTATCACTGTACTGCTATGTGGTCTCCTCATGCTGGCACATTTATTAAAACTTTTTAGGTTTTTCTAATTGAAATTTTTCCATTTAAAATATCTTTAAACTTTTCAATTTTTAAACCCTATGGTCTCTTCAGGCTTTTGCCACCTCCAGGCTGGGTCATTCAGCCACTATTTGGTCTCCTCATGCTGCCGCCAACTACAAACTGTGTCATTCAGTCATTATATGGTCTCCTCATGCAACCGCCACTTCCACGCTGTGTCATTCAGGCACTATATTGTCTCCTCCTGCTGCCACCAACTCCAGGCAGTGTCATTCAGCCACTATATGGTCTCCCCATGCTGCCGCCAACTCCAGGCAGTGTCATTCAGCCACTACAGTGGGGATCAAAAGTTTGGGCACCCCAGGTAAAAAATTTTTTATTAATGTGCACAAAGAAGCCAAGGAAAGATGGAAAAAATCTCCAAAAGGCATCAAATTACAGATAAGACATTCTTATAATATGTCAAAAAAGTTAGATGTTATTTCCATCATTTACACTTTCAAAATAACAGAAAACAAAAAAATGGTGTCTGCAAAAGTTTGGGCACCCTGCAGAGTTAATATCTTTAATCACTAAACACAGAGGCCAAAATGTGGTATAAAAATAACAATTCCTTATTGATCATTCACTGAAAACATGAACAAATCTTAAGTGATGTATAAAAACAGAATACACATACAAATAGAACAAGAGGTGAGTATATCATAAGCTAGGTAAAGAGCATAGGTGTGCAAAAATAGGTGTCAACATAGTAATGGGATACTCACAGTATGCAAATGATAAATATAACAAAAATACTGTATAAAATGTATGTACCATAAGCATGAGTACCAGTAAGCAGCAAAGTGCAGTCTGGAAAGGAAAAGTGGCATTAAGATAAACAAGTCAGGCCATGCACCCATACATCAGATGCTTCACCTCACCCCCAACGCATTTTCGCTAGTATACTTTCTCAAGGGGCGTGAGTCAATATCTTGTACTGTCCCCTTTGGAAAGTATCACAGCAAGTAAACGCTTTTTGTAGCCAGTCAAGAGTCTTTCAATTCTTGTTTGAGGTATCTTTGCCCATTCTTCCTTACAAAAGTCTTCCAGTTCTTTGAGATTTCTGGTCTGTCTGTCACGCACTGCTCTTTTAAGGTCTATCCATAGATTTTCAACTATGTTGAGGTCAGGAGATGGTGAAGTCCATGGCAAAACCTTTAGTTTTTGCCTCTTGATGTAATCCCCCGTGGATTTTGAGGTGTGTTTGGGTTCATTATGCATTTGTAGAAGCCATCCTCTCTTTAACTTCCGCTTCTTCATAGATGGCATCAAGTTAGCATCCAAAATTTGCTGAAATTTTATTGAATACATTTTTCCTTCTACTTGTGAGATGTTCCCTGTGTCACTGGCTGCAATACAACCCCAAAGCATGATTGATTCAACCCCATGCTTAACAGTTGGACAGAGGTTCTTTTCATTAAATTCTGTTCCCCTTCTTCTCCAAACGTACCTTTGCTCATTCCGGCCAAAAAGTTCAATTTTAACCTCATGGGTCCACAGAACTTGTTTCCAAAATGCATCAGGCTTGTCTATATGTTAATTTGCAAAGTTCAAACGCTGATTTTTGTGGTGAGGACGTAAAAGAGGTTTTCTTCTGATGACTCTTCCATGAAGACCATATTTGTAAAAGTATCTCTTTATAGTGGAATAGTGTACCACAACTCCAGTGTCTGCCAGATCTTTCTGGAGGGATTGTGCAGTCAAACGTGGGTTTTGAATTGTTTTTCTCACATTCCTGCGAGCTGTTCTGTCTGATATTTTTATTGATCTTCCTGATCTTGCTTTAACTTCCACTGTTCCTGATGACTGCCATTTCTTAATTACATTCCGAACAGAGGATATTGACATGTGAAAACGTTTTGCTATCTTCTTATAGCCTTCTCCAGCTTTGTGAGCGTCAACTATTTTCAGTTTCAGATTTCTAGACAACTGCTTAGAAGAACCCATGGTGCTGATTGTTGGGGCAAGGTCAGATGAGTCTGGGCATTTAAAACCTTTGAGATTGACATCACCTGGTCTTCCCAGATGATGATTGAGAACAATCCATGACACTGGCAGGTCTCAGCTTTGCAAAAGGGGCAGTGCATACTATAAATTCTGCAGGGTGCCAAAACTTTTGCAGATGCCATTTTTTTGTTTTCTGTTATTTTGAAAGTGTAAATGATGGAAATAAAATCTAACTTTTGTTGACATATTATAAGAATGTCTAATCTGTAATTTGATGCCTTTTGGAGATTTTTCCATCTAACACTGGCGTAACGCAAGGCAGTGGGCACTGCCTCTGCCACCAAGCCCCAGTGCTGCCTGATGCTTGGAAAATGCTATACAAAAACGGTCAATAACACATGCAAATGGATGTTATCCGTTTGTATCAATTATTGTTCAGTTAATAAACCAGAAAAATATTTTTTTTTGTTTTGAGCATGAAGTAAAAACGGATCAAACAACAGATTGAAACGTATGCAAACGGACGACATTAAATGCTCATTCGTTTTCCATAGAATTCAATGTTAAATTTACAGTATTTACTGTTTTTTTGACAGAAGAAAAAATACTGCATGTGTTGTTTTTTCTGCCATCAAAAAAATGGAAATGAGTGCAGATGGGTACAAACGGATGTAAACGGATTGTAAAAAAATCCCATTGACATGAACGGAACCGAAATGGGGATAAAAAAACGGGCACAGATGGGCGTGTAAACGCACCCTAACAGCGCTGGCTTACTGTGTACTGTGTTGGGGTGGGGGGTTTCGAGGGTCAGGCAGGGAATCTCAGCATAAAGCATTCCCAGCTTCCTTTATGTTAACAATAAACAGTTTAGGACTGAAACCAGGTTCTATGGGTTTGGTTTGCTCAACACTACTAATAATGTGACTCCTATGATCAGCTCAATGGTAAATCTAGCAATTGCATTTGGAATAATTACACTATTAAATACTTATCAGGAAAAAAAAACATGAATAACAGTTCACATTTCTAAATGAGCTTATCATTAAATATACTGAAATGCATGTTTACAAATTACAGTGTTTATTACTAGCTTTGATATAGATCCATATTACACCATCATTTCATTAAAGAGGGTGAAGAGGTATTAAGACTCGGATATCATCCCTCTTCAATGAATTGCTTCTTCTGTATTTGCTGTATAATTAATTACATTAAGCAAGGGGTGCTTTCTCTTTTTTCTTTCCTGAGAACCTTAGGGGGTGGCTTTATACATTGCTGTGTTATACTCAGGGCCGTTGCATGGATTTTTGTCTACATAAGTGAAGGTGATTTTGGTGCCCCCCCCCCCCCCCAATCACTGACGTATCGTGGCATTGTGGCAATGCAGATTATTGTGCATCCCCCTCTGGCCTGTAAATGTAAGAGAATGATATTGCATATAGTGTATGCATCGCCACTCACCAGGTGTGAACAAGGATTGTCACATAAAATAATACTAATACTAAAATAATAAAAGAAAAGTGACCAATACCATCATACTGATATTAAATAAAAACTATACACAGACCATTATCACCACTATACAAAGGACAAATAATTGCCAATACCACCATATAGTCATGGGATAATACTGCCATACTGATACTGAATAAATCCACTATATACAGATCAGTATCACCAATAACACCACTATACAAGGGACACAAAATACCACCACATCCTGACCACTACTATTACCACCATGTAATGACAGGATGTTATCATACTGATACTGAATAAAACCACTGTACACAGACTAAACTTCCCCCATACAGTGCCCATATAGTGGTGACCTGGCTCTGCACAGGCCCTGCAGACCATGTTAGTAATTACATACTAAGATGTCACCTGTGATTGAAGTTGTTCACTTTTCCTTTTTCTTCCCCATCCAGCCCAGACCCTTATGACAATTTCTTCCATCATCAACTTGTCTCCACAGAACCTGCAAGACAAATGTTTTAGACTCCACACTTTTTAAGCACTTATAGCACTCTATACAGTAATAATAACCCCTTGGTGTCTCACACAGTAAAGTGGGTAGATAAGCAGATTGGGGAAAAAGTAGTTAGGTCCCCCCATTAAGTAGATCCCTTCACATGGTTTCCCCCATTACGAAGGCATTCTAAGTAGGTAAGTACCACCTGTAGGTAGGTCCCTGTGTAGATAACTGCAGGTATTAACTCCCTGTAGACAGTAGAAGCCTCCTATAAGTAGGGGTTACTCACTGTAGGTCGGACCCATTGTAGATGGTAGCCCTCCTTTATAATGTTGCAGTCTCCAGTATATAGTTGCAGCCCCCTATACGTAGTAGTAGAAGCCCCCACTTAAAGCAATAGCAGCCCCCCTAGGTAGTAGTAGTAGTAGTAGAAGCCCCCTTTAGGTGGTAGTAGTAGCAGCTCCCTTTAGGTAGTAGAAGTAGCACTTTAGGTAGGTTATAGTAGTAGCAGCAGCGCCTTTTAGGTCCACACATACACACATCTATCATACATAGACACATCATACAAACACCACACATACATAGACACATAATACATACACAATCATACAGACACACACATCATATATCATGCAAACATCTGTCTAGTTTACACACATCTATCGTACATACACACATCCTACACACATAACACATACACAATCCTACACACACCATACACACATCCGTCTAGCTTACACGCATACATCATACATACACACATCATTAATACATACATCATACATACATCTGTCTAGCTTACACACATCTATCATATATACACACATCATACATATATGCACACATTATCCATACATATCATACATACACCTGTCACCACTCCCACCCACAGACATGCACACACATCCTACACACATTATACATATACACACATCATACATACACACATCATACAATCTCAATCTCACACATCATACATACACCCACCCCCACATCATACATTTTATACATACACACATCATACATACACACATCTTACACACATCATACATACATATATGCATCATACATACACACATCATACATACACCTTCACTACCCCCCACATCATACATTTCATACACACACATCATACATATACACACACATCACACCTACACACATCATACCTACACACACACAGCATATATGCACATCATACATACACCCGCTGCCACCCCCAACATCATACATTACATACATACAAACATACACACATCCTGCACACATCATTCATACATACACACGCATAATAATATATATACTCACACATCAAACATGCACATATACATCTAGCTTACACACATTATTACACATCCATACATCATACATACATACATTTATACATAAAGTGGAGCAAAAAAGTATTTATTCAGCCACCAATTGTGCAAGTTCTCCCACTTAAAAAGATGAGAGAGGCCTGTAATTTTCATCATAGGTATACCTCAACTAAGAGACATAATGAGAAAAAAATTCCATAACATAACATTGTCTGATTTTTAAAGAATTTATTTGTAAATTGTGGTGGAAAATAAGTATTTGGTCACCTACAAACAAGCAAGATTTCTGGCTCTCACAGACCTGTAACTTTTTCTTTAACCCCTTAACGACGCAGGATGTATATTTACGTCCTGCGCCGGCTCCCGCGATATGAAGCGGGATCGCGCCGCGATCCTGCATCATATCGCTTCGGTCCCGGTGCTCATCAACGGCCGGGACCCGCGGCTAATACCACACATCGCCGATCGCGGCGATGTGCGGTATTAACCCTTTAGAAGCGGCGGTCAAAGCTGACCGCCGCTTCTAAAGTGAAGCTGAAAGTGACCCGGCTGCTCAGTCGGGCTGTTCGGGACCGCCGCGGTGAAATCGCGGCGTCCCGAACAGCTGATCGGACACCGGGAGGGCCCTTACCTGCCTCCTTGGTGTCCGATCGAGGAATGACTGCTCCGTGCCTGTGATCCAGGCAGGAGCAGTCAAGCGCCGATAATGCTGATCACAGGCGTGTTAATACGTGCCAGTGATCAGCATAGGAGATCAGTGTGTGCAGTGTTATAGGTCCCTATGGGACCAATAACACTGCAAAAAAAAGTAAAAAAAAGTGTTAATAAAGGTCATTTAACCCCTTCCCTAATAAAAGCTTGAATCACCCCCCTTTTCCCATAAAAAAAATAAAACAGTGTAAAAAAATAAATAAATAAACATATGTGGTATCGCCGCGTGCGTAAATGTCCAAACTATAAAAATATATCATTAATTAAACCGCACGGTCAATGGTGTACGCGCAAAAAAATTCCAAAGTCCAAAAAAGCGTATTTTGGTCACTTTTTATACCATTAAAAAAATGAATAAAAAGTGATCAAAAAGTCCGATCAAAACAAAAATCATACCGATAAAACTTCAGATCACGGCGCAAAAAATGAGTCCCCATACCGCCCTGTATGTTGAAAAATAAAAAAGTTATAGGGGTCAGAAGATGACATTTTTAAACGTATACATTTTCCTGGATGTAGTTATGATTTTTTCCAGAAGTGCGACAAAATCAAACCTATATAAGTAGGGTATCATTTTAACCGTATGGACCTACAGAATAATGATGAGGTGTAATTTTTACCGAAATATGCACTGCGTAGAAACAGAAGCCCCCAAAAGTTACAACATTTTTCGATTTTGTCGCACAATGATTTTTTTTTCCGTTTCGCCGTGCATTTTTGGGAAAAGGCGACGCAAAAAATAAGCCATAATATGGATTTTTAGGTGGAAAATTGAAAGGGTTATGATTTTTAAAAGGTAAGGAGGAAAAAACGAAAGTGCAAAAACGGAAAAACCCTGAGTTCTTAAGGGGTTAAAGGGGTACTTCTGTGGAAAACTTTTTTTTTTTATCAACTGGTGCCAGAAAGTTAAACACACTTGTAAATTACTTCTATTAAAAACAATCTTAATCCTTCCAGTACGTTTTAGGAGCTGTATACTACAGAGGAAATTCATTTAATTTTGGATTTCTCTTCTGTCTTGACCACAGTGCTCTCTGCTGGCCTCTGCTGTCCATTTTAGAAACTGTCCAGAGCAGCATATGTTTGCAATTTGGATTTTCTCCTGCTCTGGACAGTTCCTAAAATGGACAGCAGAGGTCAGCAGAGAGCACTGTGGCCGTGACATAAGAGAAATCCAAAAATAAATGCATTTCCTCTGTGGTATACAGCCCCTAAAAAGTACTGGAAGAATTAAGATTAAGAAGTCATTTACAAATCTGTTTAACTTTCTGGCACCTCTGTCCTACACTCATTACCTATATTACCTATATTAATGGCACCTGTTTGAACTTGTTATTAGTATAAAATACACCTGTCCACAACCTCAAACAGTCACACTCCAAACTCCACTAGGGCCAAAACCAAAGAGCTGTCAAAGGACACCAGAAACCAAATTTTGAATCTGCAATAGGCAAGCAGCTTGGTGTGAAGTAATCAACTGTGGGAGCAATTATTAGAAAATGGAAGACATACAAGACCACTGATAATCTCCCTCGATCTGGGGCTCCACACAAGATCTCACCCCATGGTGTAAAAATGATCACAACCGGGGGGACCTAGTGAATGACCTGCAAAGTGCTGGGACCAAAGTAACAAAGGCTACCATCAGTAACACCCTACACAGCCAGGGACTCAAATCATGCAGTGCAAGATATGTCCTCCTGCTTAAGCCAGTACTTATCCGGGCCTGTCTGAAGTTTGCTAGAGAGCATTTGGATGATCCAGAAGAGTATTGGGAGAATGTCAAATGGTCAGATGAAATCATGGTCAGATGTCATATGGTCAGATGAAAGTAGAACTTTTTGGTAAAACCTCAACTCATCGTGTTTGGAGGAGAAAGAATGCTAAGCTGCATCCAAAGAACATCATACCTACTGTGAAGCATGGGGGTTGAAAAATCATGCTTTGAGGCAGTTTTTCTGCTAAGGGACCAGGATGACTGATCCATGTAAAGGAAAGAATGAATGGGGCCATGTATCAGTAGATTTGGAGTGAAAAGCTCCTTCCATCAGCAAGGACGTTGAAGACAAAACGTTGCTGGGGCTTTTAGCATAACAGTGATCCCAAACACACCGCCCGGGCATTTCAAGGTCCTGGAGTGGATTAGTCAGTCTCCAGATCTCAACCCCATAGAAAACCTTTGGAGGGAGTTGAAAGTTTGTGTTGCACAGCCCCAAATCATCACTGCTCTAGAGGAGATCTGTATGGAGGAATGGGCCAAAATACCAGCAACAGTGTGTGAAAACCTTGTAAAGACTTAGGCCACTGTAACACCATAGTATGCTCCACTTTAATGACCAGTTAACAAAACCATTAAAAACGGTCGTTACAATATCCCATTATAGTCTATGGGATTTTTACATTGCATGTTTTCACCCTTCATAGCCCGTTATTAATAACGGACGTTATTATGTGATGGGAGTGGTAACAGGAGAAATAGTGCATGCATGAGGTATACCAATGATGAAAATTACAGGCCTCTCTCCTCTTTTTAAGTGGGAGAACTTGGACAATTGGTGGCTGACTAAATACTTTTTTTTACCTCACTGTACACACATCATACATACACTGTGTGTGTGTGTGTGTGTGTATGTGTATGTATGATGTGTGTATGTGCTTATTTCATATAGCCACCGGTGGGGGGGGGGGGGGGGAGTGTATGTGTGCTGTCAAAGGTATCTTAGCACAGCCCTGCATTGCCAGCCCAATCTCCAGACCTGAACCCTCTGGAATTTGAACAAGTGGAAGATCGATGGTCACAAGCCATCAAACAAAGCCAAGCTACTTGAATTTTTGTGCCAGGAATGGCAGAAAGTCAACCAGCAGCAAATCAACAGACTGGTGGAGAGCATGCCAAGACGCATGCATGAAAACTGTGATTAATAATCAGAGATATTCCACAAAATATAGATAGTTAATCTCTTTCTAAGATAAAATATTAGTATTTTGTTGTTGAAATATAATTATGAACTTGTGTTTTTGCATTATTTGATATCTGAAAACAATGCGTGTTTTTTTGTTATGTTTGCCAGTTGTTATTATTCTAAATTACATTTTTTTTATTTGGAATTTTAGAGAAATATTGTCAGTAGTTTATAGAAAATAAATTAAACTATTCATTTTACCTTTGAACAGCGTAGAGAGCCAAGAAAACTTTGTACGTTAAGCAGGGCTTTCTGTCAGTAGTCTGAGCAGTTTGGAATAACAAAAGTAGTAAATCTGGTTGGTGATGGATGCCGGGCCATCTTTAACCTAAGACCTAAGACCTAATTGTCGAGGGAAGTGTAAAAAGATCAAAAGTTGCATGTTTAAGCACAAGTTTCAAAAGTATTGCCACCCACCTTAATAATTAAAAATTGGTCAAGCTATTTCTGATCAAAATAGCATAAGGTCACTTTTGACAATGCTTTACAAAATTTTAGAACATTGTCAAGTGATGGACTACAGGTCCTGGACTACTACTTATTCATGCATAACATTTCTATTTTCTTGAAATTCTTGAGTTACTTGTGGACTACTCTCCTTTCCCCACAGGATTTCTTTGGGGTTCTATTTTGGTGAAAGAAGACTATTGCAAAATGGTGTGTTTTTATGAACATTTCTGTATGGATTTTGGTGTGTTTTAATTCATTATATTATGTAAAAGCCCATCTTTGTGGGAGTTCCAGCCTTCTAGCAAAAACTGATTTTGAAATCTTCGGATATGTGGTAGCTTTCATAAAGCCAGCACACACACACATACACACAATTCTAGGGGTTTTTCCATGAAAGAAAAGAAAAAATGTCATATCAACTGGCTCCAGAAAGTTAAACAGATTTGTACATTACTTCTATTAAAAAATCGTAATCCTACCAGTACTTATCAGCTGCTGAAGTTGAGTTGTTCTTTTCTGTCTGACAACAGTGCTCTCTGCTGACACCTCTGTCTCAGGAACTGTCCAGAGAAGCAGCAAATACCCATAGCAATGAACCTCTCGTCTCAAACCAGTTAAGCATCCCATACTTGTTTTTTCCTTTCTCCCACCTGAACCTGAGATTATTAGGCGCAATATATTCTAGAGAAAGATGTCGTGTATGGCAGCAAATATCTTTTAGGGGGGAATTGATAGGGATGACTCTAATGACTGATCAATATATTAATACTAATATGTCATTGCTGATGGAAACATATATTTGTTCCCTACCCCTTAACCCATATACATCAAATGTAAAAACTAAATGTACTTCCTGTATTAAATATACTCACTCTGAGAACTTCCTTGAGAACAGAGTTTCCTGCTAAGAGAGAGTTTATACCAACAACCTGTCTGGTGTATATTTTCTTATGTCGACACTTAGCAGTATATAGCAGCACAGTCAATCACATTTGAAAGCCTCACCTCGTGCCATCCGTGACAGATGTTCCTGAGACAGACAGAGGTTTCTGCATAGAGCACTGTTGTCAGACAGAAAAGAACAACTCAACTTCAGCAGCTGATAAGTACTGGTAGGTACTGGTAAGATTTTTTAATAGAAGTGATTTACAAATCTGTTTAACTTTCTGGAGCCAGTTGATATAAAAAAAAAAAAAGGCTGTATAAAGCCTGTTTTTGTGGGATGGGCTTTTGACTTTAAATATCCTCACTCACTTACTGGGGCACTATAGACATTTACATTATGTTGCATTCTGGAGTGCTGTGTTAGCGGGAGTTTCATCTTTCAGCAGTTTAGCATGGAGTATGTGGAGTTTGGAGATACAGGGTGCAGTTCTAGATCAGTGTTCTATCTCGGGGAGCATACAGCAGCAAGCAAGGTTGTTAAGTTCACTATCTGCCAGTTCTGCCCACAGTGATTGCAGAAGTTGGGACCAAAGCAGACTTGTGAGAAGGTGTCTTCTGTGGTTCAGACTTGTTTGTGAGTGTGTGTCATCTGCTCCCCCAAATTCTTATATGGTATGCTGGCTTGTGCTTGCCCATCACCGTCCTGGATATGGGTAGGTGCATTGAGGTTGCTTGGGGTTGTTTCTGGTTGGTAGTTTATGCTGCAAGTAGAAACAAGGAACCTCTAGGGATGGCACCAGTGCTGCAGTTTGAAGGTATTCTCATAGATGTTGGTTTACCATACTAAAGTGTGGGGGTCAGCGTTTCTTTGATGCAGGAGTATATTGCTTATTAGAAGCATTATGTTCATATCTGCATTTGCTAGTATGGTCAGGAGTTAGTTAGTTTAGTGTTAGGGTGCACCAGTTATTTGCCTGAGAAGATACCAAGTAGGGCCTCATTCCCATAGCTTTATATATTAAAGTGTACCTGTTGTTAACAAACACTTTTAATATAATGTAGATAATTCCATTATATGTATATTTGTAATATACATTGATTCAAAAGTGTTTATATTTTTGGGTGATAAAATGGCGTCCCTGCAGCTATTGTTATTGCTGCTATGAGGAGACCAAATACAGGAAGTGAGGGCAGGACAAGCTGGGCTCTCTGCAGGCTCCTGGCTTGTCAATCATCCTGATGTGTGAGCTACGGGTGGGTCACAAAGCCTCACTGCACAGAGCCCTGCTTGTCCTCAGTTCGCCGAGCCCTGTTCGTCCACCCGTACTTCCTGTATTTGGACTCCTCACGGAGGCACACAGACAACAGCTGTAGGGACAAAACATACCCATTTTTTAAATAATGTATATTACAAATATACATACAATGGTATTATCTACATTATATAAAAAGTTCTTGTTAATGACAGGTACACTTTAAATCAGAAAGCTTTCTTGGATCAATTTAGGTATTTCATATGTGTAACTATTGGTGGTTTTCAAGTATGTTGGCTTTTATTGGTTCTTGTGTAAATAAACCCTCATTGTTTCTTAGTCACATGCTATTCATACCACTTAGTCTTCAACTGATGTGCACAAATAAAAATTCAATAAAGGAATCTCTCGAGGGGCCACAAAAACAATGAACTTTAGGAAGGCAAAGTTAGATCAACTCAGAGAAGCCCTTAACAATATAAAATGGGATAATGTCCTCAAAAACATGAATACTGACACTAAATGGGAGACTTAAAAATATCTTAAATTTTCACTGTAAGATGTATATACCTTATGGGAAAAAAAGGGTCAAAAAGAAAAGAAAACCAATATGGATGAATAAAAACGTTAAGGGGGCAATAAATGACAAAAATAAAGCATTTAAACTAATAAAACAGGATGGCAGTGAAGAAGCATTAATATGTAAAAAAAAACAGATAAAAGCTGCAAAAATAGAGATAGAAAGACTCATTGCCAAAGAGAGTAAAACTAAACCTTTAACTATATAAATAGCAAAAAGGTAAAAAATGAAAGTGTTGACCCTTTAAAAAATGATGAGGAAGAAATTATAAACGGGGATCAGGAAAAAGCAAATATTTTAAACAAATTCTTCTCCACTGTATTCACCGAGGAAAATGAAATGCCAGGTGAAATACAGCGAGATAAGGTAAACTCCCAAGTACAGGTCACCTGTCTAACCCAGGAAGAAGTACATGGCAAATGTGGTGCCAATATTCAAAAAGGGGTCAAAAGAGATCCCTGGAATTATAGACCTGTTAGTTTAACCTCCGTTTTGTGTAAATTGTTTGAGGGTTTTGTAAGAGATGCTATTTTGGAGTATCTTGATAAAAATAAATGTATGACTCCATATCAGCATGGCTTAATGAGGGATTGGTCCTGTCAAACTAACCTGATCAGCTTTTATGAGGAGGTGAGCTCCAGACTGGAACAGGGGCAATCACTGGATGTCATATATCTGGATTTTTCCAAAGCCTTTGATACGGTTCCACATAAAATGTTGGTGCATAAAATGAGAGGGATTGGGCTGGAGGAGAATGTGTGTAAGTGGGCAAGTAACTGGCTCAGTGATAGGAAACAGAGGGTGGTTATTAACCCCTTAAGGACCAGGCCATTTTACACCTTAGGACCAGAGCGTTTTTTGAACATCTGACCACTGTCATTTTAAACATGAATAACTCTGGAATGCTTTTAGTTATCATTCTGATTCCGATATTGTTTTTTTGTGACATTTTCTACTTTAACAAGCTGGAAAATTTTTGTGCTGAAAAATCCCCAAATTTGATGAAAAAAGTTAATACATTTTTTATTCACATATACAATATGTCTACTTTATGTTTGCATCATGAAATTGACAAGTTTTTACTTTTGGAAGACATCAGAGGGCTTCAAAGTTCAGCAACAATTTTCCAATTTTTCACAAAATTTTCAAACTCACTATTTTTCAGGGACCAGTTCAGGTTTGAAGTGGATTTGAAGGGTCTTCATATTAGAAATACCCCATAAAAGACCCCATTATAAAAACTGCACCCCCCAAAGTATTCAAAATGACATTCAGTCAGCGTTTTAACCCTTTAGGTGTTTCACCGGAATAGCAGCAAAGTGAAGGAGAAAATTCACAATCTTCATTTTTTACACTTTCATGTTCTTGTAGATCCAATTTTTGAATTTTTACAAGGGGTAAAAGGAGAAAATGTATACTTGGATTTGTAGCCCAATTTCTCTCGAGTAAGCACATAGCTCATATGTCTATGTAAAGTGTTCAGCGGGCGCAGTAGAGGGCTCAGAAGTGAAGGAGTGACAAGGGGATTTTGGAGAGTACGTTTTTCTGAAATGGTTTTTGGGGGGCATGTTGCATTTAGGAGCCCCTAGGGTGCCAAAAAAAAAACACATGGCATACCATTTTGGAAACTAGAGCCCTTGAGGAATGTAACAAGGAATTAAGTGAGCCTTAATACCCCACAGGTGTTTCACGACTTTTGCATATGTAAAAAAATAATAATGTTTTCACTAAAATGTGTGTTTCCCCCCAAATTTCACATTTTTGCAAGGGTTAATAGCAGAAAATACCCCCAAAATTTGTAACCCCATCTCTTCTGAGTATGGAGTTACCCCATAAGTTGACCTGAAGTGCACTGCGGGCGAACTACAATGCTCAGAAGAGAAGGAGTCATATTTGGCTTTTTGAGAGCAAATTTTAGTCGGGGGGGCATGTCGCATTTAGGAAGCCCCTATGGTGCCAGAAAAGCAAAAAAAAAACACATGGCATACCATTTTGGAAACTAGACCCCTTGAGGAACGTAACAAGGAATAAAGTGAGCCTTAATACCCCACAGGGGTTTCACAACTTTTGCATATGTAAAAAAAAAATTTCACTAAAATGTGTTTCCCCCCAAATTTCACATTTTGCAAGTGTTAATAGCAGAAAATACCCCCCAAAATATGTAACCCCATTTCTTCTGAGTATGGAAATACCCCATGTGTGGACGTCAAGTTCCCTGCGGTCGAACTACAATGCTCAGAAGAGGAGGAGCACCATTGAGCTTTTGAAGAGTGAATATGTTTGGAATGATAGTCAGTGGCCATGTGCGTTTACAATGCCAGAACAGTGGACCCCCCCACATGTGACCCCATTTTGGAAACTACACCCCTCACAGAATTTAATAAGGGGTTCAGAGAGTATTTACACCCGACTGGGATTTGACAGATCTTTGGAACAGTGGGCTGAGCAAATGAAAAATTTAATTTTTCATTTTCACGGACCACTGTTCCAAAAATCTGTCAGACACCTGTGGGGCGTAAATGCTCACTGCACCACTTATTACATTACATGAGGGGTGTAGTTTCCAAAATGGGGTCACATGTTGGGGGGTCCATTGTTCTGGCACTATGGGGGCTTTGTAAACACACGTGGCCTTCAATTCCGGACACATTTTCTCTTCAAAATCCCAATGGTGCTCCTTCTGTTCTGAGCATTGTAGTTCGCCCGCCGAGCACTTTACATCCACATTTGGGGTATTTTCTTACTCAGAAGAAATGGGGTTACAAATTTTGGGGGGCTTTTTTCCTATTTTCCCTTGTGAAAATGAAAAATGTAGGGTAACACCAGCATTTTAGTGAAATTTTTTTTTTTTTAATTTTTTTTTTTTAATTTTCCCATCCAACTTTAACGAAAATTTGTCAAACACCTGTGGGGTGTTAATGCTCACTATACCCCTTGTTACATTCCGTGAGGGGTGTAGTTTCCAAAATGGGATCACATGTCGGTATTAATTTTTTTGCGTTTATGTCAGAACCGCTGTAAAATTAGCCACCCCTGTGCAAATCACCAATTTAGGCTTCAAATGTACATAGTGCGCTCCTGAGCCTTGTTGTGCATCCGCAGAGCATTTTATGCCCACATATGGGGTATTTCCGTACTCAGGAGAAATTGCGTTACAAATTTTGTGGGTCTTTTTTTCCTTTTACCTCTTGTGAAAATAAAAAGTAAAGGGCAACACCATGCTGGTGTTGCCCTTTACTTTTTATTTTCACAAGAGGTAAAAGGAAAAAAAGACCCCCAAAATTTGTAACGCAATTTCTCCTGAGTACGGAAATACCCCATATGTAGGGTGTAGGCTGGTGTAGACCCCAACTATTCCTTTTCATAAGGGGTAAAAGGAGAAAAATCCCCCCAAAATTTGTAGTGTAATTTCTCCCTATACTGTTTCCTTGAAATACGACAGGGCTCCGAAGTGAAAGAGCGCCATGTGCATTTGAGGACTAAATTAGGGATTGCATAGGGGTGGACATAGGGGTATTCTACGCCAGTGATTCCCAAACAGGGTGCCTCCAGCTGTTGCTAATCTCCCAGCATGCCTGGACAGTCAGTGGCTGTCCAGAAATGCTGGGAGTTGTTGTTTTGCAACAGCTGGAGGCTCCATTTTGGAAACACTGCTCTAAAATATGTTTTTAAATTTTTATTGGGGGGGGGACAGTGTAAGGGGGTGTATATGTAGTGTTTTACCCTTTATTATGTGTTAGTGTAGTGTAGTGTTTTTAGGGTACATTCACACTGGCAGAGGTTTACAGTGAGTTCCCTGCTAGAAGTTTACGCTGCGGTGAAAAATTTGCCGCAGCTCATACTTGAAGCAGAAAACTTACTGTAAGTCTGCCCGTATGAATGTACCCTGTACGTTCACATGGGGGGGGGGAACCTCCAGCTGTTTCAAAACTACAACTCCCAGCATGTACTGACAGACCGTGCACGCCGGGGGTTTTACTTTTGCAACAGCTGGAGGCACACTGGTTGGAAAACCTTCAGTTAGGTTCTGTTATCTAACTCAATATTTTCCAACCAGTGTGCCTCCAGCTGTTGCAAAACTACAACTCCCAGCATGTACTGATCACCGAAGGGCATGCTGGGAGATGTAGTTATGCAACAGCTGGAAAGCTACAGTATAGAGACCACTGCAAACTGTGGCCCTTCAGATGCTGCAAAACTACAACTCCCAGCATGCCCAAACAGATGTCTGGGCATGCTGGGAGTTGTAGTTTTGCAACATCTGGAGTGCTACAGTATAGAGACCACTATATAGTGGTCTCGGACTGCAGCCCTCCAGATGTTGCTAGGCAACTTACCGGCTTCCGTCGAATCCAGGGAGCTTGCTGCACGACATCGCCGCCCGCCGATCTCCGATGCCGATCGTCACCCGCAGCCTCCGCAGATCGGTAAGTGGACTCCGGCGCCGGTCCTCTGTCGTTTCCCCATTCTGCCCCGCCTATTGTGGGTGGGCAGAACGGGGAAAATGAAAGTAAACCCCCCCGCCCCCGATCTGCTATTGGACCAATAGCAGGGATAGGATGGGTGGCACCCCTGCCACCTCACTCCTATCTCTTCAGGGGGATTGTGGGTGTCTTAGACACCGTGATCCTCCTTATATTCCAGGTCACCGGGTCACCATAGACCTGTAATGACCCGGAATAGCGCAAATCGCAAGTGTGAATTCACTTGCGATTTGTGCAGATCGCCGACATGGGGGGTCTGATGACTCCCCTGGGCATTTGCGCGGGGTGCCTGCTGATAGATATCAGCAGTCACGCCAGGCCGGTCCCCGCCCGGCGGGGACCGAAATTCCCACGGGCGTACAGGTACGCCCTTGGTCCTTAAGTACCAGGGTGCAAGGCCGTAACATTATGCCCTTGGTGCTTAAGGGGTAAATGGTATTTCTTCTGATTGGATGACTGTTACTAGTGGGGTACCACAGGGGTCAGTCTTGGGTCCTGTCCTATTTAATATATTCATTAATGACCTTGTAGAGGGGTTAAATAGTAAAGTAGCAATCTTTGCAGATGATACTAAACTGTAAAGCGGTAAAGACAATAGAGGACAGTGAACTGTTACAAATGGATCTGGATAGGTTGGAGGTTTAGGCTAGGAAGTGGCAGATGAGGTTCAACACTGATGAATGCAAGGTAATTCACATGGGGAAGACAAATCCGGGCTGGGATTATGTGTTAAATGGGAGAACACTTGGGACGACTGATGTGGAAAAGTACTTGGGAATCTTAGTTAACAGTAAATTTAGCTGTAGTGACCAGTGTTGGGCAGCTGCTGCCAAGGCAAATAAAATTATTTGGTGCATCAATAGGGGCATAGATGCCCATAACAAGGATATAATTCTACCGCTGCACAATTCACTAGTCAGACCACACATAGAATACTGTGTACAGTACTGGGCACCAGTGTACAAGAAAGAAATAGTGGAGCTGGAGAGGGTTCAAAGACGGGCAACCAGAGTAATACGGGGAAGGGGAGGACTACAGTACCCAGAAAGATTATCAGAATTAGGGTTACTTAGTTTAGAAAAAAGAAGGCTTAGGGGAGACCTAATAGCTATGTATAAATATATCAGGGGACAGTACAGAGATCTCTCCCATGATCTATTTATACCCAGGACTGTATCTAAAACAAGGGGGCATTCTCTACGTCTTGAGGAAATAAGGTTTCTACACCAGCACAGACGGAGGTTCTTTACTGTAAGAGCAGTAAGACTGTGGAATTTTCTGCCAGAGGAGGTGGTCATGGTGAACTCTGTAAAAGAGTTCAAAAAGGCGCTGGAAGGATTTATGGAGAATAATGACATTGCTGGTTATGTATACTAGATTTATAGGGACAGAACTTTGATCCAGGCATTTATTCTGACTGCCATATTTGGAGTCGGGAAGGAATTTTTACTTCTAGTATGAGTTTTTTTTGCCTTCCTCTGGATCAACTCAACTCAGTAGGGACTCATTAGGGTTATAGGTTGAACTTGATGGACTCTGGTCTTTTTTCAACCTTATGAACTATGTTCCTATGTTACAAGATATTGTATATCTATCTATCTATTTGTATATACCTGGGTGTCATGACTTGTACGGTTGCTAACCTCTTCAGGACATAGGGCGTATGCATACGCCCTGCATCCCGAGTCCTTAAGGACATAGGGCGTATGCATACGCCCATGGGAATTCCGGTCCTTGCCGCTAGCCGGTAGGGGACCGGACCCGGATGCCTGCTGAAATCCTTCAGCAGGCATCCCGGCACATCGCTGAGGGGGGTCCTGAGCTCCCCCCCCCCCCCATGTCGGCGATCGCAGGAAATCGCATGTCAATTCAGACATGCGATTTTCTGCTATTTCCAGGCTGACCGGGTCTCTGGTGACCCGATCGCCCGGAAAATAGGGATGATCGGAGCTGTCAGTGACAGCCCCGATCATGCTGAGGGATAGAAGCGAGGTTGCAGTGCTGCGATCTCCTCCTATTTCCTGCCATTAGTCAGCAATGAATGCTGACCAATGGCAGTGGAAGACAGGGGGTTGCCATGGAAACCCCCAGCTCTGCCCACCCCTGGATGTCGGGCAGAACAGGGGAAGAAGATGGCGGCCGGTACCTGAAGAGAAGATGCTGTGGGGACCGCCGATCATCGGTGACAGAAGTGGCGCAGGTAGGGAAGCGACGGTGGGTGCGGGGGATAAGGATGATGGCAGTAAAGCGATATTTACTGCTGCCCTTCTAGTGGTTGCCAAACTGCAACTCCCACCATGCCCAAACAGCCAAAGGCTGTCTGTGCATGCTGGGAGTTGTAGTTTTGCAACATCTGGAGGGTCACAGTTTGGAGACCACTATTTCAGTGGTGCCCAAATGGTATCCCTCCAGATGTTGCAAAACTCCAAGTCTCAGCATGCCTAGACTGCCCAGGCATGCTAGGAGTTGTAGTTCTGTAACATCTGTCCCTTTAGATTTTGCAATTTTCATGAAAATTTTTAAAATTGCTGCTATAATTTGAAGCCCTCTAATTTTATGATGCCAACAAAAAGTAGATATATTGTATTTGTGAATCAATATAAAATGTATTTGGAATGTCCATTTTCCTTACAAGCAGAGGGTTTCAAAGTTAAAAAAATGCAAAATTTTATAAATTTTCATGAAATTTGGGGATTTTTCACCAAGAAAGGATACAAGTAATGACGAAAATTTACCACTAAAATAAAGTAGAATATGTCATGAAAAAACAATCTCAGAATCAGAATAATCGGTAAAAGCATCCTAGAGTTATTAATGCATAAAGTGACAAGGGTCAGAATTGCAAAAAAGGGCTGCGTCCTTAAGGTGAAAATGAGCTACATCCTTAAGGAGTTAATGCAGGTATTTGGTTTCAAGATTTGTTTTACCAGATGCCCCTTTCATACTCACCGTGTGTTGTAGTAAGCTTACTGTTCTGAAGTAGACAGTAGCATAAGACTTTGTAGACATGTTGTAAAGCAAGAGTGCTCAGGAGTCATGCTATTCAGGTATGTGCTTTCTTAGTCATTAGTACGTAGTAGTGTGGAGTTGTATCATGATACAGGCTGAGTGTATTATGTTATCATAGGCTTGCTCACAAGACATCAGCATCTGGCCAGTATGAGGCGTGTTCTTTGGAGTTATCAAGCTAGCAGAATTTAAGGGTATTTTGAACAGTCATGGGATCAGATTTTATTATTTGTCTGTTAAAAGTATGAGTAATGCTAAGGGTGGACACTGTAGATATCCTAGAAGTTAAGTGATATGATAGTGTAGTTGACCATGGTCTCAATTTGTTCTTACAACTAAGGTGGTGGTTTTGTTTTCACATTCATGAATATTGGGTTGCATAGGTCCCTATTCACAATTAAGTGGGGTTAACTTGTCATAAGTTGGATAGAGTTAAAGGGGTACTCCGATGAAAACCTTTTTTCTTTTAAATCAACTGGTGTCAGAAAGTTAAACATATTTGTAAATTACTTCTATTAAAAAATATTAATCCTTCCAGTACTTATTAGCTGCTGAATGCTACAGAGGAAATTCCTTTCTTTTTGGAACACTGATGACATCACGAGCACAGTGCTCTCTGCTGACATCTCTGTCCATTTTAGCAACCATGCATAGCAGATGTATGCAAAGGGTAACATGGTGGCTCAGTGGTTAGCACTGCTGCCTTGCAGTGCTGGGGACTTGGGTTCAAATCCCACTAAGGACAACAATAAATAAAGTGTTATTATTATAATAACGTCAGACAAACACCAAGAGAACGGAGTCATTTAAATAGAGTTAAAACATGATTGCTTTTATTGGTTCCATAAAAACATAGAAAGGGGAAAGAACAAACTAACTGTGGGAGGTTAGACAAAAAGGGGCGACACTACCTGCTCATGTGCGTAATACTATAATACAATAAAGGTGCATGGTGCATTGGATGAAGTGCATACATCAAAGGGTCAGGAAAAGACCTCTATAAAGTGCACATAGTTAAAAATACAAACATGCATACCACTCGTAAGATGTGATTGATAATACCAGCAATAGAGCAGGAGTGACGCCACCCCTACGATTGTTTCGGCGAACCTTCGTCCTGGGGGACCCCCAGGACGAAGGTTCGCCAAAACGATCGTAGTGCAGCACTCCTTTGTGTGAATTAGTGGATTTTGGTTGGTTGTAAGATTAGTTAAGTTAGAGTTAACAGTTGCATTCTCTGTCTGGCACAACCACAAGTTGTTAAGGCTGTGGACTGCTTGTATTTGTGGGGAGGGCTTTCGGCTTTAAATACCCTCACTTACTTACTGGGGCACGTCAGACATTTACATTATCCCACCCAATACCACCTCCCCCTTTAATATTTGTTGTGGTTCATGGCTTAGGGTAGAATTATATTTGTCCCAGAAGGTTATACAGTAACTGCTTAGTCAATGTCTGTAGGCCATGTGTCTCAGTAAGCAAGATCGCTGCCCAAAACCTTGTGGTTTAGTGTACACAATATGGGTGCCAATCACGTGGCTTAGTGAATATAATATACTCACAAAACCACAGATTTATTAGACAACAACTGAGAAGACTTACTGGAATCTTAATGCATTCATATGCACCCCAAAAGCCAACCTATTAATTAGGAATTTTGGAAGAATTATTTCTTAATATCCAATGCACAAATTAACACTAGACACCCAAATATCCACAGAGATAAAAAAAAAAAATGTTTAATATACAGTCACCTAAACATGCCCTAACAAAAAAAAAAAAAAAAAAAAAAAAAAAAAACAGACAATACTAAAGTAGTTAGTTACTTACAACTGCAGTGTAAAGTAACACATTTGCAACAATTATAGCATAAAAACAATCTGTTGGCTATTCAGGTGGATTTTCCCTAAACATTACAACTATTGTATATGAACAAATGAAGAATATGATACTGAAATACTTAGCTTCAGGGAACTCTTATAGCAAATATGAAATTGGAACGTAGGCAGGTGTAGATCCCTTGGCTTGAAAATCAAGTCCAGGGAGATGTAGAGTTGGTGTGGTGGCTAGCCGAAGGAGAAAGAGGACAATTTGGGTCCCTTTTTACCTGTGCCTAGGGAAGAAAGACTCCATTTTGCCTTTGTATAACTCCATGTGGTTTTCTGATTTAGGAAAACAAAAGTAGACACTCCATAACAATATTATAATAATATATTTTTTTTTTTTTTTTTGTCAGGGTATGTCCTCTTTAGATGTATCCTCGGCGGCAGCCCGGTCACCCCTCTAGCCACAGATGTTAGGTTATAAGATTAGTTATGTTAGGGTGAAGAGTTATGTTCTCTGTATGCCATGACCTCTAATAGATAAGGATTGTAATTTCTTAGCAGTTTATGTATAGTGACATGCTAGTAAAATCCTTAACTGCTTGGAATACACATCACAACCACTGGGTGGCCACATACAGACATAATTTGCTGTTTATCTTACACTACATATAACGCCAAGAGTAAAGGCAAGGAAAGACACATCTCTATATATAATGTTAAAGTTGTAATCATATTTATAATTTCTATTATATATTTTGCAAGACTTTCTGTGCGCATGATGTTTGTGAGATTTTCAAAATGTGAATATTGATGTATTTTCTATCCGTTTTCCATCCTTCTGCACATGCAAATGAGCTGAATTATATTTAATCAGTCTTGGCAAGTTGTAATCAGTTGATAGCCATTCCGTGCCAGCACACACTGATTAGAGTCATTGCACGGAACTTCATTTTCTGCTTGTTCTCTAATGCAATGCTATTATAGGAAACCAATAGAGTTACTGGAGAATACCTCACAAAAATAAAGTACATAGCTAACATTACATATGATTCTGTTGTTTATACATACAGTATACTGTAGATAAGAATAAATAAGTGACTGTGGGCTGACAGGGATGAGTGTTAAGGGGATATTCCAGGATTTTTATTTTATTTACTGTGCTACAGAAGTTGTAAAGTTAATGTAGTTTAATATATAGTGTCTGTACCTGTGTTTGATGGCTGGACTCACAATTCTTAAGTGATCTTTTTTCCCGATGTTTATTTTTCGGAGCATACAAAATGAGTGTCGTCTCAGGTTTTCCCAGGTTACAGAGGGCTCGAGAAATTATACATTACTAGTCAGGTGCTGAAAAGAGCCTGTCTGCCTCAACGGGTGGAGCAACCGCTCGGTGGGAGGGAAATCATTCTCCACAGGCTGCAGGGAATTGTAGATTCATGAACAGCACGCATAGTTCAGCTGTGACTGATATGTGGGAGGGAGGGAGAAAAGTGAACTCACACTTACAAACACGGATCCTGGGACTTGTAGTTGGAGGCAGGGAACTCCAGCAGGAAATAGCCATTTCACAAAAAGAAAGCAACAGAGTTATGGTGGACTCAAAACATGGCCATTTAGCATGGATTCTTCCTATGCAT
Organism: Hyla sarda; assembly: GCF_029499605.1. Lineage (NCBI taxonomy): Eukaryota > Metazoa > Chordata > Amphibia > Anura > Hylidae > Hyla > Hyla sarda. Next base: position 225,633,733 of record NC_079190.1, read on the forward strand.
GGATCCTTCCCAGGCATGTTCATTACTGTCTGGCAGGTAAGTACTAAAGTCACCTTATGGTGGATAACCCCTTTAACAGAAATCTAAAAGCCTATATTGAGAAACATTAATCTAGAAATTATCAAATGGTCACCTAAGATAGTACATTTTGCTTTGCATAAATATTTAAAAATAGCTATAACCCCCATCCAGGAATGGTACAACATGTGGAAAATGAACTTCAGCCACAACACCGCACAACAAAAATGATAGCATAGTTGAGACCTCTTCATACTGGCAAATATGTTAAACATAACTTATTTGACGGATACATTTATTTGACACCTAATTTAAACAGTAATGTTAAATTAAATTGTTTTATTTGATACTCAGCCACTTTGACAATGCCTTTGGAATGTCATTATTTATTGAGTTTTCATGTTTATGTTTTTGAAATGGTTTTCTGTGCACTATTTATTTAGTGGCCACTGTACATGGAACACTTGTAAAGGGGTCATAGAACTCAGGGCGCTATTTTTTTTTTCCTAATTCTGTTGGTTTTAGCCATCAGACCCCCACTAATCACACATTGATGACCTATGCTAAGGAGTTGTAATCTGACATGTTGAGCCCCGGCACCAGGAAAAAGGCCTGTGTTTAATAAATCAGACTTATGCCCAACAATCACTGGCCAAGGCGGACATCGCTGCGGCCATCAATGCTGAGCTGCAGCATGACATGTTGACCTCAGGGAACCAAGAAGATGAGCGCAGGACAGCAGAGGCATTGATGGAAAGGCTGGAGGTAAGTAAATGTTTATTTTTTTTATACTTGACAGAATGATAACTTTATAAAAAAAAAAAAAACTATCCCTCAGTACTCCTTTAAAGGGGTACTCGGGCCCTAAGATTTCTTATTCCCAATCCAAAGTATAGGGGATAAGATGTCTGACCGCAGGGGTCCCGCCGCTGGGGACGTGATTGGCACCCGGCAGTTTGTAAGTTGGCTGTGCGCCGTGCAGCTCAAATGGGGTAATAGGTAAAAATGTCCCCAAAATTTGTAACCCCATTTCTCTTGAGTAAGGAAATACCTCATATGTGGATGTAAAGTGCTCTGTGGGTGCACTAGAGGACTCAGAAGGGTAGGAGCGACAATGGGATTTTGGAGAGCGAATTTTGCTGAAATGGTTGTTGGGAAGAATGTCTCATTTAGGAAGCCCCCATGGTGCCATAACAGCAGAAAAAACCCACATTGCACACTATTTTGGAAACTACACCCCTCAAGGAACGTAACAAGGGGTATATTGAGCCTTAACACACCACAGGTGATTGACACTTTTTCGCTAAATTTGGACATGAGAATTCATATTTTTTTCACTAAAATGCTGGTGTTATCCCAAATTTTACATTTTTACAAGGGGTAAAAGGAGAAAAAGCCCCAAAAAAGTTTTGACACCCATATATTCCCCACATGTGGATGTAAAGTGCTCTTCGGGCGAACTACAAGGCTCAGAAGAGAAGGAGCTCCATTGGGCTTTTGGAAAGAGAATTTGGTTGGAATAGAAGTGAGGGGGGGGGGGGCTTGTGCATTTGCAAAGCCCCCGTGCTACCCCCCATGCGACCCCATTTTGGAAACTACATTCCTCACAGAATTTAAAAAGGGGTGCAGTTAGCATTTACACCCCATTGGCGTTTGACAGATTTTTTGAACTGTGGGCTGTGCAAATGAAAAATTAAATTTTTCATTTTCTCGGACCACTGTTCAAAAAATCTGCTCACTGTACCCTTATTACATTCTGTGAGGGGTATAGTTTCCAAAATGGGGTCGCATGTGGGGGGGGGGGCACTGATCTGGCACCATGGGGGGTTTGAATACACACATGGCACACAATTCCAGCCAAATTCTCTCTCAAAAAGCCCAATGGTGCTCCTTCTCTTCTGAGCCCTGTAGTGCACCCGCAGAGCACTTTACATCCACATATGGGGTATTTCCATACTCAGAAAAAATGGTGTTACAAATTTAGTTTTTTTTTTTTCTCCAATGACCCCTTATGAAAATAAAAACTTTGGGGTACCACCAGCATTTTAGTGAAAAACAAAAAAATTCACGTCCAACTTTAACGAAAATTTGTCAAACACCTGTGGGGTGTTAAGGCTCAATATATCACTTGTAACGTTCCGTGAGGGGTGGTTTCCAAAATGGGGTCACATGTGGGTGATTATTTTTTTTTTGCGTTTATGTCAGAACCGCTGTAACTATCAGCCACCCCTGTGCAAATCACCAATTAAGACCTCAAATGTACATAGTGCGCTCTCACTTCTGAGCCTTGTTGTGCACCCACAGAGCACTTTACACCCACATATGAGGTATTTACGTTACATATTTTGGGGGTCTTTTTTTCCTTTTACCTCTTGTAAAAATGAAAAGTATGGGGCAACACGAGCTTTTTAGTGTAAATTTTTTTATTTTTTTTCACTAACATGCTGGTGTCACCAGTAACCCGATCAGTCCGGAAAAGCTGTGATTCGCTGGTCAGAATTGACCGGCGAATCACGGTGATTAATTCTGACTCAAGGTAAAAATTACTTCCTGACACCAAATATGACAGTCAGAATTAATCCCTGGATCAACCTTCTGTCCCTATAAATCTAGTATACTTAACCTGTAATGTTATTACTCTCCAAAAATGCATCCTGGCCCTTTTTGAACTCTCTTACCTAGTTCACCATGACCACCTCTTCCGCGAGAAAATTGCACAGTCTCGCTGCTCTTACAGTAAAGAACCCCCGTCTGTGCTGGTGTAGAAACCTTCTTTCCTCAAGACGTAGAGGATGCCCCTTGTTATAGACACAGTCCTGGGTATAAATAGATCATGGGAGAGATCTCTGTACTGTCCCCTGATATATTTATACATAATTATTAGGTCACCCCTAAATCTTCTTTTTTTCTAAACTAAATATCCCCAATTCTGACCATCTTTCTGGGTACTGTAGTCCTCCCATTCCCCGTATTACTCTGGTTGCCCATCTTTAAACCCTCTCCAGCTCCACTGTATCTTTCATGTACACTGGTGCCCAGTACTGTACACAGTGTTCTATGTGAGGTCTGACTAGTGATTTGTACACATGTAACAGTGCATATACATGTTTACATATGTCTAACCTTCATTATGGTCGAACAATTACAGACTCTATTGCTAAATGCAATTTTTAATGTGGAGTGACTTTAGTTTTTAAAAATAAGTAACATAAAATGAATTTTTTTTTTGCTTACTAAACATTTTATTGTTACACATGATCAATGTATTTCTATAGAATGCCAAATAGTGTTATTCAATATGATTGACTATCCATATTGACCAATAGGTTAGAACTGTCTGGCAATAGCCACTGCAGTGATACATCCATATCGGCAAAACACAAGGCCTGTGTTTATGTCCATACCAAACATGATGTTTTGTAACCTTTGAGAATTTTTTCCCCCCCTTCAGTCATATTGGATTGTGTAGGACACACTGGATCATATGTCATTGCTATGTATACTATATTTTTCTGTTGACTAAAACAGAATATTTGGATAAATTATATATATATATATATATATATATATATATATATATATATATATATATATGTATAAATATATATATGTCTTTTTAGAGGCAAAATCTGTATTTCTTCTCTCTTTTATTTTTGCGGTTTCATTCTTTTTCAGGTTTCATATACAACCTAATTGAACAGAGTTTGACTTTGCCCAAAGCACTTTGCAATTTTACAAATGAACCTATTAAATTTTTATTAGTTACCAACTGTGTTGATGCACTTCTTTTTCTAATGACTTTTTTGCTATTTTTTTGGCCTTACAAATTTTAAACAATTTCTGACATATTGAAGGACTGTTTATCAATAATCAGACGAGTTTAGTATTATTAATGTGAAGATCAAGGGTTAAACACAATGGATACTCCTGCCCTGCTTTATTTCCTTAAATCTCCCAAAATCCAAGTTGTGATAGTAATATTCTATCCAAAATATAGGGAAAAAAAATGCAGAGAAAGAAAATATACAGAGGATATAGCACAGTTTGTACCCAGAACTATGTATAGTAAACAATTGGGGGAGTAGTATCTGCAGATAAGGGCCCACATTTATCATTGTCTTTAGACAGTTTTTTGTGTCTAAAAAGGGGCAAAAAAGGCGCAAGCAGGGTTTTTTGCGCCTTTTTTTGCCCCTTTTTGTTTATGCATTTCTGCTGATTTTGAGTTGCAATCCACTGATTTTGGCAATAGACATGATATGGAAGGGATTTATTATTGTGCCTTTTTGTAAAAAGGAGCAGAAAAAGGTGCAAAGCCACTGAAAAGTCTCTAAAACTACACCAGCCCAGACATGGTTGGTGTAGACAGAAATTTCAGAAAATGTGACATGCACAAAATGTATCAAAGCTCTTTTACCTTTTAATAAATTTGGTGCTCCTACACATTATCAGCACACAAAAAAAAAGTGTAAAAAAATGCTTCACTTACTGCAACGATAAATATGGGCCAAGGTCTTTATTAGAAAATTCCACATTTGATACTCTGTTATGAGCACACACTTTTAACACTTAAAGAGGTATTCCAGCCAAAGACATCTTATCCCCTATCGGCCCCCTAGACATAAATGGAGTGGGCGTGACGTGATGTCACTAGGGGGCGTGGTGTGATGTCATGTCTCCAGTCCCAGAAACACAGAGGTTTCTGAGACTGGAGTAGCAGCCCCTCATAGAATGCTGTGCTGCACAGAGATCGCGGCGGGCCACCTGCGATCAGACATCTTATCCCTATCCTTTGGATAGGGGATAAGATGTCTTGGGTGAGAATACCCCTTTAAATCTTTTCACAGGAATGGTTGACAAGCCTGTGTGCAGGAGGTGCCTCTGATGTTTCCTTGAAAAAAAAATCATATTTTTCTCGAATGGTTCATTTGGCATCTGGCTCTGAAGGTTTTTGCCTTTCTCAAGATCAACACAGGTATGTAGTTGGACTTGATGGACTCTTGCCTTTTTTTAACCTTATTAGAGTATACAAAATAACAAACAAACAGAGGACTCTCTTAGTGTAACATAACAATGAAGAAATAACCTCACAATGGCCTTTAGAAAGCAGCCTACCATAAATACACTAACCTGAAGGGGATGTATAAACAAAGACACAACTCTTGGATGTTTGTTGGTCTCAATATTGCTCCATGCACTCTTAGTCGTACATAAAATAATATGTGATCGTCCCGGGTGGAAAATCAGGGCGGAACACATACTTAACCCTTCACATCACTCAGACATGAAACATATAAACCTTGCAAAACTTCCACATAAAAAGCATATATCTATTTGTACAAAATATAAAATTATCTATGCTGAAGTGAAAATTACATTTTAACCCATACATATACTACATGCATTAAAGGGGTTATCCAGGAAAAAAAATTTTTTATATATCAACTGGCTCCAGAAAGTTAAACAGATTTGTAAATTACTTCTATTACAAAATCTTAATCCTGTCAGTACTTATGAGCTTCTGAAGTTAAGGTTGTTCTTTTCTGTTTAAGTGCTCTCTGATGACATGTGTCTCAGGATCTTCCCAGTTTAGTAGTGATTTGCTATGGGGATTTGTTCTAAACTGGGTGGTTCCCGAGACACGTGTCATCAGAGATCACTTAGACAGAAAAGTACAACCTTAACTTCAGAAGCTCATAAGTACTGAAAGGATTAAGGCTTTTTAATGGAAGTAATTTACAAATCTGTTTAACTTTCTGGAGCCAGTTGATATATAAAAAAAAGTTTTTTCCTGGATAACCCCTTTAATTAGGGGCATACTTAAATGTGTGTAGTATATGTATGGGTTAAAATGTAATTTTCACTTCAGCAAAGAAAATGTTATATTTTTGTACAAATAGATATATGCTTTTTATCTGGAAGTTTTGCATACTTGATATGTTTCATGCCTGAATGATGTGAAGGGTTAAACATGTATTTTCCGCCTGGGCTGATCACGTTTCCTTATAAGTACGATGTCTTCACCTCTTATTTTACGTACGCACTATTTTACGAGTGCATACTAGCTCTTGAAATGCGTCACTGTTCCCTGTGATATGCTGACTTTTTAATCAATAAAGAAGAAGATTTTTTGCACATTATCTGCGCTGGACAATTTCATTCTTTTTTACATGAAGTGTTGTTTTGTTTGCCAAGTTGAAGACAGGATTACACGGTGAGCTGGAGTGGATTTCTTCTTTGCGTGGATCAAAAAAGGTGATAATTTAGCTTTTTGCAGTCATTTTGATAAATGTTGCCTACAGTGTAAAAATAAACACAATGTCCAAAAGAAAAAAAAACTTTATTCTATGTCAGAAATAATGGCAAAATTATTTTTACATCCTCTATATTTACATGTTTGGTTATTGTAAATTTCTAGTACATATGGCAGTCTTCTTTCCTTTATATGCTGAAATATCTTAAATATATATCTATATATATTATATATATATTTATGTTCAGTTAAATAAGTTGCATGCTGAAATATATTATCATCAATATTTACACAGTATTTAATATTTACATAAGAGTTATTTAACCCATAGGAGCCGCTTTGTGACCTCTAGACAGCTTTGTATAAGGGATGAACATCAGGTCAACTAGGAATCATGGGAATTGTAATACTGAGGTTGAGGAACAACTACTCTCATCCCTGCTTTCGAAGTACATAGACTGTCAGAAAGGGCTTCATGGGCAATAAGGCTCTGCAGGAGTCAGTAAGAAAGGGGTTACACACAATTGTGTCGCTGGCAATCAATTGAATAGTAATTTTCCTCATTTTGGATGCAGCAACAATGATTGGAAAACAATGGTTTACAGGAAATGTAAATATGAAATGGTAAGAACATCATGTACACTGAATATGACATGTGCTGTAGACTCATTTTTTCTTTTTGTTGAACAGGAGTTCTTAATTATTGAAAACAAAGCCTTATATAGAGCATTAAATAAAACACTGCAAAATTATCATATAAAAGTTTACTTAATATTTACCCCCAGTTTGCAGCTACCAAGGCTTATTTGGGGATTCGCCAATTGTTATCCACAGTAGTGATCTGAACAATTTGTCTATTTTGGCCTCTGAGCCCCCTAAAAACTTTGAATCACTATCGTTTTTCGATAAGCTGCAGACTGTTTATGAGCTGCATGGAAATAATTTCCATAAAGACCAACTGCTCTAGCTTTAAACTATTCCTGTTTGCAGGAGAGATCTTGCTAATACAATTATTGTTATGGTTTTCTCTGCTATGTCAAGTCTTGTTTGTTGCTGCTATACCATAAGCTGACCTTAGCGTTTAGAACCAAAGGGAATGACCCACTGTTATCCCAAAGTAAGTGCCCAAATGAAAGACTTCCATATATTAATTAAAGGAGTTATCCCAGGAAAACCCTTTGGGCTCTTTTATAAACTGTCAATCAGATGTCAGGCCCACTTCATTACCAGCACTGTAGGTCCCTTAGACACTATTCTCAACTGAGAATGGGCAGGCAGCTAACTGAGCATCTTCAGTATATATGGCATCCTTGTACTTGTTCACCCTACTCCCGGCTGAAAAAAGGGACAAAGGGTCCCCTGTTCTTTGCAACAATGGGTGTTTTAAGGGTAAGAGGTGTTATTATGCTGGTTGACAGTTTATAAAAGTAGGATAAAAACAGTATTAGGATTGAAGGCTCAAGGTATAGGGTGAACTGGGAATGTAAGTAAGGGTATGTTCACACTGAGGAATTGGAGAGAAATTTCCAAGAGTAATTCTGCTCGCTTTTTCCTCTCCAAATCATTCAGCAGTGAAAATCCCCATAGAGTTGTACAGAATTTCTGCCCCTCAGTTCACACTGAGGAATTTCCTCAAGCAGAATTCTGACGAGGAAGTCTGTTCCGCTTGAAGAAAGAACATGTTCTTCTTTCAGGCGGAATCAGCGTCGTTCTCCCATAGAGATCAATGTTATTTTTTTTTTTCAGTCAGAAGCATTTCCACGCGGAATTGGTGCGGAATTGGTGCGGAATTGGCGTGGAATTTCCGCATGAAAAAAACAATGAATAGAAATACTTGATACTCCTCCTCCGCATGAAACCTGCTTTTCCGTGCGGAATTCCGCGCCAATTCCATGCCAATTCTGTGCCAATTCTGCGTGAAATTCCTCTAAAAATCTCTGTGAGTTCTTGTGGAAAAGTAACAATATTTTGAGGCAGAAAATTTCTGCTTGATTTCCGCCCCAATTCCTCAGTGTGAACATACCCTAAGACTGGAGATGCAGCTGGTTGTACAAAATGAATTATTCTTTATTTAGATAAAATATTACTGCCTATAATCTGAGCAGGGCCTTTGATACAGATATAGCACATAAACTATATAATAAAACGTGGTGAACTCAAATATGGTAAAATATAATTGCATAAAGTTATGATATGATACGAACACAGATAAAGCCACCTAGTTTTCTGCCAATTTAAATGTCCAGTGTAATGCGCATATATAGGTTTTCAATGTCTTGTTAAATCCATAAGTTGGAATACACAGTGTGAATCAAGTTGTGAGTGTTGCAGGTATGGCACGGGTATTCGCCCGGCCTAATAGAAGGATATTACCTGCGAGTCAGATGAATACTGCAATGTGAAGAAGATATAGCTGGGTCTTGCCGTCTTCATGGAAGGTTGCGGTGAGATGCCGACTCCCTTAGCTGTCAGATGGCACAGACGTGCATCCGGCTCAGTAGGTGAGAATATTCCAGCAGCAGGGGTGATGTGCCCTCCTTAGTAGCGGCATCCTCAGGTAGAGATTTTGTATTTTGGGTGCATATCACACCACAGTGGTCCCCAAACAGGGGGACTGCAGTGCTTGCGAAAGTCAAAGTAAAACCAATGTGGTTGGTTATTGCGCTTGCAGACAATGAAATAGATGGTGGTACACTGGCAAACAGGTGGCAATAGAAATACAAGTGAGCCCAGATGCATTTCGGGGGGTACCCCTTTATCAATGGCTTCATTGTCTGCAAGCACACTAACCAACCACATTAGTTTTACTTTGACTTTCGCAAGCGCTGGAGTCCCCCTGTTTGGGGACCACTGTGGTGTGATACGCACCCAAAATACAAATCTCTACACGAGGATGTCGCTGCTAAGAAGGGCACATCACCCCTACAGCCGGAATCTTCTCACCTACTGAACGGGACGCACGTCCATTCCATCCGACAGCTTAGAGAGTCGACATCTCACCGCAACCTTCCATGAAGACGGTAATTCCAAGGTATATCATCTTCACATCCCAGTATTCATCTGACTCGCAGGTAATATCCTTCTATTAGGCCGGGCGAATACCGTGCCATACCTGCAACACTCACAACTTGATTCACACTGTGTATTCCAACTTATGGATTTTACAAGACTTTGAAAATCTATATATACACATTACACTGGACATTTAAATTGGCACAAAACTAGGTGGCATTATCTGTGTACGTATCATATCATAATTTTGTGCAACTATATTTTACCATATTTGATTTGACCACATTTTATGATATAATGTATGTACTATATCTGTATCAAGCTCAGATAATAGGCAGTCATTTTTATCTAAATAAAGAATAATTCATTTTGTACAACCAGCTACATCTCCAGTATTACTTATATTCCCTGTTTACCCTACACCTTAAGGTCTGAATCCTAATACTGTTTTTATCCTTTGATTTTAGGCACTACGGGTATAGTGCAACTCAGTACCTCAGTATAGGGCATACCATCAATTATAGTGTGTAGCTACCCAAACTCTCAGCTTTTTCTAGATTATAAAAATAAACATGAAGTCACTGTGGGTGAACTCCTTTAAACGCCTAATAGAATATGTATGTAAACCAGACAACCTCTTTAAGGTATATAAAGCCCAGGTATCTCCAAACCAAAGGTACATACTTCGTTTTTCACATACAGTGTTTAATATTTTAGAGCCTTTCCATTTAATAAAATAAGTATCTGCACAGATATTACAACCTTAAAAAGAGACCTCTAACTTTGTTAGAGGCCTCTAACCATGTTAATCAGATATTGGCCCATTGATATTACAGACATGGCATAAGTTTTATCCTATTTTTACCTATACATTTTACCTATCCCTTCATGATTCAGGCTATAAAGTAGCCAGGAATTCTGGGAAGTCATAGTGAAAAGGATCACATAGTACAAGTTACACAGCACAGGATATTCACAATTACTTCAAGTTCCCATATTTAAGCTTATTTGTAATGCAGGCAACCAAGGAAAGACACATTTTTTTCTTGTATAGTAAAATAGAAAAGACACATGTAAAGTAGACATATTTTTTTTTTTTTAGTAAACATGCACAATAGTATATTATAGTGGGTAATGCCTTTGTGCCAATCCAGTATTACACCCTTTACAAACATAATGGGGGAGATTTATCAAAACCTGTCCAGAGGAAAAGTTGCTGAGTTGACCATAGCAACCATCGCTTCCTTCATTTTTCAGAGACATTATTAAAAATTAAAGAAGGAATCTGATTGGTTGCTATGGGCAACTCAGCAACTTTTCCTCTGGACAGATTTTGATAAATCGCCCCCATTTTATTACTCTGTCTGAAATGCTTGTGCATTATCTAAATGACAGAAGTCTACAATATATATATATATATATAAAACAACTGTATATTCTATACATCCTACCCTTCTCTTCAATATTCAGATTAGCAGAGAATGACTAATAAGTACACATTAAATCTAAACAATGTTACCATATTTTTAAATATTTATATAATTATATTTATGGAAACAAAAATATTGACCTATTAAGTTAGACAAACAAAAAATATATTTGATATCTATTTTGTCACATACAGAATTTTATGCTATAAAAAAGCCATACAAGTCATTCAGAATGGGCAGCACCCCACACCAAGAATTTTGGAAAATGTATTATAATATATATTTATAGGATTGGTGTTTATTATTATAACACATCTCTGGATTCCCTACTTTGCTTCACAAAGTGAAGAAAAGTAAATTGGTACAATTCTACCTATATAGAGATTGGTCTGGATATTTGGAGCGTTGGTCCATTTTCCAGTCTTCATTAAAATAAATGACGTTACATTGGTCTTGTGAGGTGGATGCCACTGTTTTAGTGTACCTACTAAAGCTTTGCTGAGAAACATAAAAAAATAAGAAAAATAATACATTTGATGTATTTAATTTACTTTATGTGACCATTTTACAAAAAGACAATACATAGCAAATACAAAGCAAATGTAATCTCATTTTCTGAATGGCTACAAAGTTAATATAGCTGTTACAAACCAGGTATCCGGATTGTTATTTACTGTATTGCTACTTTGTGACATTTATAGTGTTGAGACAATATCAAGTAAAAGTGGTAAAGGGCTGTAAGTACAGCTCAAGGGGAAATCTAAGGCTAGATACACATAAATCTGATGCATCAGGGTCACTTTTTTTTATTTAAACGTGATTCGGCTTGCTAGAAATTCGGCTTTTAAAGCAAGGGGATCGATTTAGATTTTCCTCAAGCATTTCACTACCATGCACTAAATTCAGTGCATATTTTAAATTAAAATGTCAATTTTCCTGGAAAATGCAGCTGGAATATTTAAATTGCAACCCTGAAAAAAAAACAAAAAACCTGAGCCCATATTTTGCAGGATATCCGCTTGTAAAATAAAATACGGAAAAAAAAAAAGTTATATTGTGCTGGCTACTACAGGGTTGAAACACCTGCGCTCCGGCCAGACATGCCAGCCCTGAGCGCTCTCTGCTTCTGTCCCTGCTGCTGGCGGGGCTGGGATTCGCATCGCGGGACATGCCGGCATGCAAATCCTAGCCCGTCACTCACCTTCCTCATGTTCCGCATCTCCGTGTCCTCACAGCCCGAGCGCGAGTGCCCCCACCTCCCAGGGCATGTGCGCGGGAGCTCTTACTCTTGAAGGGCAAGTGCTTATTTAATCAGGTGTCTACACCTGCACCATGTCTTAAATATTAGCTTCTCCTTTGGTTCTCTGCCGGATCTTTGGTTGCCTAGTGCCATAGTGAAAGTCCTGTATACCATTTACCGTGTACCTGTTCCTTGCTACCTTACCAATCCTGTACCTTTGTTACCTGCTCTAACCTTCTGCCATCTTGCCACGTCCTGCCAGTCTTCTTCTGTGCCACGCCACATTCAAGCAACCTGTATGGACAAGGGGTACCGACCTGGGTGCCGCCTGCCGCAGCAAGACCATCCTGCTTTGTAGTGAGGTCTGGTGAAAACCAGTGGCACCTTAGACTCCGCTCCCTGGCACGGTTCATGTCATCAACCACACAGGCCCAGAGGATCCACCACCTGCCGTGTCCCATTACAGTAAGAACCGGCCATGGATCCCGCTGGGGTGCCTTTGTCAGATGTCTTGGATCTTTCCACTTTTGTGGCTCAGCAGTTGCAGCAGTTAGCCCTTCAGGTGCAACAACTGAATTAACTCTCAGCCATGGGGCAACAGCTTCTTGCCGGTCAGCAACAACAACAGCAACAGCAGCAGCCACCGGTTCCTTAGCCTCCTCCTGTGTCTGCAGCTTCTCCTAGGACTGAGCTTAATGTGTCCTTGCCTTTTAAGTATGACGGAGATCCCAAGCTGTGTAGAGGCTTTGTGAAACAATGTTCTATCCATCTAGAACTCATGGCGGATCTGTTCTCGGCGGAGCGTGCTAAAGTGGCATTTGTAGTCAGCCTACTTTCTGGAAAAGCTTTAGCCTGGGCCACTCCTTTCTGTGATCGTAGAGATCTGGTCACCTTGAACCTGGCAGCCTTCCTTGCAGAATTCCATAATGCATTTGAAGAACCCGTGCGAGCCTCCTCTGCCAAGACAGCTCTACCAAGCCTCTGCCAAGGGAACTCCTCCATTGGCGACTACGTGGTTCAATTTAGCACTCTTGTCTGTGTACTTTCTTGGAACGATGAGGCCTTGTGTGCTACCTTTAAAAAAGGACTTTCCTCTCGAATCAAGGATGCTCTTGCAGCACAAGATTCTCCGGCTAACCTTAGCGAACTTATCCATTTAGCCACTCTAATTGATGTGCGTTTTGCCGAGAGGCAGGAGGAACTTCCTTTGGAAAAAGAAGTCTAGCCCCCGTATTCCAACATCCACTCTTACTCTCTACTTTTCCTCTTGCCAAAGAGGCTATGGAAGTGGACCGTTTTCACTTAACGCAGCAGGAAAAATCCCGTCGATGCAATGAAAATCTTTCTCAAAGACTGTTCTATACGTCCTCCGCGTCAGGGAGAACACTCTTAACTTGGCTTCCCTTGATGTAAATTTTACCTCTCCTTGCTTGATCACCCCGGTTCAAGTATTTTCCTCTGCCAAGACGTCTTTCATTGCTTCTGCTCTTTTGGACTCCGGTTTCCGCTGGTAAATTAATTGGTGCCTCCCAGGTCCGTAAACACCGTCTTTCAGTGTCTCTTCTTGCCAAGCCCTTCTACATTTCTTCTGTTAATGGACAAAATCTGAACTGCAAGGTGCAATTTCAAATGGAACCCCTCATCATGCAAGTAGGAAATTTGAATAAGGAAAAAATGTAGTTCTATGTGCTACCACATTGTACTTCAGAGCTTCTTCTTGGTCTTCCTTGGCTTCAACGTCATTCTCCACAACTTAACTGGAAATCTGGTGAAATCACTTGTTGGGGACAATATTGCTAAGATCACTTTCTTGTTCCCCCTGTGATATCTTCTGTACCGATTAAACTCACATGTAAAGTCTTGAATTGGGGACATTCTTCCTTGCCAGTTGGTCACCTTAGAAGATGGAAGACTCCACGACAGAAGCCTACAAGTTCCTTACAGCCTTTGCCCATTCCAGAAACCCAAGATTTCCTAGGAGTATTTCAGAGAACTTATTCTCTTTAATTAAAAAAAATGGAATTTAGGCCCCCTGCAAAATGTTTTTATAGAAGCCATCTAATATTTTGTTTTTGAAAAAGAAAAATTGGAGTTGAAAAAAAAATCCAATATTCCAAATCTTCTTAGTATATTGGGGACATATTTCTGAACCTGTTGCATGTTTAATTAATAATAAACCTATTTTTCATAAAGCTCTTCCTTACTTAAGCTTGCTGCATTCTCCTGTCCACCGTGCAAAAATAATGGATGCCGGATGACATAAAACTGATGACAACTTGTCATCAGTCGGATGCCGAACATATGTAAACCCAGTCTTACAGAGCTATGATGCAGTTTTTCTTATTCTTATAGCCCTCTTATGAAAGCCCTTGCAATAAGACATGCTTCATGACACATTGGCAACAGTCTCAACACTTCCTGCCACTGTCCTTCATTCCCAGTAAGGAGAAACAAAGTACCGTACTTGCCCATTATACCTATATTCTCTCTCTCTGCTAACAAAGAATAAAAAAAAAGTATCTGCTTTTTCTTAAAAAAAAAATATATATATATATATATATATATATATATATATATATCAGCACCTCACTTGTTCTCAGGTTTTGTGTAGTAATAGAAGCGGTTTCATTCACTTCACAGGAACTGAACTGCCATACCACACACATGGGAAACTAATCCTGGATAACACCTTTAATTACATTTATTAAAAAATGTATTGTACAGGTTAGAATACATTTAAATTTGTAGTTATAGTATATCTGGGTATTTATGAAACATCATATTATACTATTCATCTTATATTTTGCTTCCAATACTCCATGGCATCCACAGCAGTCTATCTATAGTGATCCATGGCAAAAGTATTTATCAAAAAACTGCTGAAGCACTATGTGTGTCATTTTTTATGGACTAATGTTTTTGTTGTATTACTTTCTGACATTCCTCTCTTAAAAGTACCATTATAATTATTAGAATTGAGAATGGCTACTTTGGCATTTGATGCCAAGCATAATAGTAGTGGTGTACCCTGTCTCCAAATGAATGAACGCCCCTGGAGAAATGTTATTTCTATTTTCAAACGCAATAATTCAAAGAAGCTAAAGATGGATTTAAAAATATGAACTTTTAGTAAGACCATCTAGGAACAGAAACTACAAGCTTTTAGAAATGACATTTCATTGAATAAACTGTCTCAAGCTGCTTCTCATAAGGGATTATAAAGTATTACATACTTCTGGCCTGCAGGTGGCACAGTAGCGGCACAGATATGCCAGTAAATTGTCTCTTTAGGTCAGTCAAACATGTCCTAATTTGCACTTGACTATTTGCCCAGTAGTAATGAAGCTTCTAATATTACTGTGTTGGAGTGAGATGCTTTATTTACAAGTGCCTATATGTATAATTATTATTAAATTAAAAGGAAAGAAGTAATATATTCTCTATTCTGTCATGTATAACTTGATTACTTGTTTCTTTTATCTGGTAACATTAGGTAACATACTTTTTCTTTCAGCAGTTGACCTAAATAGAGCAGCACAGAGCGGCCATGACGTTTGTCACCATTCTGACCCCATCAGCCCTTCCTAGATCCCAACAGGGGAAGAAATACAGTACAATATACTGTGTGCAATTTCACACTGTAATTTCTTGTATGGCTGTTTCCTCTTTCTGTTATATCAAACCAAGCCAAGAGATGTGTGGAAAAGCATTAGTCCCATATTGGAACATAAGACCTAACAACTATTACTAAGATCATTTTCAACAGTAAGTAGGATTCTTTACAAAAGCAAAAGCAAAGGTGTCCATCCTTACCTTTTCTTGAAATTAGTTAAGGCTCCAATTGTTCATTATACAAATTTAATATAATATCACAAGATAATAGCAAAACTCTTAACAGGCTGCAATACACATTGGGGGAGATTTATCAAAACTTGTCAAGAGGAAAAGTTGCTGAGTTGTCCATAGCAACCAATCAGATCACTTCTTTCTTTTTTCAGAGGCCTTTTCAAAAAAGAAAGAAGCAATCTGATTGGTTGCTATGGGCAACTGAGCAACTTTCCTCTGGACAAGATTTGATAAATCTCCCCCATTACAACCACTAGGTGGCCACACATAGACACATGGCGGGAATGTATCATTAGTTGGACACATTGGCCCTGATTTACTAAGAGTGGAGTGTAGGTTTCTTTGTGGGTTTTAATTCCCTACAATCTTTTTTTCCACAATATTTACTAAGCATTCCCTACATTTTGCACTTTTCCCTACATTTTGCTTTTTTTTTTACACATGCTTTGATCTGTAGGGTTTCCCTCAGCTCAAATCCACCACACTTTCTGTGGAAACCTTTCTGTGAAAATGTCAGGAACATGCCCCTTTTATGTGATCACGCCCCCTTTTCCACAACAGACCGGATTTTCAGGTTTTCTCAGTAAAATGGAGAGTTGGTCGGGTTTTTCATCTCTGCCGCAGACAGAATTCTGGCGCAGATAGAATTCTGGCACAATGAGACAGAATTCTGCTGCAAATTCTGGCACAGACAGAATTTCTGGTGCAATGCGCCTGATTCTGGTGCACAACCCAACAAAATATGTTGAGTTTACAATACTAAATCAGGGCCATTGTCTATTCCAGGGCTGTGCGCTGATAGCACATGAACCATGCAATATACAGTCTCTTGATTTTCCCTTGTACATTTTAAGTCCTGGCAGGCAGAGCTCTATCTCCCTCTGTGTCAGTCTGCCATTTACTCTATATTACATCCATTGTACCTGCATTTGTGGCTTAACCCTTATCCTATGTACAGCACCCTGGAACCAAGGGTGTGCTAAAAATTATAATTATCCGCAGTGTATATTACCGCTGCCGATCCACCTATTACCCGACCCTTTATTGTGCTCCCAGTAGTCCCCCCCCCCCGTGTCCTGCTCACAGCAGCAATGCGCCGCTCCAAGCAGCCACATGGGCCTGCGAGTCATTGCGCGTACTTGCAGTGTACTCACAGACGTCGCAGAGCGGCATGTGCACGGTTACTTGCAAGTCCTTGTGTGGCTGCTCGGAGAGGTGCAATGCTGCTGTCAGCAGGACGTGGGGGAAACAGCTGGAGGCACAATAAAGGGTCGGGTCACTAATGGATCTGCAGCATAAAATACACTACGGATCTGTTACTTGTGACCCTACCCTAAAAGTTACATGCTAAATTCACTTCAGTCCATCACTATTCTCTATTGTAAAGTTTCACCATTGGAGAGTATAGAATTTGACAATAGTGCGTTGAACATTTTGCCCCATAGATTGCAAGTTAAATTGGAAATAGAAATTTTTATTTTTATGGAAATAGAAAGTAATAATTTATGAAGGATTCATCTGCAGGCAATTGAAAAGATCCATTAAAATAATATCAACTTTCTCCTTCAGACAAAAAAAAAGGTTTCTAGAAATCATTAATATAGTGTTTATTGCCTGGATGGTACATAACTCACACATGGCAGGCATGCTGCAGCTGTTCACCCAGAAAAACGGATGGGCGGAAGGATTGACAAGTCTTAATTCTGGTTTAGAGACTGAGGATGATCATTCTGTTCATTGTTTGAGATTCTTTTGTCTTATTTGTTATACAGAATATGTTTTTAGACATTGGCCAAGCCCTTACATTCACTAAGAGATTAATTCTGGAATTGAATGTTATCTATGACTTGCACCGTAAAATCTATGTATGACCAAATACACTTAAACATCATAAAGATGAATTCATAATTATGTTCCTCAGAATAGTTAGGAAGATGTATTTATGACTTTATAATTATGTCAGCCTTGCCTTTAGACTTATTTGATTTATATTTGATAATACTTTGGCATTGCCCTCACATAGTTTAAATAAAAAAGGCTTCTCTCATGAAGACATCCCCCTTTTAAAAGGGAAATGGAGCATTACATGCTGGAAATTCAAATGATCAACCATATAATGCATGAGTGTGTTGAGCCCACCAGACAAAGAGTTAATGTTTGTTATACAAAGTTGTTTACCCTTACCGATTCTTGCATTTAGGTAAAGCCTTACTGTCAGTTGGAAAAACTTTTTATATGACAAAAATATAGACGGCACAGGACCTTAGTCCTAAGATCCACTGTGATTGCGAGTTATAATGAAGTAAAGTGCACAGCAGTGCGCTTTACAGCCTGGTCGTCTGCTTCATCCGGCCCATTCACTCTATTATAGACTATGTGAATAAGTTGGGTTTAAGTTACAGCCAGGGAATAAGGTGCGCACTCACATGCACTTTACCCACTTCACTCTTTATCGCAGCGAGTCACAGGACTGAGACCTGGTGTGATCTAAATTGATGACATGTCTGGGCAACATGCAAAACATTTTTTCAAGTGGTAGTAGCGCTTTAAGAAATTCTATTTCTTATAATGCAAATTGAATTCATTATAAGTACATCCTGGCAAAACCCTCACACGTTTTAATTCCAGTCACAAACTGATTATAGCAAAATATTTTTTTTCCCTTAGCTTTCAATCTTTTGACACACATGTAGGGATACACTGAGGCATGAGGAAAGGTAAGGGAGGACACATTTGTAAATGGGTGGTGTACAGGTTGCTTGGGTATTTATCATTTTATCTCTTTCATCTCTGATTCTTTACACTTGCTAGTAATGACAGACATCAGAGATTGCTTCGATGTCCCTTATTTAACTGTTAAAATGTCATAATCAATAGTAGCCTCATAGCGCCCTGCAACTAAATCATGGGGTGCCAATGAGCCCTCAGAACCATGTTGTCCTGACCTGTACTTACGTATATCTGAATAAAAGCACATATTTTCCAAAAAAATATTGTGTCATCCCATCAGTGAAGTGCCATGGCCAGACGTCAGATTTTTAAGAAGAAATTATAGCCAAAATTGCACAATTTTAGTTTGTTTTTCATTTTGCCCTACAAATCTTTTTTAATGGCTTGGTAATATATAATATGATTAAATAAAGGGTGCTTGTCCCACCATAAATAAGCCCTCATAAAACTTTCTCAGTAAAAAAATAAAAAACCTTTGGGTCTCTGAAGGTGAGGAGCAAGAAAATGTAAGTCACAAATCCAAATTTTTTTTGGGGGGAGGTCGTAAAGGGTTAACATACAGTGTTAAGGTGACCTTTTTTCGACATGTTCATGTTCTTAAAGTTTAGTTCCCAAAAAGGGAACGTGTCCAGAGGAATGAATGCTTTTCTGAATAATTTGCTAATGAAAAAGGCTCATTTCTGGTACAATTTTTGTGGCAAGCTACCCAAGAAGTGTTATTTATTGTGTTTTTTTTTTACAGGAATTTTGTAACCAATGTGTGCCAAATAGGTAATACCACAAAAAAAAAAAAAGGGAGACCTCACACAATGCAGCTGGCATGTTGAACACAAAATATTTAAAAATGGCCAACAAATGTAAAAGGCACCTTATTAAACATGAAAATATAAAACTGGTATGGGATATATATATATATATATATATATATATTTATATATATATATATATATATATATATATATATATATACATATATATAGTGCTAAAGTAGAAATGTTAACGTTATAATATATACATTATTTTAATCCTTGCTGTAGTTCTTATTAGCTGTCATATGTAACCAGACTGTACGGCTAATGTGGGCACATTGCTTACAGTTAATCCAATGTAATAGAAGGAATAAGTGATGAAATAACCAACAGATTTTACTAGCAATCCATAATCAATAAACAGTCAGCAATAAAAATGTATGCACTGTACATTTATTGTGTTTTTCTTCTGGAATTCCTTAAATTTTACTACTTGACTATTTCTATTATGCCTATTGGTTTTGTAGTAGCATAGTCTAATATACTCACTAGTGAGAGTGGTGTACTATATATTTTCCAATACATTTTTGAGAAATGATTTGAAATCTAGAAAAAAAAAAAACAATTAAAATAGACAGAAGAGAAATTTGTCCATGGGTAATGCCAGTTTGCTGGATTTTCTGCATGCCTCTGAAACAGTCTTTGAGATATCCATAAGTATTCATTTTCTCCTGTTCATTTTCACTAATGGCAGAAAAATGGTAGGGGTTGGGGCTTAGCATAAGGGAGAGACAATCACATTCCTGTACTTTTAAAACAGATTGAGCAATGGGGGTCAGCATTCAGATATCTTAAAGACAAATATAGATTGTGTCAGAATAGAATCATAATAAAGGAGATTATTAAAGGGGTTGTCCAGGGATCAGAAAAAGTGTTACCTGCTCTTCTCCTCGAAGCTCCACTTTCCCTCTTGGCACATCTCATAAGTATGCCTTCCAAGAAGAGAAGGGGTAGGCACCAAGTCATAATCATTGTGTATGGGCATAACCAAGCTCGCACATGATGTTCAATAGCTGCATAATGTTGCTGATGTGGTTTCAGCAGCGCACGATGATCGATAGTTGGTACTTGCCCCCTCTAGTCCTTTTCTACTCCCTTACAAGCCCTTTACTCCCTGGACAAGAGGATATTTTTTATACATGTTATGTTTCTTCAACTCCTATGTTTGATGCCACAATATTACAAGGATCAATACTAGGCTGAACAAGTCCTCTCAGATTAAAATTTTTGTAATTTTTTAAGGAAAGAAAAATACAACAAACACCCTAAAAAAAATCTGTACAAGCTTATGAATAAACTGACTTACTGTTGTAAAAGTTTATTTTTATCCCTAAATCAATATGACTTGCCAATTCCTAACCTCCCGTGGTTGCTTTCTGAACAAACGTCCATTAGCAGTTAACACCCTGCCTATTTTCTACAGAATCCCATACAATCAGTTGATTGTTATGATTGTTCTTTGTCTGAGGCAAAGAGACATAAATCTATATAGTCTACAATACCTTTGCATATAAAGTATGCAAATATTTCCCATTTACATTGCAACTTCATTCCCGCTATACAGGGGTGAAAGGAAAATCAAAATAGATTGAATACCAAATGTAATGTCAGAGTATAAATCAGCACCAGCAGGTTCTGCCATTGAATGCCTACGTTCTGAGCACAGTTGTAACCACTCAGTATTTTTCTTTATGTTCTTTCAAAGAAAACAAAATCTTTGTTCATTCAAAGGAACAATTCTAATTTGTGCAGACCAAGAATAGCTAGTTATATCATAGAATTTGCTACAAGATATATAACTCTTAATCTGTGCACTTTTTTTCTCCAGTTAGTCAAATATTGTCTACATTGAAAATATTCACATAAACATTTACATTGTTTTCTGCTGAAATTCACTTACAAAATGGAAGTATTCAACCACGTTAAGCAAATAATATTGACCTTAAAGGGGTACTCTGCCCCTAGACATCTTATCCCCTATACATAGGATAGGTTATAAGATGTCTGATCACGGGTGTCCCGCCGCTGGAATCCTCCACGATCTCTCCTGCAGCACCCTGTGTCATCTGCTGCATGGAGCAAACTTTGCTACGTTCCTGATGACATGGGATACAGGCGCCCATAGACTTGTATTGAGGGGGCGGGGCCGTGACTTCACAATACTTTGGCCCCTGTATCCCCTGTCATCATGCACAGAGCAAAGTTCGCTCTAAGCAGCAGAGGACACAGGGTGCTACAGGAGAGATCATGGGGGTTCCCGGTGGCAGGATCCCGCGATCAGACATCTTATCCTCTATCCTTTGGATAGGGGATAAGATGTCTAGGGCCTGAGTACCCCTTTAAGTAATGAGCATTAAAGATCTTAAATTTAAACCATTCATTTTTTTTAAAAGCAAATTTAGAATTAGGAAATAGAAGATGCCAAAAATTTGAAATGATAAAATGATGACCTCCCATATGAGAGTGGGAGGTCAGAAACGAAAAGTCATTCAATAAAAATACATTCCAGCAATGGAGGCTTTTAGCATGGAAGTGCAAAGAAATATTAGTATGGCTTTGGCTAGTCTGAATTTATTCAAAGTGGTATGTGCAAGGGTATTTCACACTAGTACATTGTCACGCTATCCACATATCTGCATTGAAGAGTTAAATATTAGATTGCAAGCCGATTAACCAATGCATCAGCATAGTACTATCAACCACATATTCCAAGAATATCTTCAAAGTAAATTGATTTCCCCCTTGTGCCATTGATGTTATTATTGCTTCAGTCATTATAAGAAAAAAATAATATTATTAGATAAATACAAGGACGCTTTCCAAATGTGGACGATCAAATGACAAATAAGTTACTATAACAAACCATTTAGTTAAATTTACCTCCAGCCCCAAATATAAAATTAACTTTTATAAAATATCTAATGACAATATGTAAAAGTAACAAGATAAATCAATAATAATAATAATAATAATAAGCCATTAGTTTACCACATTTCCTTGGTTGCCATTGGCTTAGTGCAAAATATAGATTGATTTATTCCTGAAATTTCAGGTGTGGATGAATAATTATATTTATAAACCATGTACATTTTTACCTGTCAATGTTCATGGCCTGGCATCTGTGCACAGATACAACATTATAAGGTTTTTACTTAACTTTGAAGTAATAATTCAGAACTCCTGCAGGTTTATTGCATTAGGAAACAAAACCATTAAAGCATTAAGACAGCCCTTTTTGTGTCCCTGCCGAGAAGGTTCAATTGTTCTGCACATCACTTCATGACTGCTGGCCTTGTATTGTTTGCAGAACGATTCTTCTCTCCGCAGTTTCCATTAAATATTCAATAAGAAAAATGTTCATCTAGGCATGCGCATGCATGGTTATTTTTGATCACAGTGCTATGGTGAAAGAACTACTCCATTCCACTCCGAAGAATCTGGTTGGCTGCAATCAGCATGACACTTATAATAAAGGCCATGGCAAATGCACATATAAGGCTCTTCCGTACACAGGTTTGCCTGTTCTGCTTCGCGGAATGTACTGCAAGAAAGATAGTAAGAATCATTAAAAATACAATAATTTTTCATTTGCCCTATTTCTACATTACAGGTAATTTTCAGGCTCCATTGACATCATAAAACTAGATATGAGCGAACAAAATCTGGGTCCGAGCAAAACTTTGCTAAAAGTTTGGTTTAGCGCAAGCTCAAACTTTGGTTGGTTGAGTTTGGCTGAACCTGCTAAACTAACATCAGCCACATAGTAGAAAGGAGAAGGAAGAACAATTACTTGGCCTCAAGGTAGTCCATAATAGCCTATACACATAGCTACAGCAACTATTTAATGGATAGCATATTGTTATAAGAAGATCTCTGTGAGGGACAGTAGTCAGTAAGCAACGTAGATAGGAGTAGGACCACACAAACACAAGTGTGTGTGTGTATGTGTATGTGTGTATGTTCCAGCATCCCGTCCAAACAGTTAAAGATATTAACATGAAACTTTGCACACATGTTACTTATATGTCAACAACAAACATAGAATAGGTAATTTGACCCTTACTCACCCCATTTGCCAGGGTCGGGGTTTTTGTTTAAAGTCCCATACAAGTCTAGGGGAAATATCTGTTACTGCATAACTTCCAAATGGCTGGAGATATTTCGATAATACTTGGTCACATGTTACTTATATGTCCACTTAAAATATAGGATAGTTAATTTAACCCTTAACTACCCTCATTTGTGAGGGTCGGGGTTTTTGTTTAACCCCTTAAGGACCCATGACTTACGCGTACGTCATGAGTTCCGGTCCTGTGATATAACGCAGGGTCACACGGCGACCCCACATCATATCGCGGCGGGCCCGGCGTCATAGTGAAACCAGGACCCGCTGCTAATAGCGCGCAGCACCGATCGTGGTGACGCGCGCTATTAACCCTTTAGCCGCGCGCTCAAAGCTGAGCCGCGCGGCTAAAAACGAAAGTGAAAGTGCCCGGCTAGCTCAGGGAGCTGTTCGGCATAATAACGGCATCCCGAACCGCTGTAGCACAGAAGGAGGTCTTCTTACCTTCTCCTGCGCTGTCCGATCGCCGAATAAATGATTCAAGCCTGAGATCCAGGCTTGAGCAATCAACCGCCGAAAACACTGATTGATCCATTCCTATGGAGATGCATCAATCAGTGTTAAAGATCAGTTAATGCAATGTTATAGCCCCCTATAGGAGCTATAATATTGCATAAGTAAAGTGTAAAAAAATCCTTAACCCTTTGAATTATCCCTTCCCCTAATAAAAGTTTGAATCACCCGGCATTTCCAAGAATAAAGAAAAAACAGTGTAAATAAAAATAAACATATGTGGTATTGCCCCGTGCGGAAATGTCCGAATTATAAAAATATACCACTTTTTAAACCACACGTTCAATGGCGTACACGCCAAAAAATTCCAAAATAACGCAAAGTCCAAAATAGCGCATTTTGATCACTTTTTATACCACTAAAAAGTGAATAAAAAGTGATTAAAAAGTCTGATCAGAACAAAATTGATCACAGCGCAAAATGTTAGCCCTCATAGCTCCCTGAACACAGAAAAATAAAAAAAAGTTATAGGGGTCAGAAGATGACCATTTTAAACATATAAATTTTCCTGCATGTATTCATGATTTTTTTCTGAAGTGATACAAAATCAAGCCTATACAAGTAGGGTATCATTTTAACTGTATGGACCTACAGAATAAAGATAAGGTGTCATTTTTGCTGAAAAATGTACTGCGTAAAAACGGAAGCCCCAAAAACTTACAAAATAGTGTTTTTTTCTTCAATTTTGTCGCACATTGATTTTTTTTCCCGTTTCACCGTAGATTTTTGGGAAAAATGACTAATGTCATTGCAAAGTAGAATTAGTGACGTAAAAAATAAGCCATCATATAGAATTTTAGGTGAAAATTTTAAAGAGTTATGATTTTTTTAAAGTTAAGGAGGAAAAATTGAAAATGAAAAAACGGAAAAAGCATGGGTCCTTAACCCCTTAAGGACTCAGGGTTTTTCCGTTTTTGCACTTTCGTTTTTTCCTCCTTACCTTTTAAAAATCATAACCCTTTCCATTTTCCACGGTCTGAGGACTAATTTTTTGCGCCGTGATCTGAAGTTTTTATCGGTATGATTTCTGTTTTGATCTGACTTTTTGATCACTTTTTATTCATTTTTTAATGGTATAAAAAGTGACCAAAATACGCTTTTTTGGACTTTGGAATTTTTTTGCGCGTACGCCATTGACCGTACGGCTTAATTAATGATATATTTTTATAGTTCGGACATTTACGCACGCGGCGATACCACATATGTTTATTTTTTATTTTTTTTACACTGTTTTATTTTTTTTATGGGAAAAGGGGGGTGATTCAAACTTTTATTAGGGAAGGGGTTAAATGACCTTTATTAACACTTTTTTTAAACATTTTTTTTGCAGTGTTATAGGTCCCATAGGGACCTATAACACTGCACACACTGATCTCTTACACAGATCACAGGCGTGTATTAACACGCCTGTGATCAGTGTTATCGGCGCTTGACTGTTCCTGCCTGGATCTCAGGCACGGAGCAGTCATTCGCCAATCGGACACCGGGGAGGCAGGTAAGGGCCCTCCCGGTGTCCGGTCAGCTGTTCGGGACTGAGCAGCCGGGTCACTTTCAGTTTCACTTTAGAAGCGGCGGTCAGCTTTGACCGCCGCTTCTAAAGAGTTAATACCGCACATCGCCGCGATCGGCGATGTGTGGTATTAGCCGCGGGTCCCGGCCGTTGATTAGCGCCGGGACCGACGCGATATGATGCGGGATCGCGGCGCGATCCCGCTTCATATCGCGGGAGCCGGCGCAGGACGTAAATATACGTCCTGCGTCGTTAAGGGGTTAAGGGGTTAAAGTCCCATGCAAATCAATGGGAAATGTATGTTCCCACATAACTTCCATACGGCTGGAGATATTTCAATACCTGGTACACATATTACGGGTCGGAATATGAGGAGGGGATGAGCTCGGGATAGGAGGTCGGAATAGGAGGTCGAGATAGGAGGACGGGATATGAAGACGGGATATGAGGATGGGATAGGAGGTCGGGATAGGAGGTTGACATAGGATGTCGAGATAGGAGGACGGGATATGAAGGCGAGATATGAGGATGGGATAGGAGGTCGGGATAGGAGGTCGGGATAGGAGGTTGAGATAGAATGTCGAGATAGGAGGACGGGAAAGGAGAATGGGATAGGAGGTCGAGATACAAGGACGGGATACGAGGATGGCATGCGAGGATGTGATACGAGGACGTGATAGGAGGTCGAGATAGGAGGTCGAGATAGGAAGACGAGATAGGAGGACGGGGTAGGAGGACGGGATAGGAGGTCGGGATAGGAGGTCGGGATAGGAGGTCGGGATAGGAGGTTGAGATAGGAAGACGGGATAGGAGGACAGGATAGGAGGTGGGGATAGGAGGTCGGGATATGAGGTTGGGATATGAGGACGAGATATGGGCTTGGGATATGACAACAATATATGAGGACGGGATATGAAGTCAAAAGCTTCCTCTGTTGATTTTCCTCCACAACAAGGATTAGGAAGGAAAAACCGGGCAACGTCGGGTACTCAGCTAGTTAATTCATAAGTAAGCAACACCTATATATAAAGTTGTTTTCTCACCACCTTCTACCACCTTGATGAGAAATGTAAAAGTGGGCACTGTCAGATTCAAAAGCTTTTTATATGTTGTATATCTTGGCAAAACATTAACATAAAATTGTATTTCCTTTTTTTTATAGAAATCATGGCTTATAAAATACATCATAAGGAGTCTCCATAATATACACAACATAACTATGTCCGGCCGCAACAGCATCTATGTCCAAGCTGTAGCACAGGCAGGGGCAACTCCAGGAAGAGAGGGTGGGGATAGTACTCCTCTGTGCTCACTCCTGTCCTATCAGACTTTAGCATAAAAACAGAGAGAGGTTACATGGTAACCAGCAGTGATAGGATGAAGAGACCCAGCA
This sequence comes from Hyla sarda, assembly GCF_029499605.1. Classification (NCBI taxonomy): domain Eukaryota; kingdom Metazoa; phylum Chordata; class Amphibia; order Anura; family Hylidae; genus Hyla; species Hyla sarda. The sequence continues at coordinate 225,660,607 of NC_079190.1, forward strand.
CAGCACTGCAGACTCAGGAAGGAAGATAAGTCGTGCAGAAAGAGCACATGGCCCCTCCAAAACACAGGATGAAAAACCATCCAGAGAGCAAGAAAATGTATCTATGAGAGAAATACAGACATAATGGCCTTTACTAAGAATGTTGGGTTTTTACTAGTGTGAAATGTTGTTTCAGACTTGCAGGATTCCACTCTATTTACTATGGGGATTCACAGATTTACACATTTTCTGACAAAGCTTTTTCTAGGCGGAAATTTCCAGCCATTTTTTCACAGAATTTTCTGTGAATTCAATAGCAAATAGGTAGGGTTGTGCAACCACGCCCCTTTTTGGGCCGACCACAACCCGTTTGTGAAAGACTATGCCCCTTTTCAGCTTTTTGCAATGTCAGGTTTGTCGGATTTTCCTGCCGCACCCTGTCGCACATTGGTGCAGACTGGTGCAGACACTATGCGCCAAAATTATTTATTTTTGTGGGCTATTACAGGTACTCTTTAAGACTTTCTCACACCTTTTTATATGTAAATTATTTATTAAATCGATTTAGTTTGGGGTAAATCATGTAGCCATGACTGTTTTTTGGGGGGTTTTCTATAGATTTTGGTGTGGAAGTCTGGTTGTATTTTTTTTGGCCACTGAAGCACATCCTAATAAAAAACAGTTGGAGGTACAATAGTAAATCAGGACGATTGTGTTTTCTCGAAAGACTATTTTGAAATCAAAAGTTTGAAGAGGTATTCCCATCTTAGGAAGTAATGACACATCATAACAATATGCCATCAATTTCTGAGATGGAAAAAAACATTTAACAACTTTATTTTTCCTCTTACCATGTATTGTATATACTACCATATTTTTGTATACAAATTAAGTTCAGAATAAGTATATTTAGGCTTTTTTCCTAACATGCGCGCTAAAGCCATTTGCTATATAACATACAGTCATGGCCATAAATGTTGGCACCCCTGAAATTTTTCTAGAAAATGAAGTATTTCTCACAGAAAAGGATTGCAGTAACACATGTTTTGCTATACACATATCTATTCCCTTTGTGCGTATTGGAACAAAACCAGAAAAGGAAGGAAAAAAAGCAAATTGGACATAATGTCACACCAAATTCCGAAAATGGGCTGGACAAAATTATTGGCAACCTTAACTTAATATTTGGTTGCACACCCTTTGGAGAAAATAACTGAAATCAGTCGCTTCCTATAACCATCAATAAGCTTCTTACACCTCTCAGCCGGAATGTTGGACCACCCTTCCTTTGCAAACTGCTCCAGGTCTCTCTTATTGGAAGGGCGCCTTTTCCCAACAGCAATTTTAAGATCTCTCCACAATGGGATTTAGATCTGGACTCATTGCTGGCCACTTTGGAACTCTCCAGCGCTTTGCTACCATCCATTTCTGGGTGCTTTTTGACATATGTTTGGGGTCTTTGTCCTACTGGAAGACCCAAGATCTCGGATGCAATCTCAGCTTTCTGACACTGGGCTGTACAGTGCCACCCAAAATCCATTAGTAATCCTCAGATTTCATGATGCTTCGCACACATTCAAGGCACCCAGTGCCGGAGGCAGCAAAACAACCCCAAAACATCATTAAACCTCCACCATATTTCACTGTAGGTACTGTGTTCTTTTCTTTGTAGGCCTCATTCCTTTTTGGTAAACAGTAGAATGATGTGCTTTACCAAAAAGCTCTATCTTGGTCTCATCTGTCCACAAGACATTTTCCCAGAAGGATTTTGGCTTACTCAAGTTCATTTTGTCAAAATGTAGTCTAGCTTTTTTATGTCTCTGTTTCAGCAGTGGGGTCCTCCTGGGTCTCCTGCCATTACGTTTAATTTAATTTAAATGTCGACGGATAGTTTGCGCTGACACTGATGCTCCCTGAGCCTGCAGGACAGCTTGAATATCTTTGGAACTTGTTTGGGGCTGCTTATCCACCATCCAGACTATCCTGCATTGACACCTTTCATCAATTTTTCTCTTCCATTCACACCCAGGGAGATTAACTACAGTGCCAGGGGTTGCAAACTTCTTGATGATGTTGCGCACTGTCTAGATCTCAGGAGATGGACTTGCAACCTTGAGATTGTTGATATTTTTCCACAATTTTGGTTCTCAAGTCCTCTGACAGTTCTCTTCTCCTCTTTCTGCTGTCCAAGCTTAATGTGGCACACAGACACACAATGCAAAGACTAAGTGAACTTCTCTCCTTTTTATCTGCTTTTAGGTGTGATTGTTATATTGCCCACACCAGTTACTTGCCCCAGGTGAGTTTAAAGCAACATCGCACTCTTGAAACAATCTTATTTTTCCATAATTGTGAAAGGGTGCCAATAATTTTGTCCAGACCATTTTTGGAGTTTGGTGTGACATTATGTCCAATTTGCTCTTTTCCTCCCTTTTTTGGTTTAGTTCCAATACACACAAAGGTAATAAACATGTGTATAGCAAAACATGTGTTACTGCAATCCTTTTCTGTGAGAAATACTTCATTTACTAGAAAAAATGATGGGGTGCCAACATTTACGACCATGACTGTACATAAAATCATATATTTGCTATATAAAGTATCTAACTAAAAGAAATGTGTACTACAAGGTCTGATGTTTTGTACAGAGCTGACTATAAATGTGCATGAGGTGTTTACTTTCTCTGTGTTTTTTTGTTTGTTTTTTTAATCTTGTGTATTTTTATCACAAGGATACATTCTCTTGGCATTATGATACAGTACTTCTATTTCTACATGGTTTACCACTTTTTCTGCTATGGATCATTGAGTCTGTTGTAAAGCTAAGCTAATCCCAAAGGATAAAACTGAGATAAAGAAAGATTAATTAAAAACAAGGCAGATAACTAATGAAAACCAGAAGCAGGCTCAAAATACATCTACAGACAGACCTAAAACAAGGCCCTATTTTTATGTTTCTCTATGTCAGAGTAAGTCAGAGCAAGGTGTACTATACAACATTACAATAAATACTAGACTGAATGTGATTCAGCATCTGAAAAATTAAACAGTCCAACAATTTTGCAAAAACATATAACATATCTAAATCTTATATATCATCCAGACAAATGGAAGAAATACATGAGAAATTAAAGAAAGAAAAATAATGGTCTATTGTAAAGTTAAGGCCTTAAAAAAAGAAAAAGTACTTACAAAACAAAGGCCCAAAAGATTCTAGAATTGGTCAGACCTTAACCCCTTAACTCCTTCAGGACGGAGCCCATTTTGGCCTTAAGGACCGGAGCGTTTTTTGCACATCTGACCACTGTCACTTTAAACATTAATAACTCTGGAATGCTTTTAGTTATCGTTCTGATTCCGAGATTATTTTTTCGTGACATATTCTACTTTAACATAGTGGTAAATTTTTGTCGATACTTGCATCCTTTCTTGGTGAAAAAATCCGTAAATTTGATGAAAAATTTGAAAATTTTGCATTTTTCTAACTTTGAAGCTCTCTGCTTGTAAGGAAAATGGATATTACGAATACATTTTTTTTTGGTTCACATATACAATATGTCTACTTTATGTTAGCATCATAAAATTGACGTGTTTTTACTTTTGGAAGACACCAGAGGGCTTCAACGGTCAGCAGCAATTTTCCGATTTTTCACAAAATTTTCAAACTCAGTATTTTTCAGGGACCAGTTCAGGTTTGAAGTGGATTTGAAGGGTCTTCATATTAGAAATACCCCATAAATGACCCCATTATAAAAACTACACCCCCCAAAGTATTCAAAATGACATTCAGTCAGCGTTTTAACCCTTTAGGTGTTTCACACGAATAGCAGCAAAGTGAAGGAGAAAATTCACAATCTTCATTTTTTACACTCACATGTTCTTGTAAACCAAATTTTTGAATTTTTACAAGGGGTAAAAGGACAAAATTTTTACTTGTTTTTGTAGCCCAATTTCTCTCGAGTAAGGACATACCTCATATGTCTATGTAAAGTGTTCGGCAGGCGCAGTAGAGGGCTCAGAAGGGAAGGAGCGACAAGGGGATTTTGGAGAGTACGTTTTTCTGAAATGGTTTTTGGGGGGCATGTTACCTTTAGGAAGCCCTTATGGTGCCAGAACAGCAAAAAAAAACACATGGCATACCATTTTGGAAACTAGACCCCTCGGGGAATGTAACATGGGATAAAGTGAACCTTAATACCCCACAGGTGTTTCACGACTTTTGCAAATGTAAAAAAAAAAAAAAAAAAATTTACCTAAAATGCTTGTTTTCCCCCAAAATTTTTATTTTTAAAAAGGGTAATAGCAGAAAATACCCCTAAAAATTTGAATCCCAATTTCTCCCGATTCAGAAAACACCCCATATGGGGGTGAAAAGTGCTCTGCAGGCGCACTACAGGTCTCGGAAGAGAAGGAGTCACATTTGGCTTTTTGAACGCAAATTTTTCTCTGGGGGCATGCCGCATTTAGGAAGCCCCTATGGTGCCAGGACAGCAAAAAAAAAAACACATGGCATACCATTTTGGAAACTAGACCCCTCGGGGAATGTAACGGGGTTAAGTGAACCTTTATACCCCACAGGTGTTTCACGACTTTTGCATATGTAAAAAAAAAAAATATTTTTTACCTAAAATGCTTGTTTTCCCAAAAATTTTTAATTTTTAAAAAGGGTAAAAGCAGAAAATACCCCCCAAAATTTGTAACACAATTTCTCCCGAGTACGGCGATACCCCATATGTGACCCTAAACTGTTGCCTTGAAATACGACAGGGCTCCAAAGTGAGAGCGCCATGCGCATTTGAGGCCTAAATTAGGGATTGCATAGGGGTGGACATAGGGGAATTCTACGCCAGTGATTCCCAAACAGGGTGCCTCCAGCTGTTGCAAAACTCCCAGCATGCCTGGACAGTCAACGGCTGTCCGACAATACTGGGAGTTGTTTTGCAACAGCTGGAGGCTCCGTTCTGGAAACAGTGGCGTACCAGACGTTTTTCATTTTTATTGGGGGGCTGTGTAGGGGTATGTGTATACGTAGTGTTTTTTACTTTTTATTTTATTTTTTGTGTTAGTGTAGTGTAGTGTTTTTAGGGTACAGTCGCACGGGCGGGGGTTCACAGTAGTTTCTCGCTGGCAATTTGAGCTACAGCAGAAAGTTTGCGGCAGCTCAAATTTGCAGCCAGATACTTACTGTAATCCTCCGCCCATGTGAGTGTACCCTGTACGTTCACATTGGGGGGGGACATCCAGCTGTTGCATAACTACAACTCCCAGCATGCCCGTTGGCTGTCAGTGACTGCTGAGAGTTGCAGTTTTGCAACAACTGTAGGCACACTGGTTATGTATCACTGAGTTTGTGACTTAACTCAGTGTTTCACAACCAGTGTGCCTCCAGCTGTTGCAAAACTACAACTCCCAGCATGTACGGTGCATGGTGTACGGTGACTGCTGAGAGTTGTAGTTTGCAACAGCTGGAGGCACACCGGTCGTGAAACACTGAGTTAGGTAAAAAAAAAACTCTGAGTTTCACAACCAGTGTGCCTTCAGCTGTTGCAAAACTACAACTCTCAGCAGTCACCGACAGCCAACGGGCATGCTGGGAGTTGTAGTTATGCAACCAGCAGATGCACCACTACAACTCCCAGCATGCACTTTAGCTGTTTGTGCAAGCTGGGAGTTGTAGTTATACAACAGCTGAAGGTACACTTTTCCATAGAAGGAATGTGCCTCCAGCTGTTGCAAAACCATAAGTCCCAGCATGCCCATAAGGGAATGCTGGGAGTTGTGGTGGTCTGCCTCCTGCTGTTGCATAACTACAGCTCCCAGCATGCCCTTTTTGCATGCTGGGAGCTGTTGCTAAGCAACAGCAGGAGGCTGTCACTCACCTCCAACGATCCAGACGCTGCAGGTCAGTCCCGCCGCCGACGCTGCTCCTGGGGCCCCGATCCCAATATTGACGCCGGGGATCGGGGTCCCCAGCACCCGGGGTGCACGTCCCGCACCCGCTCACGTCCTCCAGAAGAGGGGCGGAGCGGGTGCGGGAGTGACACCCGCAGCAGGCGCCCTGATTGGTCGGCCGGTAATCCGGCCGACGAATCAGGGCGATCGTGAGGTGGCACCAGTGCCACCTCACCCCTGCAGGCTCTGGCTGTTCGGGGCCGTCAGAGACGGCCCCGAACAGCCAGTAATTCCGGGTCATCGGGTCACTGGAGACCCGATTGACCCGGAATCGCCGCAGATCGCTGGACTGAATTGTCCAGCGATCTGCGGCGATCGCCGACATGGGGGGGTATAATGACCCCCCTGGGCGATATGCCGGGATGCCTGCTGAACGATTTCAGCAGGCATCCGGCTCCGGTCCCCAACCGGCTAGCGGTGGGGGCCGGAATTCCCACGGGCGTATGGATACGCCCTCGGTCCTTAAGGACTCGGGATGCAGGGCGTATCCATACGCCCTATGTCCTGAAGAGGTACTCTGGTGGAAAACTTTTTTTTTTTTTTTTAATCAACTGTTGCCAGAAAGTTAAACAGATTTGTAAATAACTTCTATTAAAAAATCTTAATCCTTCTAGTACTTATTAGCTGCTGAATACTACAGAGGAGATTCTTTTCTTTTTGGAACACATAGCTCTCTGCTGACATCTCTGTCCATTTTAGGAACTGTCCAGAGTAGAAGAAAATCCCCATAGCAAACATATGCTGCTCTGGACAGTTCCTGAAATGGACAGAGATGTCAGCAGAGAGCACTGTGGTCATGATTTCAGCAGAGAGCTCTGTGTTCTAAAAAGAAAATAATTTCCTCTGTAGTATTCAGAAGCTAATAAGTACTGGAAGGATTAAGATTTTTTTTAACAGAAGTAATTTACAAATCTGTTTAACTTTCTGGCACCAGTTGATTAAGAAAAAAAAAAAAGGTTTCCACCGGAGTACCTGATGTGCTCCAATACTGGCGGGTCCCTGGCTGCTGATAGCAGCCGGGACCTGCTGCACATGACATCAGCATCACTCCAGTGCTCGTGGTCATGTACAGTATGTAAATGTAAGTCCTGGTGCATTAAGTTCCAGGGCCCCAGGATGTACATATACGTCCTATGCCGTTAAGGGGTTAAAGGGGTACTCCGCTGCTAAAAATGTATTTTTAAATCAACTGGTGCCAGAAAGTTAAACAGATTTGTAAATTACTTCTATTTAAAAATCCTAATTCTTCCAGTACTTTTCAGCTGCTGTATACAACAAAGGAAGTTGAGTTGTTCTTTTCTGTCTGACCACAGTGCTCTCTGCTGACACCTCTATCCATTTTAGGAACTGTCCAGAGTAGAATCAAATCCCCATAGCAAATTTCTTCTGCTCTGGACAGTTCCTGGCATGGACAGAGGTGTCAGCAGAGAGCACTGTGGTCAAACAGAAAGGAAATTCAAAAAGAAAAGAACTTCCTGTGGAGCATGCAGCAGCTGATAAGTACTGGAAAGATTAGGATTTTTGAATAGAAGTAGTTTTTTAATTTTTACAAGAGGTAAAAGGAGAAAAAGCCCCCCAAAATGTGTACCAAAATTGCTCTTGAGTAAGGAAATAGCTCATATGTGGATGTAAAGTGCTCTGTGGGTGCACTAGAGGGTTCAGAAGCGAAGGAGCGACAATGGGATTTTGGAGCGTGAATTTTGCTGAAATGGTTTATGGGGGGCATGTCGCATTTAGGAAGCCCCTATGGTTCCAGAACAACAACACCAAAAAAACAACATGGCATACTATTTTGGAAACTACACCCCTCATGACACGTAACAAGGGGTACAGTGAGCATTAACACCCCACAGGTGTTTGACGACTTTTCGGTAAAGTCGGATGTGTAAATGAAATAGTTTTTTCACTAAAATGCAGTTTTTTCTCCAAATTAACATTTTTTACAAGAGGTAATAGAAGAAAATGTCCCCCAAAAGTTGTAACCCCATTTCTTCTGAGCATGGAAATACCCCATGTGTGGAGGTAAAGTGCTCTGCTGGCGCACTACAATGCTCAGAAGAGAAGAAGCCACATTTGGCTTTTTGAAAACAAATTTTGCTGAAATGTTTTTTGGGGGGCATGTCACATTTAGGAAGTCCCTATGGTACCATAACAGCAAAAAAGCCCCCACATGGCATACTATTTTGGAAACTACACCCATCAAGGAATGTAACGAGGTGTACAGTGAGCCTTAACACCCCATAGGTGTTTGATGACTTTTCGTTAAAATTGGATGTGTGAATGAAATCTCTTTTTAATTTTTTTCACTAAAATGCAGGTTTTTCCCCAAATTTAACATTTTTACAAGAGGTAATAGGAGAAAATGCCCCCCAAAAGTTGTAACCCCATTTCTTCTGAGCATGGAAATACCCCATGTGTGGAGGTAAAGTGCTCTGCTGGCGCACTACAATGCTCAGAAGAGAAGGAGTGACATTTGGCCTTTTGAAAGCAGATTTTGCTGAAATGGTTTTTGGGGGGGCATGTTGCATTTAGGAAGCCCCTATGGTGCCATAACAGCAAAAAAAGCCCCCACATGGCATACTATTTTGGAAACAACACCCATCAAGGCATGTAACAAGGGGTACAGTGAGCCTTAACACCCCATAGGTGTTTGACGACTTTTCTTTTTCATTAAAATGCAGTTTTTTCCCCAAATGTATCATTTTTACAAGAGGTAATAGGAGAAAATGCCCCCCAAGATGCCCATTTTCCCTCCTGAGGACGTTGCAATTGCAACGAAACATGTAGAGGCAGCATTGTCACCGTTTTAATAGCGGCAGCTTGTGTGTATTAATTATGGTGGAACTGCAGTCCACCTGTGACAGAATCTATATAACAGTGGCTAACTGGATGGAATACATATATTATTGTTAAGCACACACATGCCCGTGATTTTAAGTGAATATACTCATCATAACTTTTATAATGTTGTCAAACTACAACTTCCTGCATGCACGGTCTTTCAGTGCATGCTGGGAGTTAAAGTTTGCAACTGCTGCAGGCACACTGGTTGCGAAACACTGAGTTTCACAACCAGTGTGCCTTCAGCTGTTGCGAAACTACAACTCTCAGCATGCACTTACAGCTGGAGGCACACTACTGCAACTCCCAGCATGCCCTTTGGGGTTGTAGTTTCATAGAAAAAAAATTCCTACAGCTGTGGCACAACTACAACCCCCAGCATGCACAAACTACCAAAGGGCATGCTGGGAGTTGTAGTTGTGCCTTCTGCTGTTGCATAACAACAACTCCCAGCATGCTCTTTTGTGCACAGCCTTACCTCCTGCTGCTCTGCCGGATCCTGCCCCTTTCGGAATAGGGGTGGAGCAGGTGCCATTAGGGACACCCCGACAGCAGGAGTCCTGATTACCGGCCGACGAATCAAGACGATCGTGAGGTGGCACCAGTGCTACCTCACTCCTGCTGCTAAAGGGTGATAAGTGCCATCTCGAGCGGCACTATCAGCATTTTTTTCTGGGTCTCCGGGTCATCAGGGACCTGATTGACCCAGAATTGCCGCAAATCACCAATTGCAATTGATCAGTGATTTGTGGTGATCACCAACATGGGGGGGGGGGGCTCAGGACAGGGGGGGACTGGAATTCCCACGGGCGTACAGGTACGCCCTGGATCCTTAAGTCCCAGGATGTCAGGGCGTACCTGTACGCCCTGGGTCCTCACGGGGTTAAAGCTGGGTTTAAATATAATAGGGGAGATTTATCAAAACATGTCCAGAGGAAAAGATGCTGAGTTGCACCTAGCAACCAATCAGATTGCTTATTTCATTTTTGAAAAGGCCTGTTAAAAATGAAACAAGCAATTGGTTGCTATGGGCAACTCAGGAACTTTTCCTTTGGACAAGTTTTGATAAATCTGCCTCAACATTTTTGTCAGTTTTCGGCATTTCAATCGAAAACCAGGAGTGGGTTCAAAACACAGGAAAAATATGAAGATCTTTCCTTTATATACTGTATATTTTTTTGTTAGTTTTACTCCTGGTTTTGGCTATAAATACACTGCTCAAAAAAGTAAAGGGAACACTAAGATAACACATTGTAGATCTGAATGAATGAACTAATCGTATGAAATACTTTCATCTTTACATAGTTGAATGTGCTGCCAACAAAATCACACAAAAATGATCAATGGAAATCAAATTTATCAACCCATAGAGGTCTGAATATGGAGTCACACTCAAAATCAAAGTGGAAAACCACACTACAGGGTGATCCAACTTTGATGTAATGTCCTTAAAAAAAGTCAAAATGAGGCTCAGTAGTGTGTGCGGCCTCCACCTGCCTGTATGACCTCCCTACAATGCCTGGGCATGCTCCTGATGAGGTGGTGGATGGTCTCCTGAGGAATGTCCTCCCAGACCTGGACTAAAGCATCCGCCATCTCCAGGACAGTCTGTGGATGGAGCGAGACATGATGTCCCAGATGTGCACAATCAGATTCAGGTCTGGGGAACGAGCAGGCCAGTCCATAGCATTAATGCCTTCCTCTTGCAGGAACTGCTGACACACTCCAGCCACATGAGGTCTAGCATTGTCTTGCATTAGGAGAAACCCAGGCCAACTGCACCAACATATGGTCTCACAAGGGGTCTGAGGATCTCATCTTCATACTTAATGGCAGCCAGGCTACCTCTGGCAAGCTCATGGAGGGCTGTGCGACCCCCAAAAGAAATGCCACCCCACACCATTACTGACCCACCACCAAACCGGTCATGCTGAAGGATCTTGCAAGCAGCAGAAAGTTCTCCATGGTGTCTCCAGACTCAGTCACGTCTGTCACATGTGCTCAGTGTAAGCCTGCTTTCATCTGTGAAGAGCACAGGGCACCAGTGGCAAATTTGCCAATCTTGGTGTTCTCTGCACAGTGTTGAGCTGTAAGCACATCCCCCACCTGTGGATGTCGGGCCCTCATGGAGTCTGTTTCTGACCATTTGAGTATACACATGCACATTTGTGGCCTGCTGGAGGTCATTTTGCAGGCCTCTGACAGTGCTCCTCCTGCTCCTCCTTGCACAAAGGTGGAGGTAGTGGTCCTGCTGCTGGGTTGTTGCCCTCCTACAGCCTCCTCCATGTCTCATGATGGCCTGTCTCCTGGTAGCGCCTTCATGCTCTGGACACTATGCTGACAGATACAGCAAACCTTCTTGCCACAGCTCACATTGATGTGACATCCTGGATAAGCTGCCCTACCTGAGCCACTTGTGTGGGCTGTAGACTCCGTCTCATGCTACCACTAGAGTGAAAGCACTGCCAGCATTCAAAAGTGACCAAAACATCAGCCAGGAAGCATAGGAACTGAGAAGTGGTCTGTGGTTACCACCTGCAGAACCACTCCTTTATTGGGTGTGTCTTGCTAATTACCAATGATTCCCACTTGTTGTCTGTACCATTTGCATAACAGCATATGAAATTGATTGTCAATCAGTGTTGCTTCCTGAGTGGACTGTTTGATTTCACAGAAGTGTGATTGACTTTTTCCCACAGCATTTACTAAGGTTTCCCTATATTTTACACTTTCCTTACATTTTGGTTTTTTTACACATGCTCTGATCTGTCGGGTTTTCCTCAGCTCAAATCAACTACATTTTCTGTGGGTTGTGTAAATATGTTGGGTTTTTGTGAAAATGTCAGGGACATGTACCCTTTTCAGTGGCCATGCCCACTTTCCCCTTTTTTGGGTTTTCTCCAAAATGGATAGTTGGTTGGGTTTTTTCAATTCTGGTGCAAATTCTTGTGCAGACAGAATCTGGCGCACAACCTGACAAGACATGTTGGGTTTACAACAGTGAATCAGTGCCATTGTGTTGTTTAAGTGTTCCCTTTATTTTTTTTGAGCAGTGTACTTACCAAAATATTGACCGAAATACTATGTGTAAACCCAGCCTACAGCTGGGTTTACACAGTATCGTAAAATCACAAGAAAAATACAGCCATAAAAAAGGCATAAAAAGCTGCCTTTTTTCCCATCAATTATGTGCTCTAGGCCAATCTATGGTTAATCGGGCATAAGTGCACACATTGTTTGAAAATATATCCATAATTCCAATGTTGGAATTATGGCTCATATTTTAAAACAGTGCGGGTCATTTTGGAAAATGTTAATTAAAAAAAAATAAAACATTTTTTTTTTCATGGACACTGCACCTGCACTTGCTTGTGCACTAGTAATCATGGAATGTTATGTAAGATGCTTTCACATGAATTTTTAGTGATTAAACATTTTGCACCAAAATAGCTGAAATGGGAAAAAAAAATTTATATTGGTGCCAATTTTGGCACGAAAAAACAAAACAAAAGGGCCACGAAAATAAACTCTCACATATTTTCTTATTTTTAGAGAAGCAAAAGAGACCTTTGAAAATGTAAGAAGAAAAAAAAAGGTGTGATTGATATATATGGAACAGAAATTACAGTCATTTTTGAATACCCCCCCCCCCCCCCATGTGTGCACTGATGGACACTTTACCATTGATTTGCAAAGAGCACATTGTGAAATAAAAATATTGCCATTTTTTTATTTCTATTTTACGGTATTATATTTCTTGTGATTTTACAATGAGTCCACACCTTCTTTAAAGGGATTTTCCATTTTCTTGACAAAAACTATTGGACTTCATGTATGTTCACAGATCTGTTTTGCAGTATTTATTCCTAGTTTAGAAAGTATTCCTTTGTTTAGAACAGGGATGTTTTAACAAACTCAGGCACTTTCTTCAAAAGTTGACGCAGGTGGATCCATGAAAATTCTTGTGTGGGATTAGCCAATAACAGTAGTAAATCATTAATAAACAGTGCATTGTAGAGTATGGTAGAGCCTACTTTTAGGCTTCCCCCTTTTCATGGCGACCGCTCCCCTTTTTCTGAGTGAAATGGAGATACTATTTAGCACCAAACCAGGATCACATTAGTAAATGACCCCCATTGTGTGCATATGTCCCAACATGCACTATAAAATTTTTTAAATATTGAACTTGTTTTTTGCGGCACCATTTTTACTGTGTAATGCCAGCAATCATTTCACCACAAAATGTAATGCAAAAAAAAAACCTTTATATATATATATATATATATATATATATATATATTTGTGGGGCAGTATGTAAAAATTTGGGGGGCTTCCAAATCTACGCAGTGCACTTTTCAGTAAAAATGACACCTTATCTATATTCTGTAGGTCGATACGATTAAAATGATTCCTGACATATAACTTTATTTTGTTTTACTTCTTTTCAAAAATTATAACTTTTTCTATGAAAATTAGCATGTTTAAAAATGTCCACTTCCAATCCCTATACTTTTTTTTCCTGCTGAGATCTGTAGTTTTCATCAGTATCATTTTGGTTTTGATGGTTTTGATGGTTTTGATCCCTTTTTATACATCTTTTTAAGTTATCAAAAATACACAATTTTCGGCTTTGGAATTATTGTACGTATACACCATTGATCACGCAGTTAAAGTAACATTATATTTTTATAGGTTGGACATTTACGCACGCAGAAATATCACATATGTTTCTGTTTATTCTTGTTTCCTTTTTTTTATGGAAAATGGGGGGTGATTAACTTTTATCATTTATCACTTTTATCATTTTTCTTTTACTTTTCTACACAACCTTTTATACACAACATCCTTGGATTTCATACACTGTTCAATGCTTTGCTATAGCACAGCATTGATCAGTGTTATCGATGCTCAATTGTTCCAGCCTGCCATGGCTGACTGGAGCATAGGAGCATCTATTGGACAGCTAGGAGGCAGGTAAGGGCCCTCCTGCCATCCTCAAAGCTAATCGAGGTGGTCCTGATCAGCACCACTGAACAGTCAAGAACATTTTTTTTTTACATTTTAGGCACCACAATCAACTTTGATCGTGGTGTCTGTTGGGTTAATGCCGTGCATCTTCGCAATCATTGATGCATTAGCCACGAGTCTCGGCGGGTAATAGCTGCTGGAACCATCCCGCTATGATGCACGCTCAGCTTCTAAATGCGCATCATAGAAGGGGAGTTGGACAATGGCATACAGGTATGCCCTACATCCTTAGGAGGTTAAAAATAAGGCTCAAAAACAGTGTTTGAACATAGCCTAAAAAACAGTTTGCTGATACTACATATCATTTTTACTGTGTGAAATTTGGGATCTATCAGATAATATTCATTTATGATTGCAAAGCTGTTTTTATCATTCATTGATCACTTAGCTCATCCTTGTAGAAAAGCTAATTGGTTATTAGAAGGACAGCCAAAAAACTTTATTATGCCCAATAAAGCACATTATGCTGTGCACTGGCATTTCTTAAGTTCAGTTCTAAAGTTAAAGTTCAAAAATGGACAAAACTTTCAAGTTTCAATAAATGATATGCTAGCTTTCACTTCGCCAAAAACTTCAAAAAGTTAAACAGAGGTGTAGTCAAGGAATGACTAGATCTGACCAGGATGAAAAGAGCCTGAAGTCGAGTCTACAGTTTAAAAAAAAACTTTTACGAACGCTATTTTGGCAGCATCTGTATAGACCACAATTCCAATATCAATATCACAACTCTAAAATATTTGTATACAGGCAGAGTTTCAAAGAAAAGCTATATTTTAGACTGAGAAAAGAAAAGGATAAATGAACACAAGGACAGAGATAATAAACAGCAACAGTACATGAGTATTAGCAATGAATGGATTGGCGTTTTAGTTGTTTACTATCTATCTATCTGCTATCTACCTTTCTATGTTTATGTACTTTATTTTACATTCTCCTCTACTATTCCTACCATGTTTCTGTCTCTTTTGCTTCTTTTTTTTTGCTCCACTCAGTCTGTTGTGGACTGTATAAGTCTACGGCAGTCAACATTGCTTGCTCTGGCAAAGCTTTGATGTGTGTCTTGGCTGCTATACTGTTGTAGTATCTGATCAAGAGTCCTGTATGGACTAGCAATAAATTATATGTGCTTTTTAGAATAAATTGTCTAGTTTTACATTTATCTCCTATGTTGTGGTTGTCTGTAGAAGCACCAGAAGAGCCATTTGTAAACATCCAGTTGGTTTTAAATGAAGTTTGAAGATTGGGTAGATCAGGGGCGGCTGGTCCTACTTTAACCTGAAGGCTATTTATATGAAATCTTTTTATGAAACTTGAGTCATATGCTTATGATCAGACAATATTACACTAAGGGCACGCAGTTTTGTTTTTTCTTAGCATACGAAATTGCAGTGTGGTACTGTTCAAATGGATGAGGCCATCTGAGCTTTCAGGTGGCTGTGAGGGCTTTGCATCAGCACTGCTGATCCTTTAGTCTTAGGACTGGGGGGTGGGGCAGAGAATGGACTCTTTGAAATAATATGGTGACGGCATAGTCTAGCAATGGTGGTAATGTTTGCAAATAAGGACAGACTCTTCTCTTAAGGCGGAAAAAATGCTTTATAAGTAGGAGGCTGTATTCTTCTTGTAGTTGTGGTTAATATGTCAGCTCAGCACCAGTTAAAGAGAAATCCGCAATGCAAAATAAATAAATAGATAAATAAATAAATGCATTGTTAAAATGGGCGCAATGTATAAAATACATGAAAAAATAAAGAAGACTGTATAAACTATATATAACCTATATAATAAAATATGCAAGGGGCAAACATTTTAACACATATTTGAATAACATACTGACCCTCATTTCCTAAGCTAAAACCCACTAGTTTTTTTCGGGTTTTGGTGCATAGTGTCTGAGAGTGTCTGGGACATTTCTCAGACAGTGTGCGACAGTGTGCACCAGGAAAATCCGACTAACCCGACATTGCATTGTGAAAAGCCATAAAGGGGCATGGTCTGTCTCAAAGGGGGGGGGGGGGAGGGGGGACAAAAAAGGGGCATGGTTTCACAATCCGACCTATTTACTATTGAATTCACAGAAAATCCTGTGAATAAATGGCTGGAAATTCCCAACTTGTAAATCTGTGAATCCCCATAGTAAATAGAGAGGAATCCGACAAGTCTGAAAGAACATTTCACACAAGTTAAAAACCCCAAACTCTTAGTAAATGAGGCCCAATATGCTATTAAAAAGATAATTGAAGAAATATAAAAATCTTGAAAAAAATGACACTTTTCTTTATATTACCTGTAAAACAAAATAAATCTAATAAAAAATGCTTTCAAAATTGTCTGTACCAAAAAAAACAAAAAACAAATCCAAGTGTGCCTGGTCATAAACTATAACATAGTGTTAAACTGGCTAAACATCAAAAATGTTGTTACAACTATATGCAATATTAGGCGATATTTGGATGGGGGAAAATACATTTTCATTATATACGTTTTGCAAACCTTGTGTAAAGGTTTAGTTGATCATCAAGCTTGTTTCTTTATAGCTAAAAAGATTTTTTGGCAAACTATCTACTTCGTATCACAGCTCTCAAAAAGCCCTTGTTTTAGATATTTGTAAAAACATACTTTTATTGATATGCATTAAAAATAGATTGCACACGTGAAAAAATAATATACTATGATTAACCCTTGACACCTAGCATTAATCCCTATGAACCTGAAAGAAAATAAAAAAAAAATAATGATAATAGCAAGCGGGTGAGTAAGACCAATAGTAAGTACTTGTTCTCATGAGCGCATAAGGATTGCTCAGGATCTCTCACATCCAATAGTAAGCAGCCATAATGGTAGACAATACCACCAAACATAAATAAAGACAATGATACTCGCTCACCACCAACTCAGGGTATAGGAATCACAATAATACACCTCGTGTAAAATAACGAAAAACAACATTACAGTTTGTTGTGCCCTTAAAGTTCCGACGCGTTTCCCCCATATTGTCGGGGTTTCTCAAGGAACACTTTGGGTAAAAAAGTCCCTAAATGAGGACTGATGTCAGGGAGCGGAGCTGGTTATGGATGCAGCTGTAGCACATCCCCATCACTTGACCTCCCAGGAATTTGCTCGATGGCGTCCGATGCACGCCTAGATAGAATATATAAATCTACTTCCACTACCACTTAAAGTTGCAGGATCTGTTCCATCCATCCAAATAAAAATGGTGTTGCTCTGCTCACAGTGAGCGTTCTATCACTGCACTATCTGACATCTTATTTAAAGGCTTTATTACATCTTTAAAAAGGAAATTTAAAATCATTTTAACCCCAGACCTTCTCAACAATGAAATAATCCATCACGTCAACAGAATCTTTGGTGGAATAAACACTCTCTTAAAACAGGACACGCATAGAATGTAGATAGGGTTTTATTTAGTATTTGAAATTCACACTATTAAGAGTACTGCATTTTATTGCTTGCATTTTAAAATGCAACACATATCAGTGATCAATCTGTTAAGTGAATCTGTTAATGTTAATAAAATCTAAAAGGTATATTAATGGAGAAAACACATAAACATACTTATTTCTATAAGCTCAACATGGAATAATTCTTTTTTTTTCTTCATTTTTTTTCCTTACCCCTACCAGTTGCAGCGATTTCCATTTTTTCATTCATGTTTGTTTACTTATTGCCTTCTTAGATTGTAAAAGAGTTGTTTAGCTAGTAAATAGGCGTCACAAATTAATATTTGTGCGGGGAAAATTGAAAGGAAAACTGCAATTTTGCAACTTTTGAGGGGGTTTGTTTTTACAGTAGACTTTATAGTAAAAATGACGTGTAATTTGTATTTTATGGGCCAATACTGTTAAAATGATGCCCATGTTTACATGTTTTTCTATTATTGTTCTCATTTTTTTTTTCAAAATAAGTAAATATTTCAAATTGCCCCATTTCGACCTCTATAATTTTCCTATTTTTCCTTATACGAGGCTGTTTGGGAGCTATTTTTTTTCATAATCTGTAGTTTTTAACGGTACCACTTGCAATATTGCACTTTTTATGTTTTGCTGTACAGGATCATTCATATAGTTCAATAGTTTGGACATTTACACATGAAGTGTTACGAAATATGTTTATTATTTTTACACCTTTTTTTGTAAAATTAAAAAAGGGGTTTTAAAATTTTTATTGGTGGGGGGGCTTTTTCATATTTTTAATCCCTTAAGGACACAGCCATTTTACACCTTAGGACCCGGCCATTTTTTGCATATCTGACCACTGTCATTTTAAACATTAATAACTCTGGAATGCTTTTAGTTATCATTCTGATTCCGAGATTGTGTTTTCGTGACATATTCTACTTTAACATAGTGGTAAAATTTTTTGGTAACTTGCATCCTTTCTTGGTGAAAAATCCCAAAATTTGATGAAAAATTTGAAAATTTTGCATTTTTCTAACTTTGAAGCTCTCTGCTTGCAAGGAAAATGGATATTCCCCCCCCAAAAAAATTTTGGAAACTAGACCCCTTGAGGAACGTAACAAGGAATAAAGTGAGCCTTCATACCCCACAGGGGTTTCACGACTTTTGCATACGTAAAAAAAAAATTTCACTAAAATGTGTGTTTCCTCCCCAAATTTCACATTTTTGCAAGGGTTAATAGCAGAAAATACCCCTCAAAATTTGTAACCCCATCTCTTCTGAGTATGGAGGTACCCCATAAGTTGACCTGAAGCGCACTACGGGCGAACTACAATGCACAGAAGAGAAGGAGTCATATTTGGCTTTTTGAGAGCAAATTTTGCTCGGGGGGCATGTCGCATTTAGGAAGCCCCTATGGTGCCAGGACAGCAAAAAATACCCACATGGCCTAAAATTTTGGAAACTAGACCCCTTGAGGAACGTAACAAGGAATAAAGTGAGCCTTCATACCCCACAGGGGTTTCACGACTTTTGCATACGTAAAAAAAAAATTTCACTAAAATGTGTGTTTCCTCCCCAAATTTCACATTTTTGCAAGGGTTAATAGCAGAAAATACCCCTCAAAATTTGTAACCCCATCTCTTCTGAGTATGGAGGTACCCCATAAGTTGACCTGAAGCGCACTACGGGCGAACTACAATGCACAGAAGAGAAGGAGTCATATTTGGCTTTTTGAGAGCAAATTTTGCTCGGGGGGCATGTCACATTTAGGAAGCCCCTATGGTGCCAGGACAGCAAAAAATACCCACATGGCCTAAAATTTTGGAAACTAGACCCCTTGAGGAATGTAACAAGGAATAAAGTGAGCCTTCATACCCCACAGGGGTTTCACGACTTTTGCATACGTAAAAAAAAAATGTCACTAAAATGTGTGTTTCCTCCCCAAATTTCACATTTTTGCAAGGGTTAATAGCAGAAAATACCCCTCAAAATTTGTAACCCCATCTCTTCTGAGTATGGAGGTACCCCATAAGTTGACCTGAAGCGCACTACGGGCGAACTACAATGCACAGAAGAGAAGGAGTCATATTTGGCTTTTTGAGAGCAAATTTTGCTCGGGGGGCATGTCGCATTTAGGAAGCCCCTATGGTGCCAGGACAGCAAAATAACCCCCACATGGCATACCATTTTGGAAACTAGACCCCTTGAGGAACGTAACAAGGAGTACAGTGAGCATTTACCCCCCACTGGTGTCTGTCAGCTCTTTGGAACAGTGGGCTGTGCAAATTTTTTTATTTGCACAGCCCATTGTTCCAAAGATCTGTCATACACCAGTGGGGTGTAAATGCTCACTGCACCCCTCATTACATTCCGTGAGGGGTGTAGTTTCCGAAATGGAGTCACATGTGGTTTTTTTTTTTTTTTTTTTTGCGTTTGTCAAAACGCCACCCCTGTGCAAATCAGCTCAGTTGTAAATGGTGCACTCTCCCTTCTGGGCCTTGTTGTGCGCCCCCAGAGCACTTTGCGCCCACATATGGGGTATCTCCGTAGTCGGGAGAAATTGCATTACAAATTTTGGGGGGCTTTTTTCCCTTTTACCTCTTGTCAAAATGAAAAGTGTAGGGCAACACCAGCATGTTAGTGTAAACATTTTTTTTTTACACTAACATGCTGGTGTAGACCCCAACTTCACCTTTTCATAAGGTGTGAAAGGAGAAAAAGCCCCCCAAAATTTGTTAGGCAATTTCTCCAGAGTACGGCGATACCCCATATGTGGCCCTAAACTGTTGCCATGAAATACGACAGGGCTCCAAAGTGAGAGCGCCATGCGCATTTGAGGCCTGAATTAGGGATTTGCATAGGGGTGGACATAGGGGTATTCTACGCCAGTGATTCCCAAACAGGTTGCCTCCAGCTGTTGCAAAACTCCCAGCATGCTTGGACAGTCAACGGCTGTTCGGCAATACTGGGAGTTGTTGTTTTGCAACAGCTGGAGGTTCCATTTTGAAAACAGTGGCGTACCAGGCGTTTTTCATTTTTATTGGGGAGGGGAGGGGGGCTGTGTAGGGGTATGTGTATAAGTAGTGTTTTTAGGGTACAGTCACATGGGCGGGGGATTACGGCGAGTTTCCCGCTGCGAGTTTGAGCTGCCGCGCAAAATTTGCTGCATTGCAAACTTGCAGAATGATACTCACTGTAAGCCCCTGCCCATGTGAATGTACCCTGTACATTCACAGGGGGGGGGAATCTCCAGCTGTTGCAAAACTACAACTCCCAGCATGCACAGTTTATCAGTGCATGCTGGTAGTTTTAGTTTTGCAACAGCTACAGGCACACGGGTTGGGGAACACTGAGTTAGGAAACAGACAATGTTTCCCAACCAGTGTGCCTCCAGTTGTTGCAAATCCACTACTCCCAAACATTCTCAGGCATGCTGGGAGTAGTAGTTCGGCAACATCTTTAGAGCCAGATGTTGCCGAACTACAACTCCCAGCATGCTGCTTGGAGTTGTAGTTTTGCAACATCTGGAGGACTACAGTTTGCAGACCACTAATACAGTGGTTCCCAATCTGTGCCCTTCCAGAGGTTGCAAAACTACAACTCCCAGTATGCCAAAACTGTCCAGGCATGCTGGGAGTTGTAGTTATGCAACATCTGAAGTGCCAGATGTTACAGAACTACAACTCTCAGCATGCCTGGACAGTAAGGGCCTGCTGAGGATGTGTAGTTTTGCAACATCTGGAAGAGCACAGTGGTCCCAAAACTGCGGACCTCCAGATGTTGCAAAACTGCAACTCCCAGCATGCCCAGATGCCAAGGGCTTTCTGGGCATGCTGGGAGTTGTAGTACACAGGGTCCCAATACAGCAATGCATGTCGCTTTATGGCCGACCGCGGCTGAAGAGGAACTCACCTGCCGCCGCAGTCTTCATCGCCAGGATCCGGGTCTTCAGAGACGAGGATAGTACCGGGGCCGGTCCCCAGCACTCCCCCGTCCCCCGCCGCCTCCTCAGGTCTTCCTCTCGTCCTCTCCGGACTTCCAGGGGCCGGGCAGGGCGGGAGGAAGTAACCGCCCCCCCCCCTGCGATTGGTCGGTTAGCTAACCGACAGATCGCAGGGGATAGGAGGAGGTGGCAGGCTTGCCACCTCGCTCCTAGCCTCCAGCATGGTCCTGGTTGTCTGTGACAACCGGGATCATGCAAAATTACCGGGCGGTCGGGTCCCAGAGACCCAATCAGCCCAGTATCGCCGCAGATCGAAGGGGTGATTTCCGTCGCGATTTGCGACGATCGCCGACATGGGGGGCCTACATGGCCCCCCTCGGCGTTTGCCCTGGATCCCTGCTGAAGCATTTCAGCAGGGAACCGCTTCCAATCTCCGCCGGGTGAGCGGTGGAGACCAGGAAAAGTCCATGACGTATGCATACGTCATGGCTCCTTAAGACCCAGGGTGTGATGACGTATGCATACGTCATGGGTCCTTAAGGGGTTAAGGACCAAGGGCGTACAGGTATGCCCTGGCTCCCTGGGACTTAAGAGCCTAGGGCGTACCTGTACGCCGCACACCGGACGGGACCAGATTGGGATGTATGCTGAAATCATTCAGCAGGCATCCAGTGACAACGCCGAGAGGGGTCCTGAGCCCCCCCCATGTTGGCCGATCGCCGCAGATCGCTGGTGAATTTACGTGTGATCCAATGACCCGGAATTAGAAGGAGATCGGCGGTGTACTATACACCGCCATCACCTCCTGTAGCTGGGGGGAGTTGGTGATCCCGTCACCTCTCCAGGAGTGCTGCTGTTGGTCGGGCGACCAATAGCAACCGGCAGAGTAGGGGTTAATGTCACCTTCTCTCAGCTCTGCTCACCCAGCAAGCTCAGTCAGAGGGCAGAGTTGAGAGAAAGAGCCAGGGATCCCCCCTTTTTGAAGATCTATGCCCCTCAGGGCTGAAGAAAAGCTGTGTAGTGCAGGGTGAGCTTCAGTGTACAGGGACAGGTAGGAGATAAAAAAAAAAAAGTAAAAAATAGGTCCTCAAGGGTCCGCCGCAGATTTTGCAGTGCATCCCGGGCCCTCTTAGGGTTTCAGGGCGCATTTGGCCCCCACCTTTTTTGGGCTGCAGTTTTTTTTGTTTTTATATATAGTGGTGTGTGATTTCTAATCACACTCCGTTATATATAAGTAACACCAAGCACATACACTACACACTTACACTAACTCTACAAACTTTGTGAGAGTACCTGCGGGTACACTTACAAGTTTAGAGTATATGAAGGATGAGATTCCCGTATTGAACCCGCAGAATGTCCCCCCACTCTGGGTGTTAGCGGGAAACTTTTTTGGGACATTGTGCCCCATTGCTGGATAAGGGTTACCACATGTACGTTGACAACTTTTCTACCAGCATCCCTCTGTTCACATCCCTTGCCACCAGATCCAAGTCTGCTTGTGGGACCGTGTGGAAGAACCAGAGAGGCCTCCCTCTAAATTTGATCCAGACATCTATGCCCAAGGGTGAGTCCCGTGCCCTTTCCCATGAAACCCTGTTGCTGGTCAGGTAGAAGGATAAGAGAAATGTCCTTATGCTGACCACAATTCAGGGTAACGGCAGCTCACTTGTCCCTGTGCGAGGTACCACAACAACGGTCCCCAAGCCTGATTGTATTCTGGACTGCAATCAGTATATGGGGGGAGTTGATCTCTAAGATCAAGTCCTCAAGCCATACATTGCCATGCGAAAAAAACATGGGTATGGTACAATAAAGTTGCGGTCTACTTGGTACAGGTTGCCATGTACAATTCTTTTGTAACGTTCCAGTACGCTGGCAACACAGGGACATTCCTCCAGTTCCAAGAGCAGTTAAAGGCCCTGATCTTTGGCGACCGGGAAAGAGCAGGCCAGAGTTCCCAAGGTGCCAGGATCGTCCCAGGCCAGTACTTTAAAGGTGAAATCTCCCACACAGGAAAGAAGGGACGATCCCAGAAAAAATGCAGAGTGTGTCACAAGAGGGGGGTGCCGAAGGACACCACCACTCAATGTTACTCTTGTTCCGATCATCTGGGCCTCTGCATTAAAAACTGCTTCAGGGAGTATCACACTTCCATGCAGTACTACATTTTCCCAATTCATTTTAATTTCCCATAATTTGACCCCAATGTACCAAGACCAGAGTACATTCCAAATTTTAACCCCATAGACCACTAAATTACCCCCAAAAAATATTTCATATAAAAAAAAACTCTGGGGGGTATTTTTTCCAAAAATGGGTCATGGGTCACTGAGTCACTATCATTGGGGACTTTTTTATGTTACCTCAAATGTGCAGCGCTCTCTCTCCACCTGAGCGGGGTGCGCATTTGAGGCAACAGGTTGGGAATGGCCACACACATCACATTCCCAGAATGATGATTCAGAGCATGGGGTTTGGGGTGGGCATATGTTTTAGTTTTGGCTATCCCATCATTCTGGGATCATAACCTATTTTTTCATTTTACGGCCCACTGTACCCCACTTTAGTAACTTAGTGTACCCCATGTAACGCTCCTTGAGGGGGGGTCCCGCTGTTCTTGCTTCATGTAAATGCTCAAGGCCCCTGACTGTGCTCCTACTCTTCCGAGACCTGGTGTGCACCCACAGAGCTGTTAACATCCCAATATGAGGTATGTCCTTACGCCAAAGAAATGTATTTACAAATTTACGGTGACATTTTCTCCTGTTACCACTTGTAAAAATGAAATACTTGGAGTAACCCCAGAATTTTAGTGTAAAAAATAATACAATTTCCTTTTCACATCCCAATTTAATGAACATTTATCAAACACCTGTGGAGTGTTAAGGCTCACTCTACTGCTTGTTACATTCCTTAAGGGGTATCCTTTCAAAATTAGTATGCCATGTGTTCTTTTTTTGCCGGCCTGGCACCATAGGGGCTTCCTAAATGGGACATGCATCCCCCCCCATTTCAGCAAAATTTGCAAATGTGGCTCCTCTTCTGAGCATTGTAGTGCGCCCGCAATGCACTTGACATCCACACATGGGGAATTTCCATACTCAGAAGAGATGGGGTTACAATTTTGGGGGGCATTTTCCCCTATTACCCCCTTGTAAAAATGTAAAATTTGGGGGAAGACAGCATTTTAGTGAGAAAAAAATAATTTACACATCCAACTTTAGTAAAAAGTTGTCAAACACGTGTGGGATGTTCAGGCTCACTGTACCCCTTGTTACATGCCTTGAGGGATGCAGTTTCCAAAATAGTATGCCATGTGGGGGTTTGTTTGCTGTTCTGGCACCATAAGGGCTTCTTAAATGTGACATGCCCCCCCCCCACACAACCTTTCAGTAAAATTTGCTTTCCAAAAGCCAAATGTGACTCCTACTCTCCTGAGCATTGTAGTGCGCCCACAGTACACTTGACATCCACACATGGGGTATTTCCACACTCAGAAGAGATGGGGTTACAAATTTTGGGGGGCATTTTCTCCTATTACCCCTTGTAAAAATGTAAAATTTGGGGGTCAACCAGCATTTTAGTGAAAAAAATAATAATTTACACATCCAACTTCAAACACCTGTGGGGAGTTAAGGCTCACTGAACCCCTTGTTACATTCCTTGAGGGGTGTAGTTTCCAAAATAGTATGTCATGTGACATGCCCCCCAAAAACCGAAAAATTCTGATTTTGAAAATTTTTAGAAAAATCGGAAAATTGCAGCTGAACTTGAAGCTCTATGATGTTTTCTAAAAGTAAAAACATGTCAACTTTATGTTGCAAGCATAAAGTAAACATAATGTATATGTAAATCCATATATCATTTATTTGGGATGTCTATTTTCCTTATAAGCAGAGTATTTCAAAGTAAAAAAAAAAATCTACATTTTCAAAATTTTGGGAATTTTTCACCAAGAAATTATGCAAAAATGTACCTCTAATATAAAATAGAATATGCCAAGAAAAAACTGTCTCGGAATCAGAATGAAAAGTAAAAGCATCCCAGAGTTATTAATGTTTAACCCCTTAAGGACTCAGGTTTTTTTTTTTAGTTTTTGCACTTTCGTTTTTTCCTCCTTACCTTTTAAAAATCATAACCCTTTCAATTATCCACCTAAAAATCCATATTATGGCTTATTTTTTGCGTCGCCAATTCTACTTTGCAGTCACATTAGTCATTTTACCCAAAAATGCATGGCGAAACGGAAAAAAAATCGTTGTGCGACAAAATTGAAGAAAAAATGCCATTTTGTAATTTTGGGGGCTTCCGTTTCTACGCAGTGCATATTTCGGTAAAAATTACACCTTATCATTATTCTGTAGGTCCATACGGTTAAAATGATACCCTACTTATATAGGTTTGATTTTGTCGCACTTCTGGAAAAAATCATAACTACATGCAGGAAAATTTATACGTTTAAAAATGTCATCTTCTGACCCCTATAACTTTTTTATTTTTCCACGTACAGGGCGGTATGAGGACTCATTTTTTGCACCGTGATCTGAAGTTTTTATCGGTATGATTTTTGATCGGACTTTTTGATCACTTTTTATTCATTTTTTAATGGTATAAAAAGTGACCAAAAATGCGCTTTTTTTTACTTTGGAATTTTTTTGCGTGTACGCCATTGACCGTGTGGTTTAATTAATGATATATTTTTATAGTTCGGATATTTACGCACGCGGCGATACCACATATGTTTATTTTGATTTATTTTTACACTGTTTTATTTTTTTTATGGGAAAAGGGGGGTGATTCAAACTTTTATTAGGGAAGGAGTTAAATGACCTTTATTAACACTTTTGTTTTACTTTTTTTTGCGGTGTTATAGCTCCCATAGGGACCTATAACACTGCACACACTGATCTCTTGCACAGATCACTGGCGTGTATTAACACGCCTGTGATCAGTGTTATCGGCGCTTGACTGCTCCTGCTCTCAGGCACGGAGCAGTCATTCGCCGATCGGACACCGAGGAGGCAGGTAAGGGCTCTCCCAGTGTCCTGTAAGCTGTTGGGGCCGCCGCGATTTCACCGCGGCGGTCCCGAACAGCCCGACTGAGCAGCCGGGTCACTTTCACTTTCACATTAGAAGCGGCGGTCAGCTTTGACCGCCGCTTCTAAAGGGTTAATACCGCACATCGCCGCGATCGGCAATGTGTGGTATTAGCCGCGGGTCCCGGCCGTTGATGAGCGCTGGGACCGACGCGATATGATGCGGGATCGCGGCGCGATCCCGCTTCATATCGTGGGAGCCGGCGCAGGACGTAAATATATGTCCTGCGTCGTTAAGGGGTTAAAATGACAGTGGTCAGATGTGCAAAAAATGCTCGGGTCCTTAAGGTGAAAATGGGTTGGGTCCTTAAGGGATTAAAGAAACTTTTATTACTATTTATTTTGCATTTTTTTAAGTCCCAATATGGAACTATTTATATCAATCAAGGTGTGCAAACTATGTGGGAAAACTATACAAGAAGATCCCTGAAGCTTCAAGCTTAGTTAAAGGGGCTATCCAGGAAAAAACTTTTTTTTATATATCAACTGGCTCCAGAAAGTTAAACAGATTTGTAAATTACTTCTATTAAAAAATATTAATCATTTTAGTACTTACGAGCTTCTGAAGTTAAGGTTGTTCTTTTCTGTCTAAGTGCTTTTTGATGACACATGTCTCGGGAACTGCCCAGTTTAGAAGAGGTTTGATATGGTGATTTGCTTCTAAACTGGGTGGTTCACGTGTCATCAGAGAGCACTTAGACAGAAAAGAACAACCTTAACTTCAGAAGCTCATAAGTATTGAAAGGATTAAGATTTTTTAATAGAAGTAATTTGCAAATCTGTTTACCTTTCTGGAGCCAGTTGATCTATTAATATAAGTTTTCTTCATCATGCAAAATCTTATAGACTTTTTTTTTTTTGGCTTTGTAAATAATAAATGTAGAAAAATACAGTTTTCAGTTTTCTTTTGCACATCCATCATAATAAACTCCATCCCTGCTACCCGATCACTCTCTCACCTCGGGAAGGGTTCCCCAAGCTGCACAGCCTTTCTTCCACACATCTACCACCTGCCCACACCCAAATCTACCATTCCACATTAGCTGTTGCAAGACTACAACCCCCAGCATGTCCTCACTATGAGAGGGCAAATATTTCACTGTTATTTTAATATTACATTTGCAAAAGCATTTATTATGATGGATATAAGATTTTGCATGATGAAGAAATCTAACATTGATAGATTTCTTTGACCCATTAACTTTTCCAGTGGGTGCAACCTATTATGCATTTGGGCTATGTCCACCCCAGTATATTTTCATATTTATTTTAATTAAAAAAATTGCATCCATGTGTACTGGTCACATGCACAGCATTGTCCAGTATACGCAACAGAAAGATTGCATGTAATAGTCTCCTATGTGGAGACCCTATTCAGTAATTATATGGCAGATAATCTACTATATAACTACTGATTTGGTTTTAAAACCTACTGGCAGTTATCTCTTGTAAGGAAAATAAATAATAAAACATTTTAATAAAACATTTTTATGAAATAAATTATTAAATTCATCTATTACCTTTACTGCCCCTTAGCTCAGACCTCTCTGAATGAACAGAACATTATCTCTACAAAAAAAAAATTAAATAATCATAATGCAATTTTTGCATTAATATGTGGAAATTCTAGACGTTTTTTTCTGCTAAAAAAAAAAAAAAAGGAAAGAGGATCTAGATTATTTTGCTACAATAAAGATAATTTAAGTTGCTATGTTTTGGTGGTTAAAAATCATTAACTTTCCTTGCAAAGAAGGAGTATATCAGGGCAGATTTGCATATTTGTTAATATGTGTATATAAATCATTGAACAAAGATGTGCTTTTGAGCCATATTTTGGGGCAGGTCTGATTGAACAGAATGTCACATTTCCTTCCAAAATCAATTTAGTTACAGATGGACAATGAATTGCTAACATTGTATAACACTTAGAGTTCCAGAAGGACACTATTTACATTTGAGTTCTCATCTTGGCTCTAATGGGAATTTATAATTTAGAGGAATGTGTTCAGTAGCATACCAGCTGCAATGTTCAGTTCCTGTGCATTCCGTATAACTTTTATAAACCCTACAACTTCATATATATATATATATATATATATATATATATATATATATATGTCTGGTCTAAAAAGGGCATCACTGCAATTACAACATTTTATTTACGGTAATTATCAAGCTTACAAATATATTAAAAATCATTTAGATTATTTTATATATTCCTTTTATATAAAAGGAAGTGATGTAAGCTGTTACACTGGCTTGAGAAAGGTCTCATTGAGTAGACCGAAACGTAGCACTTGTGACTGGATGGGTGAATAAACCACTTTTTTACATGCTACATTGGAGTGCCGCTTCTTCCTTGGTACTGCATTTTCATGGGACATTGAGTCTTGTCCTGAGAAGCAGAGCACCCTCAGGACCTAGAGTCCGTACACAGTGCTGGCTCCTTCCACCACGCAACATATATATATATATATATATATATATATATATATATATATATTAAAGATAACAAAACAATCATGTGCGATTACAATAAATATATAATGTATTCCTCAAAATAAAATAAAAATTTCAAAATGTAAATTAATTAATTTATTTCTTTTGTGTAAACTGACCATTTAGCCATTTACTACTAGAATAGTATCACATACTACTGTAAATAACTGTTGGATAGGGGGGGAAAATCTAAACTTTTTGTTTTACTTTAAACATTGTATGGCTTATATCATTTATGGTGCTGTCTCCTGTTAACAAATTCTAAAGATTGTTGTTCTTTCTACAAGAGCACTGGGAAGATAAAATACTGTCATTACTGTCTCTACAAAATTATACAACTTTTCCATTGACATCACCCTTGCGCTATTGCAAAATGTCAGGAGCAACTGACTTAATATCTCAGGTTTGCACTGCGCTAACCTGCTGTTGCCCTTGCCATTGTGCATTGCCTGGGAACACACCATCATAGACAAGAAAGGCACCTCTTCAGCTCAACACATCTTTATCTGTTATAATGAACCCCCGCCTCGGAGCTCAGGAAGCCGGAGCACAGCACACAAGTGTGGTGTCCTGGTACCATACCTTGTACCGTACATTGTGTGCTAAGTCCCCAAAGTCAGAGTTCCTGTGTACCGGTAGGATCCTCCTGGTGGGATAACCCCTTATCACCTATTCCTTCTTTAATTTTACTATGTTTGATGTGTATAAATTGTATATATTTTATAATGTGTATAGTACTTCCAGGACCTTAGGTCACATGATCACTAAGTCTAAGGTTAAGTTAAGGTTAAGGACCTTCCAGGGCACGTGATGTGGTCACATGATGTACCATAATGCTTTGTGAAAGGACTGACAACTGGTGCGAACCAATAAGCTCTAAGCCTGCCCCTCTCCATATAGGGGCGCTGTAACCAATCTCTCGCTCTCTTTTCCCCGGGATATGACAGCGAGCGGAGCTCAGCACAAATCTAAAGACAGAACTAGGCCTGAAGCCTATCACTGCTGCAACTTACTAATCGTGAGTTTATCAAACCTAAATCCCGTTAATCCTACATGACTGCTGGACCTAAACAAATCCCCTAAATCCAGCAGAACAGCGTAATTCCAGACTCAGAGCTGATATACTACAAGGTCCCAACCAACTGTGAGGAACCAACCTGCATAAAAGCTGCAGTAAAGTTATCTACAGTTTACTAAACCTCCGGTTGTGGACAATCCTTTATTCCTCCCTATCATTTCTGGGACAGGTGGCGGTAGGATATATATATATATATATATATATACTGAGGAAGAACCTGCACCCTGGCGTCACAACAGTTAAGGGTTAATCCAACACCCTTTCATCACTGCACAGCTACACCACCTACACCTTACACCCCCAAGCTACCACACAAGAATCCAAAAAGCCAAAGAAGATCCTGCTTACGAGTTTACAGTCCAAAAGTATCAAAAATTTTTTGTTGAAGCATACATAAACTCAGTACAAAAGATCCATAAAAAGTGACTGATGCATTTCGGACAGTATGTCTTTAGTCATAGTCAATGACTCCTAGATACTTTGTTCTAAAGGAAAAGGAAAAACTAAAATGTTTTCATGACATAAGTATTCACACCATTAATTCTGTAATTAAAGGGGTTATCCAGGAATCAAAACCAAGCCTAATTTCTTTCAAAGACCACTCCCTGTATGTCTCCACTTTGGGTGTGGTATTACAACTTGGCTCCATTCACTTTAATGGAACTGAGCTGCAGAACCACACACAACCTGGAGACAGACAGGGAGTGGTCTTTGAAAGAAATTATCCCTGTTTTTTGATTCTTGGATAACCGTTTTAAGTTAAAGCCCCGTTGGAAGTGATTACAGACTTCTGTCTTCTTAAGTATGATGTCACATGGTTTGCACGCCTCGATTTCGATATTTTCTGCTTTTTTTGCAGATCATCTCAAAACCTGTCAGATTGAAATGAGGAATAGCAGTGGTTATTTTTCAGGACTCTCCACAGAAGTTTGATTGTAAGTAAGGGCTCTGGCTGGGACCCTCAAGGACATTCACAGAGTTGTCCCTAAGCCGCTTCTGCGTTGTCTTGGCTTTGTGCTTAGGGTCATTGTCCCAGATTTATCAAACTGTGTGTGAGATAAAATAGATTGATTTTCCCTCAGCAACCAATCACAGCTCAGCTTTCACTTTACCAAAGCTTGTTAGCTGAGCTGTGATTGGTTGCTGTGGGAAAATTACTCTATTTTTTCTCTCATACAGTTTGATAAATCTGGGCCATTGTCTTTTTGAAAGGTGAACCTTCAGACCAGTCTGAGGTCCAGAGCACTCTAAATCATATTTTTATTACAAATATCTCTGTAATTTGCTCAATTCAGCTTTTACTCAATCCTGGCGATCTCCCTGTCCCAACCATTAAAAAACACACCAACAGCATAATGATGTCACCCCCATGCTTCATTTTAGGGATGATACTGGACAGGTGATGAGCAGTGCTTGGTTTCCTACAAACATGACCCACAGAATTTAATCAGACCAGGGAATCTTATTTCTCACAGTCAGAGTTCTTTGGGTGTTTATTTGCTAACTCTGGTTTGCCGCTATGCCATAAAGTCCAGATTGGCTGAGTTCTGCAGTGGTGGTTGACCTCCTGGAAGTTTCTCCCATCTGCACACAGGAACTGAGCCAGGGTGACCATTGGGTTTTTGGTCCTCTCTTTTGCCGAGACACTTCTCCTTAGATTCTTTAAGCTGGGGGGGGGGGGGGGCAGCTCTACAAAGAGCCCTGGATGTTCAAAACATTTTCCATTAAAAAATTATAGAGGCTTGCGTGCTTTAAGTAAAGGTATCACATCTATGTATGAAAGTAATGAAAGTGAGGGCCACTCTAC
Organism: Hyla sarda; assembly: GCF_029499605.1. Lineage (NCBI taxonomy): Eukaryota > Metazoa > Chordata > Amphibia > Anura > Hylidae > Hyla > Hyla sarda. The sequence goes on from NC_079190.1 coordinate 225,692,252, forward strand.
AGAATAGAAGGTTTTACAGCTGTCAAGGGAAAATATTAAGCCGAGCAACATCATGTCCTTGAGCAGCAGCTATTTTTAGATATTGGAACTAAATATTGATATTAGTTGACTTGTCTGACATGAAGGGTGTACAACTGAGAGCATAACCTTGTTCATTCTCATAGCGGGAATTTTAGCTAATAGGTGTCAAAGGGTCCATCAATGAGTTCAACAATACAACTATAAGTGCTTCATACTAATAGTGCAGTAAAAAGTCTTTATGAAAGGCAGCCTCAAAATTATCTTCTAGTCATGGTGTGAGCCTTAAAGGAGTATTTCCATTCCACTTTTTTCCACACTGCAGTTTTTGAGAAAAGTGTAGGAATGGGATGGAAAATATAAAGGAATTACTTATACTTCTCCTTCTTCATGGATCCACCTCTGGCTTTGGCTCAAAAACTGAAGGTACATTAACTGCAGCTGGCCCATTCACCTAATTCAGTGTTGTGGTACCTTCTTTCTCTTTAATTGTTGGGGGTCTAACCTATAGGATACTGTACCAACTGATCTTAGGTAATGGCATAATGGTATATTCTAGCCTTGTGCATTACTTCATGAGATGGGGATACCACTTTAGGCCACCTATTGTCCAAGCAAGGGTCTTCACAGAAAATATTTTGATAGCTGCTATGTTCTTTCATAATTGGACCATTATTACAAGTAATAAAAGTCTATGAAGGGGAAAGAAGGTTAATGGAAAGAGGAGTTCCTGTGAATACACAGAAGCTGCTAAAAGACAGAGAGAGAGAGACAGCAAAAAGACAACTCTGTAAGTTAGAGATCTCACCCTAGGGCTTTATATACAGTTTAGAAGGCTCACTGTTGCTCCTTCATGCATTCCATGCTGCTGTTTAGGCTGTGTACAGTGACATAGAATTGCTGTGTCTCCTCTTGTGTGTCTCTGTGTGTGTGTGTGCGCAGTGTATGAAAAATAGCATAGGAGTTAATCTCTGCCCACCGGCTCTAGAAGAACTGAAAATTAGAGATAAATCCTGCGGAGCAGGATATATAATGTCATATACAAGTTATATAATTGCCAGAAATAGTGTTACTCCTCATGTACACTTTAAAGTTTTCTGTTCGGTCAACTAGGGCTGGCATATAACAATCTGCAATCTGAATGTGTCTGCCACTTCTAATATGCTCTCTTTATTTAATAGGTGTCCTGCTGATATTTATCATGTCATAGAAACATAATGTCGTAGATGCCATAGAAACTTCATGTCGTAGATGTTGCAGAAGCATAATGCAGATTTTAATATCAGTGGTACAATTCATGCTAAGCTCGTATTTTCCTTCAGTTTTTTGTGGTCACCATTATGAAGTCACAGCATGAAGATATTAGCAGAAAATCTCTTTATTAATCTTCACCAGTAAATTATTAATGTCAGTCTGCTCAGAGCAGTATCTAGACTTCTCTTTAGCCAAGGTAAAAATTCCATTCCCTGCACTAGCTCCAGCACCCAAGGCCCAAGCCGTACCAGCTTTACCTAGGGCTGTATACGATATACATGCAACAGCTGGTATATATGTCTGCTTTTTGTGGACACCAAAGTTATTACAGTATGTATTGATCAAGTTCAGCTGTTAAAAAGATTTTGTAATAACAATTCTTACCACCTTCAAACTCTGTTTGACAGTTTCCAGAATTTTCATTCAAACTTTCCTCTTCATTTATGATTATGTTTTCAATGTCCTTCATTGTTAAATGATCACGAAATGCGTGATAAAGAATGTGCTTTAATTCCTCCAGTGTTATCCTTTGCATGTCAAACTGCAGAAAGATAGGAAAACAACCAAGTTAGCAGAATGATAACATACTGTACATCAATATAATGATTGGTATATTTCTGTTGTATTTACACTTTTTGCGATGGTTTACCAAATACCCAGAAGTCAACTACTCGGTCAACATCTTAATGCTGTCCTACTATGTTTATATGCATACTGTATATAAACAATAGCTGACCTGTTGGTCTTGTAGAATGGAGACTAAAATGTATGGTACAGTCAAAAGATTAACCCCCCAATAACAGACAGGAGGCAGTTACACAGTTCAAACTCCACTCTTGTGCCCTTTTTAAGTGTGCCCATATCCTCAGAACACAAAAGCAGTTAAACACTATACTGAAGCTTGATGTCATTGGCCCTTCTCCCTAACAGAAATATCATACACTCTCAACACAAGCAGAAAGGAGCCAGTGTAGGAATTCTGCCTGCCCACACCATGCTGCTAACTATTCAGGCCACAAGTCACTGCACTCATCATGTTTGGCACTCATCATGGACCACTTAGGCACTAAGAGGCATATTAGCTATGTGTGGGGAACAAAGGCGGAACTTTATGTTTGTGTAGGGAATTAAGGGGGAACTCAAGATGTGTATGGAGCACTATGGTAATGTAGCTGTGTTGAGGGATTATTACTTGTATAAATATAAAGTAGGCTAGTGGTATTGTGTTGATGGCACCAAGGGAGTATTATTAGTGTGTGAGACAAAAAGAAAAGAGCCAATAGTGTTTGTCAAGAGTATATAGCATAGGAGGCAGCAGCAGAAACAGAATAGAAATTTTATGTAAAGGGTGAGGATTGGGTTGGAAGGATGCTGGAAAAGCGAGAAGCCAAAGATACCTTAGAGCCACCTTAAAGAAACCTGCATAGCAGTCTAGATAAGATGGAGAAGAAAAAAGAAATATATTGTACTGTGGTGGTAATATTGATATATTAAATTTTTGATTATTTATTGATCTCTCTAAGGGTCTCCCTTTCTGAACTTTCCCGAGCAAGTAAGGCCACCAATAAATGCTAAAAAAAAAACAAAAACCCTCTTTGAAATCCTGTAATTTGCCCAATAGCTCAAAGGAGTACTCCGGGATTTAACTTTTTTTAAATACTGCCCAGTCTGCTGGCATAAAAAAGCGACTTCTACAGTGCCTTTGTTATCCTGGTGTCCTACAGTGCAGTCATCTTCCTGGTTGCCAGGGGTTAACATGTGAAACTGCAGCTCAGCTTATCACTGGCTGCAGTAATGCACCGTCGGTGATTGGCTGAGCGACAAGTGTGATATATGAGGCTCTGACACCAGGAAGAAGACTGGGACCACGGCTGCATGTGTCACTCAGCTAATCCCCAGCTGAGGTGGGACATCCTTGCAGCCAGTGATAAGTTGAGGTGCATTCTGATGTATCAACCCCAGCAACCAGAAAGAGGACCGGAGGATGGGAGCAGGGTGTAAGTTCAGATTATATTTTTTCTAAATGCCTTTAGCATAGACAGGATTTAAAAAAAAAAAAAAGTTCAATTACAGAGTGCAACTTAAAAGCATTACTGTCATTTATATATAAAAAAAAAAAAAAAAGCATTCATGCCTATGTTCTTAACTCAGTGGATGGTTGCCCAATTCGACATGTAGCAGAAAGCAGGTTCCATATGCAAACAATTGAGATCTTCTCCTGCTACACGTCAGATCGTACAGCCAGCCATGGAGTGATGCGCAATGATATAACCCGAGATAAGGGCCATCTCATCACTGAGATCCTAACTGATTAAAACTTTTGACATGTCTGTGTAAGATATCAAAAGTTTTTGATTTTAAAAAACTACAGCAATGTTTTAAAGGAAAGGTTATTAGTTGCTTGAGGTATAATGGAAAGAACAGATAATACATTTTAGCTAAGTTATTGGGAAAATAGGACAATGTTGAAGAGAATATTCATGTTTTTGTGTCTTTCATATGCATTTTCCAATTATGAATTTATCGATGAAAAGAGATTATGTCAAAGATATTACTTATCCAGCCTAAGCGTCCATCTTCTTATACTGAAAACCATACTGAAAATCACCTGCAAATACTGCTATTTTACACCACTACTGTGGAAAGTAAATGAAGCTGAAGATTAATCTGTTTTCTCCTGGATAAATGGATAATTTTTACGTTACTACCTCAGTCCTATATCTCTAATGATTAATTAGGGCACTTCATTTCTTCTGACCCATTCTACTTCATGTCAACCAAAACACTGAACAAGAGAAAATTACCATAATGAAAAAGTATATGCATAAAATGATACACTCTCAACTGTGCTCCAATCAAATTACCGAAAGTCCATCCATCTGTTTAAGTGACCTCCTTCTCAAAGGCTAATAGCTTTTCATGCTGATCAAATAAAAATAGCAGCAGCCATGAGCTCCCTAAATGATTTCTTATCATGTCACAGATGTTACAGCCCAGGTGTGACTGACATAAACCTGTGTACCTTGCTTCAGTGCAACCAACTTTCTATGTCCTTGCTTTGCAGTCTATACATCTCAAAGCATACATTATGGGAGGTTCCTGGCTTTGACCATTATGCCTTACTTCCCAAACTGTAATGGATGGAGGAGAAGCACATTTGGCACACTCTTTGTTAAATCAGATATCTAACCTGGCACATAGATATGACTAAATAGTGACACTGCAAAGACAGTAGTTGGACAGATAATGTGACTGCTGATACCAAGGCAGGTTTACTGAGATGCCTCCTAGAAGATAGAAAAAGTAAAATAGCACAAGAATCATTATAAAGTGAAGCCAAAGTTGAGTTTTCTGAGCAATGATTGCTACATTAGTACAGAGCGGGAATGAAGGATTACCTGTCATAGAGGTAGAATTATAGATTAGCTGGTATACCTACACATTATTAGCAAACAGAGAAAATGATGGATAAGCTGGTATACAGGAAGTAGCAATAATTTATAAAGTATGCAGGGATACATAAGTGAGCAATAACAACTTGACACAATTTACCAGGACTACAAAGCTGCTTGCTCTCTTATGCAGTATCCTCACCTCCTGTAGTTGATGCCAGGACAATAAATGGAAATCTCTGGCCTTACTGCTTACTCCTCACCAAAGCTCCCAATTCACACATCTCCCTGTCTGCTCTTCTTCTGTCTATGAGTCATTTCGTGTTCCTGACTAGTGCAGCATCAGGCTTGTCCATGAGTTTTGGACAAGCCTGATCCAGAACTGGTTAGAGTGCCAGTAGGTCTGGGGACCCCTAGAGGTGGAATTTTCATGAGCACTTTTCTTTAGTAAATATTTAAAAAAATATTCTATCAGGAACAACATATAAAAGTTTTTTGATCTGACAGTGCCCATAATCTGGCAGAATGACCCGGCTTTGAGTTGGCGGCAGCAAGAGGAGAACATAAAGTGGCTGGATGACACAGCCTGGAGCTGGCATCAGCATGAGGAGAACAAATGGTGGCTGAATGACACAGCCAGAAGGTGGCATCAGCATGAAGAGAACATATGGTGGCAGTATGATACAGCCTGGAGCTGGCATCAGCATGAGGAGAAAATATGGTGGCAGAATGAGACAGCCTGGAGGTGGCATCAGAATGAGGAGAACATATGGTGGCAGAATGAGACAGCCTGGAGGTGTCATCAGCATGAGGAGAACATATGATGGCAGTATGAGACAGCCTGGAGGTTGCATCAGCAGCATCAGGAGTCCTGAAAGTGACCTGGTGAGTAGTGTTGAGCGGCATAGGCCATATTGGAATTCGCAATATTTCGCGAATATATGGACGAATATTCGTCATATATTCGCTAAATTCGCATATTCGTAATAGTCGCAGCATATTTTCGCATATGCGAAAATTTGTATATGGGAAAATTAGCATATACAAAAAATAGCATATGCGAAAATTAGAATATGCGAAAATTTGCATATGCTAATTTTCGCATCTGCGAAAATTCGCACTCCAGTCTAACACAGTAGTATTAGAGCCTTCTTTACACCACACAAGCTGGAAGCAGAGAGGGATGATCACTGTGATGTGTACTGTGAAAAAAAATTTAATAAAAAAAAAATAAATAACGAATATTCGTAATTGCGAATATATAGTGCTATATTCGCGAATATTCGCGAATTCGCGAATATACAATATTCGCAAATATACGATATTCGCGAATAAAATTCGCATTGCGAATATTCGCGAGCAACACTACCGGTGAGTAGGGCAAGTGGTGGAAATAACAGTACCTAGTGACGAAGTTGGGAGAAAAATGGAGAACTTGGCATCAAATGTGTGGCATCAGACGGGTTGCAAGATCAGAATGGTACCTGAGGCAGGTAGGCAGAAGAAAATGGTCTCTTTTGTAAAGTGTTACTGTGCAAAAGTAAGTATTGAGGATATGCATTACATAAAACTTAACTTTGAATAATATTCTTAGGATAAATTATATGTACCCAATTTTTTATATTTATTTAACAAAAGGAAAGGTTTGCAAAAAACATGTGCCACCTACACCACAAATTATTGATGTGATGCAAAGACCTCTAAAAGGTAGAAGGGAACAATACACGGTCCATTGTAACCGATAGGGGTACAAACTTCCCTGTAAGGCCCTACTCTCACACTATTAATTCCCTTCCTGGCAGGTGTTACCCTAAAAAGGGTGGCCCCACACAGGAAGCTCTCCATATTTCGATCTACAAACACTGGCATTTCCCAGTGTTTTTAGGAAGAAATAGGGAGAGGTTTCTGTGTGGGGCTGCCCTTTTTAAGACGAGTAACACTTTCCTTGAAAAGGTGGAAGGGAACAACATATTGTCCATTTTAGCAGGTGGGGGGTAAAAGCTTCCCCTTTAAGGCCCTACTCTTGCCCTATTAATTTCCTTCTTAGCAAGTGTTACTCACTCTAAAAAGGGCAGCTCCACACAGGAAACTCTACCTATTTCCACTTAAAAACCCTGGTAAATGGCAGTGTTTGTAGGTGGAAATAGAGAGAGGTTCCTGTGTGGGGCCTCCCTTTTTAGGGTGAGTAACACTTGCCAAGAAGGAAATTAATAATGTGAGAGTAGGGCCTAACAGGGGAAGTTTTTACCTCCACCTGTTACAATGGACCATACGTGGTCTTTGCATCACATCAATACTTGGTAGTGTTGGTAGCACATGGTGTTTTTTGCACACTTTTCCTTTTCTTAGATATAAAAAAAATTGGGGTATATATATATATATATATATATATATATATATATGTATATATATATATATATATATATATATATATATTTATATATATATATATATATATATATATATATATATATATATTTTATACTAAGAAAAGTTAAGTTTTAGCTAATGCATATCCTCACTACTTACTTATGGTCTGATGCGGAGGAATTTCTGTAACTGGGAGCAGCACCTTAAATATGTTTAGCACTATCCATATTTGTGAAGTGTTGGTGTGGCACCATGGTCAATCTACTCTGATGCATCTGGCATTGGTGGGTGGAAATCCTGGCTGATCTATACCTGATTCATCTTGACAAAGGTCAGTCTCTCCACATTTTGCGTGCATAGACAAGTTCTCCTTGGGATTACTATGGCCCCAGCCGCACTAAACACCTGCTCTGATGCTACACTGCTGGCCGGACAGGACAGCTTTTCCAGGGCAAACTCTACTAGTTGCGGCCACAAGTTTGACTGCCCAGAAGTAAAGCAGATCTTTAAAGTTTCTTGGCAGGGTCATGTCAAGGTATGTCTGGTTCATGTCCTGCTCCAGGTCTACCTACTGCTGATGAGTTGCTTTACTACGTGGGTGAAGAAAGCTACTCATCAGCGACTGTAGACTCAGGCTGCTGCTGATGGAGCTGGTACTGCTCCTGCCACCCCACGCCTCCCCAGCAACCATGGCAGTGGAAGGTGAGCACAGAGGGCCCCCACGAGTAAGAGCTGCGAGAGGATGGATGATGGCTCATATAGGCATCAGCCAACTGACCATGTAGGATAACTCTGTAGTAGGTCAGTTTGTCCTCCCTCTCAGTTGGTGTAAAAAAGGCCCCCAACTTGTGCCGGTAGCGAGAGTCCAATAAGGTGGAGAGCCAGAAGTCATCCTGCTGCCAAATGCCAATTCGGCGGTCACTATGCAAGCAAGTGAGCATGCATCGTGCCATTTGTGCAAGTGACTCGGAGGGACTCCCTGCCTCCCTCTCCACTGCATACTGCCACAGTGTGTCTGCGTCCTATGTCTTGCCTTCCTCATAACCCTCTAGCTCCTCTAGCTGCTCCTGCTCCTACTCCTCCTCTCCTGTCAGATGACTAGTAAAAAACCGCCCATTTCACGAAACCTAAACTGTGCTCCACTCTACCCCTCCCCTCCTCCTCCTTTTCAGCCCCCACAGGGCTCATGTGGCCATGTGATGTAGGCGCCATGTCTCCAATGTCCTGACGAGCCATCGTTTCCAAAACGTGTTGTAGTAAATAAAGCTGTGGAATGTAGTCATTCATCCTGTAATCCTGGCAACTTACTAATAATGTAGCTTCCTTAAAGGGCCTGAGCAAACGGCAGGTGTCCCGTATGAGCTGCCACTGGTTGAAATTGAAGTTACACAGGGGAGACCCCCTATCCACTTGGATCTTCAAGAAATCGGTGATGGCTTTTCTCTGTTTGTATAGTCGATCCAATATATGGAGGGTGGAATTCCAACATGTGGAAACATTACAAATCAGACTATGTTGGGGGATACCGTTCTTACACATGCAGCTCAAGGTGTTTTGCAGTGTACGAGTGGCTGAAGTGCATGCAAAGTTTCCTTTCCATTGTTAGGATGTCTTGCAGATGGGGAACACTTCAGGAACAACTTGACAACCAGATTGAACACGTGTGCCATGCAGGGCGCATGGCTCAGGCTTCCGTGTTGCAATGCAAACAAGATGTTCTTCCCGTTGTCAATCACCATGGTTCCCATTTCCAGTTATTGTGGAGTAAGCCATGATTCAATTTCTTGATGAATGACTTTTAGCAGTTCCTCCCTGGTGTGACTCCATTCTCTAAGGCAAACCATGTGAAGAACAGCGTGCCCTGCACACATGGTATGCTGGTGGGGCACAGAGACTTGTCCATGCAGTGGAGGCTGAGGACACGGTGGAGGATGAGGAGGCGGAGTTGCACATTGTCACAGGATTAATAGCCTGAGAACCTGGAGGTGGAAGCGGCATGACCTGTTCAAGTTGTTTTTGTGGCTGTGAAGGAACCACATTTACCCAGTGGGCCGTAAAGGAAATGTATTGTCCCTGACCATAGTTATAGCTCCACATGTGCACTTTGGTAGACACCGACAGGCTCAAGGACTGGCCCACCTTCTCTTCCACAAAATTGTGCAGGGCTGGTACTGCCTTTTTCTCAAAGAAATGATGGCTTAGGACTCTCCACCTCGGCTCGGCACAAGCCATCAGTTCTCTGAAAGGTGCAGAGTCCACCACTTGAAAGGGACTGCAGCACCAGCAACCTGGACAGAATCGCATTCAGCTTCTGTGTCATTGGATGAGTGGGCACATACTGTTGTCTCTTGGACATGGCTTTGCCGATGAATTGCTAGCAGAGTGACTAACTTGAAGTAGGAGGAGCAAAGGCATCTGGAGTGACAGAAGATGGGTATGACAGACAGCTCCCTTCGGCTGCTGTGGTGTAGCCTTAGCTGGCTGAAATAGGGAGCGTCGTGCCACTGGGATATGCAGCAGGCTGAACACCACATCAGAGCGACAGTTCTCCCAGGCCGCTTTATGGTGATGCTGCATATGTTGATGCCGGGCCGTGGTGCCATCATTGGGACCCTTCACCTTCTGCCGACACATCATGCATGTGGCCAGGTTAACATCCTCTGGATGCTTGATAAAAAAAAAAATGCCACACCTAGGAGTAGCTGATTCTCCCCTCATCAGTCCGCACTGATTGATTGCTACTGCCGCCGACTCCAGGAACCCCTGCAAAGCAGGTGGTCTACCCCGGGCAAATTTGGCTTCAGACTTCCCACTTCTGCCACCATGCTGACTGCCAACCATGCTACCGCCTTGCTGGCTCAGCTGCTGCCTCACGGGCAACCTGCAACCCTATTCTCCTGATGATGATGAAGCTCCTTCTGCACCCAGCTTCCAAGTGCAATTGGCTTCATCATTATCGAGTTGTGTCTGCACGTCACTGATGTCCTCCTCAGGTTCATCAACAGTGTCTGGTTCAGGAGCCTGAACGCTCCCAACACCACCTCCCATGCCACTCTCCTTATCCCTACTTGCCCTCCTAGCGGAGGATGTCTCCTCTACTCCTTGTCTGGGCAGTAGCTGCTGGCTGTCCTCTATTAGATTGTCTTCACTAAATAGCAGAGCTGAACCCACAGCATAAGATACTTCTGTGGGGGAGGGAACAGCATAGGACAGAGGCAATGGGAGGACAGGGACTGCTCCCGGGCCATACCAACTGAAGATTGTGTCTGAGGAACCCACCGACTGTTGACTGGGGGTGTCAGATGTCACTTGTGATGAAGTGGATGATCGTGTTAACTAATCTATGATGACAGATGGGTTGCTGGTCAAGAAATGGACGCTAGCTGATACCGGGAGCTCAGGCCTCTCGCTGCGACTAGTGCTGCCACTCGCCCCTAATCTGCTGCGACCTCTGCCTGTGCCTGATGAATTTAGGCCTCTGCCACTCCTCTGTGCATGTCCTGGCACTTCTATGCCTGACATACTTAATGCATATATGAGGAGAGGAAAATACCCTCCACTATCCTTAAAAAAGTATTTGTCCACAACACAAGCAGGTGTGTACTTTTGGCTGGCCTTTCACAGTAATTAGGCCCTTAGGACTATAACAGGAACAAAATGGTGTACCACATAGATGTACGTACGTGGTACACACTTATGAGGGGAGTACAATACGCTCCACTTCACTTAAAACATCATTTGTCTACAACAGCAGCAGGTGTGTACCTTTGACTGACCTTTCACAGTATCTAGGCCCTTAGGACTATAACAAGAACAAAATGGGACACCACGTAGATGTACGTACGTGGTATGCACTTATGAGGGGAGTGCAATACGCTCCACTACACTTAAAACAGTATTTGTCTACAACAGCAGCAGGTGTGTACTTTTGGCTGGCATTTCCCAGTAACTAGGTCCTTAAGACTTTAACAGGAACAAAATGCTACACCAAATATGTACACTTAGGTTACACTTCATAGAGGACCATCACGCTCTGCTACGCAACCTGTATTAGGCAGGCACTAATAGCAGGTGATTATGGCTTTTAGTGCTCTGCTCACCCTAACTGGCTGGCTACTATTAGCTTTTTTGTTGTACACACCAGTGCTGCACCACACAGACGTTGTGTACTACACCCAAAATTGCACTCTCTCTCTCTTAATCCCTCTCCTTCCCTATCAGTGCTTTTAGGCTGGATTTGGGTTTGAGGTGAATCGCTGCTCTCTGTCCCCCTCTCTCTATCTCTCTGCAATAGAACGCTGATGTGATTGGCCGCAAGATGGCTGCTGATTATATAGGGCTGTGACATCACAGGGGCTGCTGGCTGCTGACAGGGTGCATGCTTCATGTGATGCAGGGTCATCCCACCTACCTGTGTTCCCGCCTTCCCAGCGTTCCTTGCTCCATGTCCTGACATGTGAAGCCGCCATCTTAGATGCCCTGGAGCCTGAACCGGACTAAATGGAGTTTAATTAAGCTAATCTTGCGTTCGAATAATGGCGATATTCGGATTCGTTGCAAAGCAAATTTTCCCTTAAATTGGTAATAAATTTGGATTCATCAGATTCGATTCGCTTATGCCTAGTGCTCATTCCTGTCCTATATATCAGAATCCTGTCTGAAAACCGAGGAGGAGGTTAAAGAGTAGTGTTGAGCGGCATAGGCCATATTCGAATTCGCGAATATTCGCGAATGTATGGACGAATATTCGTCATATATTCGCAAAATTCGCATATTCGTAATATTCATGTTTATTTTCACATATGTAAAAATTTGTATATGCGAAAATTAGCATGTATAAAAATTACCATAGCAAAAATTTGCATATGCACATTTTCGCATATGCGAAAATTCGCACGCCAGTCTCACACAGTAGTATTAGAGCCTTCATTACTCCACGCAAGCTGGAAGCAGAGAGGGATGATCACTGTGATGTGTACTGTGATAAAAAAAAAAAAGAATATTCGTAATTACAAAAATATAGTGCTATATTCACGAATATTCGCGAATTCGCGAATATGCGATATTCGCGAATAAAATTCGCATTTCGAATATTCGCGAGCAACACTATTAAAGAGCAACCTGCAATAATTGGATGAAGAGAAATTCAGGAGGCACTCACCACGGGAACATGTGCAATTTTTTTTTTTTTATTACATCATGCAGAAACAATGATAAAAACGGACCAGTGTGGACGCTACACACCGGAGGCAGGTAACAGCTACTTTACGCCTAGGGTCGGCGCTTCTTCTTCTTTGGATAGGGGATAAGATGTTTTTCGCAAGAGTACTCCTTTAATCACAATTTACTTTCTCATGTAGTCTTCATACAGAAGAATTGTAATAACACTCAGGCTAGTATGTAGCCATCACACCTCTTCCCATAGACATGTATAAAGAGGGGGTGGCGGCTGTAGTCGCCAGTCATCCGACACGGATCAGAGTTAGCTCTGTGCACAGATGACCGGGGACCCGCCGCTGGGGACTCCTGCGACCAGACATCTTATCCCTTATCCTTTGGATGAGGGATAAAATGTTTTTCACCGGAGTACCCCTTTAAGTAAAGTTTTGGAAATAAGAAATACAGCAACAGTATGGATGACTGCATTATGTAGCTTTTTTCTCAGAGCAGAAAGTATATAATCTTAGTCATACAGTAAGGCCCTTATAAAGTTCTTTCGGTAACCTATTATAGCTCTTGTTTTGTTCATTTCACCTGTCTCTAGAAAAGAGTAAATGATTCCCCATGAGCAACAGTAGCCCATGCTCCGCAAATGGGTCTTCAGTCATGGCCCTGCTAGATCTGGATGCAGCCCTTCTCTTGCTGAGGCCACCAGCACCTCTCTATGACATGTCAAACGTTTTCAAAAATGACAGAAACAATTCCTCCTTTATCTGAATATCAAGGTCGTAGGCTTTACAAGGCTCCTGTACCAGTGTATTGTGATTCTGACCTTAACTTCTGACCTGGGAATTTAACCAGGAAACTCTAGACCTTATTGCAGGGTTTAGGAGTGAAGAACTGGTAGATTTATCTGAATCCACACTGCAGTTTAGCCTGCATACATCCATCTATAAATGCTGTACAACTTAGAGGTTGTATTGAGCCAAAATACACCCTTGTGCATTAGACCTAAGGTACAGTATGTGAAAGGAGCACAAGTTCCACAACAGCCAAAAGGCATGAATATTGACTTAAAAATGAAGCACACTGAATCATTATTAAATACTCAAAAGAGTATAAGTCAATGGTCTGCCACTCATGAATTTGTGGTGTTGTGTGAAGTTAGTTGGTTAGTATGTTGGCTCAGTCATGGTTTATTGTCTTTCCCTGGTAATTCAGAGTTTTTTTTTGTTTTTTTACAATCCAAGTAAGGATCTTTACAAATCATCATTTGGCTCTAGGCTTCAGTTTTTATACAGTGTAACAGCTCTGCTTCTTCTTACCTGTATTACTAGCCATCGCTGTCAAAGAATATTCTTAAAGGAGAAGTCTTGTCCGAGCACTGGGGCCCCCCACGATCTCCTGTATGGAACCCCGGCTCTCCCCTGGAGTGGTGCGTCACAACCCGTGCCCGAAGCAAGGGCCGCCATGCACGTGTTGTGATTTTTTAAGTATAAGCCCACAGTTAGTAAAGGAGTTGTGCATCTGTAAAAGTTTTTGTTAGAAACAGTACAAAGCTGCTCTCTCACTAGATCCCTGCTGATCTTTACTTCCTTGTGTTACCTTGACACATAGGAAATGCCCGCTCATCCCCACGCTGTAACAATGGCCCACTCCAGCAAGTGGTGGCTGACCGTGCATTCATGTTTGTCAAAATGAGAGAGATGCAGATCAGTGGAAACCTGGTTGGGGTCGGAACAGCAGTGGTGGGGAATAGGGGAAGTGAGTTATTATTTTTTTTTTCTAAGCCTCTCTTCCCTTTAAAAAAAAAAAAAATGGCTCCAGAAAGTTAAACAGATATGTAAATTACTTCTATTAAAAAATCTGAATCCTTTCAATACTTATGAGCTGCTGAAGTTGAGTTGTTCTTTTCTGTCTAAGTGCACTCTGATGACATCTGTCTCGGGAACTGTCCAGAGTAGAAGCAAATCCCCATAGCAAACCTCTTCTACTCTATGCAGTTTCTGAGACAAGCAAAGATGTCAGCAGAGAGCATTGTTGCTAGACAGAAAACAAAAACTCAACTTTAGCAGCTGATAATTATTGGAAGGATTAAGATTTTTTTTAATAGAAGTAATTTACAAATCTGTGTTACTTTCTGGAGCCAGTTGATATATATAAAAAAAAGTTTTTTCCTGAAATACCTTTAAGCTTCTTGAGACCCTATGGAAAATGTAAAAACTAGTATCCCTGTATGTCAAAGCCTTTGTTGACTTCACTTATTTAAGAATTAAGCCTGTTCTGAAGTAAAATACAGAGATATAATTTGCAGTTGTAAAAACTGCCAAACTATAATACTGTATTTATACAATGCCTTTGAGTTTTGGTTTAACATAGTTGATAAGCTGCAGTGGACAAGAGAAGACTTCACAACCTTTTTATTACTGCTGTACTGAAAGGAATAGATAATACTGGACAGCACAGTCATGTTTTATGCAACAGAAAAATCAATGTTGTAGTGTAGGTCACCTTTAATCATGACACGTAGTAGTATCACTCATGCAATTTTGTTTTTGCCACACTAAGCTTTGTAGCATCAATATCTTGTGTCAATTAAGTAATGCATGTTTAGTACATTATTATGCTTTTTTTTACATACATCTATTAATATATTAGTCATCAAAAAGGTTTATCACTATTTTATGCTAGTTAATTTATCAGATAAGAATAACACTGGGCTGACACACAGTGTTTTGGGTCCAAAAAAACCCCATAAAAAAAACCACAAAAAACCATGCACTATGCATGGTTATGGCTAAAAAGTAGTGACAAACATTTAAACTAAACCATATAGAGATCCTTCCTCAGCCATTTGATGCCACATAAAAGATTAGTATTGTGGTCTAGTGGTCAAATACTGATACAGATGATAAATAAGAACTTTTCAAATCTATACTAAATAACTATACAGCTAAATTTATCTCTATGGGGAAAGCACAAACAATTACAACTAAATTCTACATGGATGAAAACTGATGTTAAAACAGCAATAAACAACAAAAAAAAATAGCATTTAAAAAAATACAAATCTGAGGAGTTAGCATTTAAAAACTACAAAAAAATTGTAAAAGGGCAGTAAAATAATCAAAAATTCTGAATGAAAGACATTTGTCCAAAAAAAGCAAAGCAATTCCCAATTACATTTTTTTAAATATATAAATGCAGAAAAAAAAGCACTGAGCATATAGGATGGATTACATCCAAGAGTTCTTAGAAAACTAAGTTCAGTCATTTCTGTACCTTTGTTCATAATAGTTAGAGATTCTCTGGTGTTTGGAATTGTGCTGAGGGACTGGCGCAAGGCAAATGTTCAGCCAATTTTCAAAAAGTGCTCAAGGTCCTCCCCAGGTAATTATAGACCAGTCAGCTTAAAGGGGTGCTCCGGCGCTTAGACATCTTATCCCCTATCCAAAGGATAGGGGATAAGATGCCTGATCGCGGGGGTCCCGCCACTGGGGACCCCCGTGATCTTGCACGCAGCACCCCAGTTAAAATCAGTCCCCGGAGCATGTTCGCTCCGGGTCTCATTACCGGCGACCACGGGGCCGCCAGCGTGTGATGTCACGCCTCTGCCCCATGTGACGTCATGCCCCGCCCCTCAATGCAAGCCTATAGTAATCAGACCCGGAGCGAACATGCTTTGGGGACTGATTTTAACTGGGGTGCTGTGTGCAAGATCACGGGTGCCCCCAGCGGCGGGACCCCTGCAATCAGGCATCTTATTCCCTATCCTTTGGATAGGGGATAAGATGTCTAAGCGCCGGAGTACCCCTTTAATGTGCATTGTGGTAAAATTTTGGCTGATAGCCATTGCCATCTATAAGCCTATTGACCAGTGGTGTAGCTATAAAGGTCACAAGGGTCACAATGATGACCGCGCCCCATAGCCAGGGGGGGGGTCCCGCAGGGCCCCCCTGCCACTTCACTATACTAAGCTGAAGCAACAGGTCTTGGGCCCGTCACTGCCAGCAAGTTGCCCGGGCCCGCTGCTGCAAGTTGCTCCGCCTCCGGCTCTCATTCATTGCGCCAACCTGGCGTTCCCAGTCTGTTTGCATTAGAGCATGAAATACCTTTCACTGCTGTGTAAAGGCTCCAAACAGGAGATTGGGGGGGGGAACCCCAGTATATTTTTAGCGGTGTGAAATCCAGTGACCCCTTTGGAGTACATTGTGATCTTTGACCCCGAGAAGAATGCGACAGAGAGCATCTCGGGCGCAGCCACCACGAGGTGGTGGTGCTCCTTGGCTGTGCGTGGTCGGGGGATGGGATGGCTTCCGCAGGTTATTATATTCAGGGGGTACAGTGGTTGGCAGTATTATATTCAGGGGGTACAGTATTTGGAAGGATTATATTTAGGGGGTACAGTAGTTGGCAGTATTATATTCAGGGGTACACTAGCTGGAAGTATTATATTCAGGGGTACAGTACTTGGTAGTATTATATTCATGGGGTACAGTGGTTGGTAGTATTTAAAGGAGATATCCAGTGGTGAAAAACGTATCCCCGATCCTAAGATCGCGGGGGGTCCGACCGTCGGGGCCCCCTGAGATCTCCTGTACGGGGCCCCGACAGCCTGCGGGAAGCATTCCCCAAGTGAAAAGGAGGAGACTGGCTTCTCATTTCAGTGGGTTTTTCAGTGAGAGTGGAGATGAAGTTTTGTAGTGTAGAGACTGTAAGGGGACCCCTGCAGGGCCTCAACTATGTAAATCAGTGTTTCCCAAGCACAGTCCGCAAGTACCCCCAACAGGTCATGTTTTTAGGATTTCCTTAGTCTTTCACAGGTGATATATCTGTGGTGATGCCTGATTCCCTGACCATAATTATATCACCTGTGAAAGACTAAAGAAATCCAGAAAACATGACCTGTTGGGGGTACTTGAGGACCTCGCTTGAGAAACACTGGTGTAAATGATACCTAGTGTCTTAGTGAAAGAAGCTTTGAACTAACAAGGGCTGCTGTTACTGAGAGAGGGGCCTGCAGAGGGTCAGAACTATCACAGGTTGTTAACAACTGTGTGTCTACTTGTATGTATGCTTGTTGTAACTGCCAACCAGGTTGCCTCCTGTGCAGTAATCTTTGACCACGATTGAGGCATAGCTTGTGTCCGGACGCTGAGCCATTGTTTTTCGCAGGGTGGTCAGCCTACTTCTTGACCTTCTTGCCTTGCCAAGGGTTTCCTCCATGATCCTTTTAGGTCAGGTTACACAACAAACTTATTCACTTAATTACCTTGGATTTCCTCTAGTTTCTTGTCATGGATATCTAGGCCTCTTTGGATGTATCCTATGAGTGCTTAAAGGGGTACTCAAGGGAAGTTAAGAAAAAATTAAATGCCCCAAAGCCACCACAATACCTGTTCTTTGTCCCCTGTAGTTATTCATGTGGTTTTGGCAGCTCCTGTGGCAATTGTTGTCTCCTAAATACTTTTTTCCTTACCTGCAGCACAAACTACAACTCCCAGAATTCAGTGGAGTTCTGTGTAATGGCTGCCAGCCAACTGCTTTCACTATCTGTGTACAGGCTTACACTGCAGATCCCTCACACTCACTCACACTCACTCACTCACACTCACTCACACTCACTCACACACACTCACACACACTCACTCACACTCACTCACACTCACTCACTCACTCACACACACACACACTGGGGGAGATTTATCAAACTGTGTGAGAGAAAAAGTGGAGGGATTTTCCCACAGCAACCAGCTAACAAGCTGAGGTAAAGTGAAAGCCGAGCTGTGATTGGCTGCATATGGGGAAATCTCTCCACTTTTTCTCTCACACAGTCTGATAAATCTGGGCCACTGTACATGTCTTTTCTTTTAAACAATGCCTCCTACTATGAGTTTTTCTGTGTTCTGAATGGCAGCATATTCAAAAGAAAAACAGCAGCTATGTGCTCAGTTGTGACTAGGAATCTTTCCTCTCACAAGCTCCTCACACAGGTAGGGGAGGGGTGGCTGTACAGCCAGAGCTCTAGCCCAATCAGAAATTAGACATAGATCAGGTGGTGTTGTCTTGATGGGAGGGGCTGCTCTCACTGAGGAGACAACGTGGATCTAAAAAATTAATTTTTCTCACACTTCCTGCATGTAAGTGACAGCTGAAAGAGGAAACCTGTTGTATATAGCTAATGAATGATATTTAGACAAATACATAGGTTGGTGAGAGGGAAAGAATGGGCCATGGATTTAGTTCTCCGGAGTACCTCTTTAAGTTAAGTTTACTTACCCCATATCCTAAGCATATGAGAGATGGTGGGTGGAGTGAGCTCTCCTAACAAAATTCCCTTCATCAAGTCAAATTAACTACTCTGAGCAAAGTAAAAAGAGTTTAAAATATTTGCAGATGCAGACTCACCCACCTCTCTCCGCCTGAGCATCATCTTGAAACTTCTCCTAATTGTCCCCACCACTCCCCTCAGTATGAACTTCTGATGTCTGATTATGGACTCCTTGCTATCTCGCAGCATATCCGCTGTGATACCTTACAATCTCACCACCATGCCTACCACCACCAGTCGCACTAGTGCTATGCCTGGCAACTGCTTCTACCTCCACCACCTCTGTAACACACTACAAAGGCTGAATGTCCTCACATAGCTCCTCCTAGTGGCTAATGCTACCATTATGCTTAGCACTAGTTGGGGGAAGCAAAGACAGAGATGATGAAATATTTTCACCAAGCCATCTAGCTTTAGACAATGAGGAATCCACTGACACCTGGCTCACTGTCATTTAGTCAGACTCCTTTTCCTCCTTCTAAGAAAACCATGAATGAGTTCACAAGAGCATTACTATCATCCAAAACCACACAACCCCTAAAAGACAGTAAAAAAATTGTTTGCTGACTTGGCTGCTACTACTACCACCAGGCATCCGCCTGCTACTACCTGTACTGGTGATGGTAATGTCAGTAACATTCTTACTGCCAGAGAAAAATAATTATTTCTTCTAGCTGCAAGGTATACTGGGCTACGCTGACATCATCTCAGTGTTCATAGTACTTCCTCCATTCATTTAGGCGCCAAAATGACATGTGTTCTCCATCCCATTTGCTACTATTACCACCATTGTCAGGCTTGAATAATTTATTGATAATATTACCCTCCTCTTTTACTTTGTTATATAAATTGTAGAGGGTAGTCAAGTTTCCCGGAATGTGTGTGTGTGTGTGGGGGGGGGGGGGGGGTAGGCAAATTTTCTGCATGTATTTTTGGAATGCTGGAAGGTTAAAACATTCTGGTCAGCGATATTCGAAGTTAGAAGCTAAGTTTCAGTGCTTATTTGATATCTCTGCAAAGATGACCTAGGCAGATGTGGTAAGAAAATTATATAATAGAAGCTGGCACTGCATGCTATAGCTTTAATTAACATTACCTTAAGAAAGGCTTTCATAGCTTTCCAGATAAGATGAGGGGAAGTCGTTTTCTCATTATTACTGAAATATCCTGCAATCTACACTTTCAAACGAGTATCAGCCTCCATAAGGGATAACCAGTGAGGATTCAGTTTCTACAAAGATAATCTTCTAGTATCCTGAAAAAAAAGTTGTACCTGAAGGAGGGGTGATCGCATAATGACCTAATATTATAAATAAGGTCTTAGATAGATATATGGCAAAACCATAGTAGTTCCAAGTGCCAGATAAATATGTGACAAGAATACATAGGTATTAGAGCAGCAAAAATATTTTTTGCCGTTGGGATATCTTACCGCTATAGGTCTAAATGACCCAATTCTTCCAGCAGGCTACCAAATGGAGTAGGGAGAGACTCAGTAAGAATACTATTCACAGTATATCTGGCCACTCTGGAGTATAACACATTACTAAATACTAGCACAATTTTTATTTGCCAGTCCTGTTGACGTGGATAGGAGTATGGTTAACTGTTTCCTATATTTCATAGCTGCGTGTATTTCCCAAGAATGTTTGCCAATAAAAATGTGTTAAAGAAAATGTTACAGTTGCAGTGATATATGCTATTCATGCATACTGAGTCATTTGTGTTCTCCCCTGGAATCAATTGTTGAATAAGTGGAAAACTGCCAACAGATTAAAATGAAAGAAAGAAAACAGGAATTGGAAATAAAACAAAGGATCTACTTACGTCAAAGTGAAATGGTGACTCACTTTGACGAGTTACTAAAATTGCATGCATTGTATGTTAAACATATTCTTTGTAGAAATGTGTTTAAAGATATCCTGAATCATTAGCAGCTATGTCAGTTCTGACTATCAGAGCTACTGATATCCCTGGATTACCAAGTGACAATTACTATTTCTATCTTCCAACACAAAGATTCCGGTATAACTTTAATTATACAACTCATGAAGTGTTGACTGGGTTATTCACATTTGTGTGTTTGTATAATTCCTTGAAGAAAGGTGTAAAGTGGTCAGAACGAGCTCTACGTATACTAACAGATGCAAGGATGGTAAGACAAGTTAACTAAATGATTCTGGTAAGATAGCAGAAATAAGCTCTATAAATATATGAAAGGGACATCTGATGTAAATATGTACAAGTTTTTTATTTTCTTGTTGTTTGTTTTTTTATTTAACTATTATGCACTGTCCAAGGTGCTGAAATTTGCTGATATCAGGTGAAAGCTTCTATAAGTGGAATTTATCTCGACCTCAGCATTGGAGCTATGAAGACATCAAATTATTCACAGCTTTTCTGAAACAGGCTAGGATGCAGATTGCAAAATGTGCAGTCTGCTTCCCAAAAATTATCCCTATGGTTTATGAATTACATGTTTTAGCCTTCTCGTTAAAGTGTACCTGTCAGAGCCCACGAACAAATATGTAACTCAGTAGCCAATTCTGACCATGTACATCTAATTATTATGCCTTTAACACCTATATTTATTATAAAAAATACCTCTTTTTATTAGCTCACAGTGTTAGAAATTCTCTCAGGGGTAGGGGGGCGTGTCCCTCCTTGTGGTGGTGGGAGGTGATTGGTGTGTGGTGGAAGGGGACGTGTCTCTCCTTGCATATGCAGCCTTGTAAATGAGTCATCTCTTGTCTATGACTCATGGACAAGCTGATGCTGCTGCAGGACTGGTTAGTTTCCCAGTAGGTATGGGGACCCCTAGTGCTGGGATTTTCAGAAATTAACAACCATAGTACAAAAAGTCTTTAATTTTCCTCAGTAACTACATATAAAAAGTTTTGGGATCTGACAGTGCCCATTTAATTTTTATTTGAATGAGGAGGAAAGAGAGGGCCCTTGTGTCCAGCGCTGCTCGGTGCCAAGGATGGCCCAGGCAAGACACACGTCCAAAAGAGGTCTTATGCAGGAATCTCCACACAGCTCTGGTTCTTACACTGAAGAGATGGACACCACACTAATATATGCTCACATGAGTAAGGGCTCCATCCCCCTCTGCACAGGCTGGAGTCTGGACAAACTCCAGCCTGTGCAGAGGGGGATGGAGCCCTTACTCATGTGAGCATATATTAGTGTGGTGTCCATCTCTTCAGTGTAAGAACCAGAGCTGTGTGGAGATTCCTGCATAAGACCTCTTTTGGACGTGTGTCTTGCCTGGGCCATCCTTGGCACCGAGCAGCGCTGGACACAAGGGCCCTCTCTTTCCTCCTCATTCAAGTACTCTACGGGTTCCTTCCCAGGATACCGGTCTAGGCACCTTCAGCTGCAGCACGGATTCCACTTAATACCCCTCAAACGGGGAGATACGCTTAACCCCAAGAGGGTCACCAGGTGAGAGTACACCCTGCTGGGGGATCCACCTGGGATTTCTCTGTTTGTACGGTATCACACGAGGCGCTGCCCTCTCTCTTTTTTGTTTCCTCAAATTTCCTTTCATTTAATTTTTATTGGCTTTTTACAATTGGGACAAACAGGAAGGGTTTAATCTATCATTAACCTAAGAAAAAATGTAGTCATCTTTATTGTTCACCAGTTGAAAATACAGTAGTTATATTTTCTAGTTAATTTTGTTAATCCAAATATATTTTGGTCTTGCACATATTTCTGTCCCTAATAAATAAGACTGCAAACCTCCAAACCAGAGCTACATTTCAACTACAAAGATTTAACATTCATATTTTTATAACAATAGGACCTATAAAATGAAATAATCCAAAATGTATTAAATCATATCAAAACATCTTGTTTCACAGACATATGATATATTAGAGAGTTATATAACTTTCCAGTGACCCTCACACAAGATGTTTTAATATCGTTCTATAAATTTCGGATGTTATTAATCTGAAGTGCAGGACCTTTACTACTTCTATAGAAATCCACTGCAAGAAGCCTACACACCTCCCACAGTCATAAGAGCACTGCAGTGGTGAGAACATTTCTATAGCGGTTATTTATTAAAATTCATGTAATTATACAGAAACATAATGAAAACTCTGTAAGACAGATATGGAGTACATTCATTTAAGTAGAAAGAAGTGCCGTAGCGAAATAAGAAGTGAGAAATATTAAATCTGTGTTACCTATTCATTAGATGTTGGATTTAACATCTTTCAATAAGCCCTTCATGATAAAGTACTACAGTATATGCAACTGATATAATATGAAATCCAAGCACGGCAACAATGGATTTCAAATTTGAAGATTAATTAAATATTAATGAGATGCATCAGTGATGTGTGAAAGCTAAGGGTCCCATTTATGGGGCTCTAAACCTATTTAAAGGGTCTCCTATCCTTGGTTCTGCAAGCCATGGGGGTGTCAACAGTTAAACCGATGGGGAAACTCTTGAGAAAGCCAATTAATCCAGTTAGATCAGGTTAATTGAGTGGTAGTCCAGTGTTCACATTGTAGTCAATTTAGAGTCTATGGGATTGCCAATGATAGGTGTGTCACGATGCCGGCTGGCAGGTAGTGGATCCTCTGTGCCAGAGAGGGATGGCGAGGACCGCGCTAGTGGACCGGTTCTAAGCCACTACAGGTTTTCACCAGAGCCCGCCGCAAAGCGGGATGGTCTTGCTGCGGCGGTAGTGACCAGGTCGTATCCACTAGCAACGGCTCACCTCTCTGGCTGCTGAAGATACTGAAGATAGGCGAGGTACAAGGGAGTAGGCAGAAGCAAAGTCGGACGTAGCAGAAGGTCGGGGGCAGGCGGCAAGATTCGTAGTCAGGGGAGATAGCAGGAGATCTGGTACACTGGTTATAAACACACAAAACGCTTTCACTGGCACTAAGGCAACAAGATCCGGCAAGGGAGTACAAGGGAGGAGACTAGATATAGCCAGGGAACAGGTGGGAGCCAATTAAGCTAATTGGGCCAGGCACCAATCATTGGTGCACTGGCCCTTTAAATCTCAGGGAGCTGGCGCGCGCGCGCCCTAGAGAGCGGAGCCGCGCGCGCCAGCACATGACAGCAGGAGACGGGAACGGGTAAGTGACCTGGGATGCGATTCGCGAGCGGGCGCGTCCCGCTGTGCGAATCGCATCCCCAACGGCCAGGACAGGGCAGCGCTCCCGGTCAGCGGGACCGACCGGGGCGCTGCGGAGAGAGAGACGCCGTACGCGCTCCGGGGAGGAGCGGGGACCCGGAGCGCTAGGCGTAACAGTACCCCCCCCCCTTAGGTCTCCCCTTCCCTTTGTCTGGTAACTGCCTCCCCTGGGATGAGGACACCGGGAAAGGATGGAGGGATTCCTCAACAGCAGGCGGAACAGCAGGAGTAGGGATGGGGAGGAAGGGCAGAGGGCGAGACTTGGCACGGGGCAGTGTGACACCAGGACGAGGGCCAAGAGGGGACACAGAGGTTTGCCTGATGGGACTGGGAGGGGGGGAGAGGTATTTCTTGTGGCAGGCAGAGTCCTTAATGACCTTAGGGGGACCGGATACAGGAGGAACCACAGGATCACGGCAGGGAGTACTGGGGACCGGTAGAAGGCAGTCCTTGGAACAAGAGGGACCCCAACTCTTGATCTCCCCAGTGGACCAATCCAGGGTTGGGGAATGGTGTTGAAGCCAGGGTAGTCCAAGGAGAACTTCAGAAGTGCAATTAGGAAGGACAAAAAATACAATTTCCTCGTGATGAGGTCCGATGCACATTAGGAGGGGCTCTGTGCGATAACGCACGGTGCAGTCCAATCTGGCTCCGTTGACCGCGGAAATGTGGAGTGGCTTGACAAGACGGGTCACCGGAATGCGGAATTTATTCACTAAGGACTCCCGAATAAAATTCCCAGAAGCTCCAGAGTCCAGGCAGGCCACGGCTGAGAGGGGAGAGCTGGCTGACGTAGAAATCCGAACAGGCACCGTGAGACGTGGAGAAGTCGACTTAGCATCAAGAGACGCCACACCCACGAGAGCTGGGTGCGAGCGTGCGTTTCCCAGACGTGGAGGACGGATTGGGCACTCCACCAAAAAATGTTCAGTACTGGCACAGTACAGACAAAGATTCTCTTCCTTACGGCGATTCCTCTCTTCCAGGGTCAGGCGAGACCGATCCACTTGCATGGCCTCCTCGGCGGAAGGCCTAGGCGCAGATTGCAGTGGAGACTGTGGGAGAGGTGTCCAGAGATCTAAGTCTTTTTCCTGGCGGAGCTCTTGATGCCTCTCAGAAAAACGCATGTCAATGCGAGTGGCTAGATGAATGAGTTCATGCAGGTTAGCAGGAGTCTCTCGTGCGGCCAGAACATCTTTAATGTTGCTGGATAGGCCTTTTTTAAAGGTCGCGCAGAGAGCCTCATTATTCCAGGAAAGTTCAGAAGCAAGGGTACGGAATTGTATGGCGTACTCGCCAACGGAAGAATTACCCTGGACGAGGTTCAGCAGGGCAGTCTCAGCAGAAGAGGCTCGGGCAGGTTCCTCAAAGACACTTCGAATTTCCGAGAAGAAGGAGTGTACCGAGGCGGTGACGGGGTCATTGCGGTCCCAGAGCGGTGTGGCCCATGACAGAGCTTTTCCAGACAGAAGGCTGACTACGAAAGCCACCTTAGACCTTTCAGTGGGAAACAGGTCCGACATCATCTCCAAGTGCAATGAACATTGCGAAAGAAAGCCACGGCAAAACTTAGAGTCCCCATTAAATTTGTCCGGCAAGGACAGGCGGAGGCTAGGAGTGGCCACTCGCTGCGGAGGAGGTGCAGGAGCTGGCGGAGGAGAAGATTGCGACTGAAGTTGGCGCACAATGGTGGACACTTCCGACAGCTGGTGGGTTAGAAGGGCGACCTGTCGGGCGATATCAGAGACAACTGGCAGGGGAACCTCAGCGGGATCCATGGCCGGATCTACTGTCACGATGCCGGCTGGCAGGTAGTGGATCCTCTGTGCCAGAGAGGGATGGCGAGGACCGCGCTAGTGGACCGGTTCTAAGCCACTACAGGTTTTCACCAGAGCCCGCCGCAAAGCGGGATGGTCTTGCTGCGGCGGTAGTGACCAGGTCGTATCCACTAGCAACGGCTCACCTCTCTGGCTGCTGAAGATACTGAAGATAGGCGAGGTACAAGGGAGTAGGCAGAAGCAAAGTCGGACGTAGCAGAAGGTCGGGGGCAGGCGGCAAGATTCGTAGTCAGGGGAGATAGCAGGAGATCTGGTACACTGGTTATAAACACACAAAACGCTTTCACTGGCACTAAGGCAACAAGATCCGGCAAGGGAGTACAAGGGAGGAGACTAGATATAGCCAGGGAACAGGTGGGAGCCAATTAAGCTAATTGGGCCAGGCACCAATCATTGGTGCACTGGCCCTTTAAATCTCAGGGAGCTGGCGCGCGCGCGCCCTAGAGAGCGGAGCCGCGCGCGCCAGCACATGACAGCAGGAGACGGGAACGGGTAAGTGACCTGGGATGCGATTCGCGAGCGGGCGCGTCCCGCTGTGCGAATCGCATCCCCAACGGCCAGGACAGGGCAGCGCTCCCGGTCAGCGGGACCGACCGGGGCGCTGCGGAGAGAGAGACGCCGTACGCGCTCCGGGGAGGAGCGGGGACCCGGAGCGCTAGGCGTAACAAGGTGGGACCTGCATTTATAGAACATTTATGACATATCCTGTAGATATGCTATAAATGGCCCAGATGGGTATACCCCTTGAAATTTATATAGTAATAAATGGAGAACCCATCTTTCTATTCTATTTTGATCAAGTAAAGTATATTGGAGTAGATTTATCAATCTTTTTACTTGTTTAATTCGCATATTTTTTGTTGATCTTTGGGATTTGCACAATTTTTTTCAATTTAAGTGATTTCTGACGACTTGCCTATGTAGGTCACAATATGTCATTAATTTATTATTTGCTAATTTTTTTTAAAATACACAAAACTACAACACAGTGGTTGAACAAAACACGAAAACATAGACCACCTTCAGTGCTGCTCTGGAAACCTGCTTTACAAAATCATTTTGTTAGTTTTGGTGGACTTGTGCATTATCACAATCACACATGTGATAAATTATGCACATGTCTGCCAAAAAAAAAAAAAAACATACAAAGACATACAAAACAACTCAGTGCTAAATCTACCCCATTATCTTTAAAGGGGTACTCCCCTTTAAATCAACTGGTCACAGAAAGTTAAAGTTAAAAATCTTAATCCTTCTAGTACTTATCTGCTTCTATTTGCTCCACAGGAAGTTATTTTCTTTTTGAATTTCCTTTTCAGTCTGACCACAGTGCTCTCTGCTGACACCTCTGTCCATTTTAGGAACTGTCCAGAGTAGTTGAGGTTTGCTATATGGATTTTCTCCTTCTCTGTACAGTTCCTAAAATGGACAGAGGTGTCATCAGAGAGCACTGTGGTCAGACAGAAAGGAAATTCAAAAAGAAAATAACTCTCTGTGGAGCAAATGGAAGCAGATAAGTACTAGAAGGATTAAGATTTTTAAATAGAAGTAATTTACAAATCTGTTTAACTTTCTGGCACCAGTTGATTAAATTTTTTTTTTCCAGGGGAGTACCCCTTTAATGGCTTGTGAACTGTTATGATTTCAAAATAAGTTTATAAAGATATGCATAAAACCTTTCACATCCCCCAAAAGAACAGCTATTCTAACATTTTTAAGTCTTAAGGAGATTTAGAGCTACAAATTTGAATATTGAAAACAAAGAGTCTACATCAGTTAAAGGGTTTTTTAAGGCTACTATGATTTAAGGCGTATTGCCATCAATCACTGACCAAAAGGATCCGGACATCCTAGTAGCAGTTGGCTCAGTTTATTGTGTAATGGGGGCACTTTTTTACTGCAGCTCAGCTTTCTTTCATATAAAACAGCGGCTGAACTACAGTAACCAGGCCCCACCAATACACAGTGAACAAAGCCAACTCTTCCTGGCAACATTCACTGTGTAATGTCAGCAAACAGCTGAGTTTTGATACCCTGCTGATAAGCAATTGATGGTCCATCATAAGAATAATCAATCAATCATGTTAGCCCCCAAAAAATCCATTAATGCAATCTTCAAAAAACATATTATCTACGGACTATCCCTTAACTTTCTGATACAGATTTTCCAAACAGACCTATCTGATACAGGGATCAGCATGCTGTCTCATTCTATGCTTAATGCTTATGCATACGTTCAGACAGGTTTTTTTAAGTTTGGCAAGTGAGGAATTTGCCTACATGTACCATGTACCCATCAAATACAGTCTTATACTATCCAGTAAGAAAGCAAATATATGCATTAAGTATGTATGTCTTTTTTTTAAATGAGAGCCTATGAATGATTGATGGCATCGGTCAAGTCATCTATTGATCATATGTATTTAACATCTCATAGTATGCATCTCAGGATAGGTCAGGGTTAAAGACATGTTAGAGATAAATACAAATATCTTACAATTTGAGAATACGTACGCATACATGAACCTAATGTCATATAAAATGGAGCTGTGCTTAGAGAACAGCCCCCAATACTCACTATTGAAGAGATTTTGCATCAGATAAATGGAACAACTGGTTTGAACAGATTAGATTTTATGGTCTATTCACACGTACAGTATTCTGAGCAGATTTGATGGGCTGATTTGATGCACAGGATTTTCTGCTGCAGATTTCAATGTGAACTCAATGACTGAGCACAGCTTCAAATCCTGCACATCAAATCTGCACATCAAATCTGCGCAGAATACTGTACGTGTGAATAGACCCTTAAAAGGGATTATTATCAAATTGAATTGGCCCATGCATCTAAGGTCCTTAAAATGTTTTCAAACCATAAAGGTCTCTTCAGATGTAGGTGTTTAGGGGTATCCTCAGCACCTGAGAGCTATCAATATAGCAAGTGCTATTTGGTTGTTAAGGGACTCCCAATATATCAGATATCATTGTGTTAGGAAGAACATTTCAGGTAGGGTCACACGTATTCAAACAAGAAGAAGAAATGATCCAGTGTGGGTCAGTAGAAATCCAGACTTTATTAGAACTCACAGTAAAAGCAGTACAAGCAACCAGCAGATCAGACGCGTTTCAGGCGCATGCGCCCTTCGTCAGTGATTGTCAGGGTCACACGTAGCATACATGCTGCGTATTTGATGCATGAGCATTTGTGTGCTAGCAAAGTCTATGGAAGTAATAATAAACACCCATAGATTTTGCAAGCACTGAAAAACTCAGCTTCAAATACGCATGCATAAAAATCTCAGCGTTTACACTACGTGTGACTTTATTCTTAAAGAGAAAAGTTTGATGTTCAACAACAACAAAAAATTATTCAAAAAGCTAAATAATAAAATCATCATCATGAGCCATTGGTCTATAAGACAGTAAAATATGTTTTTGATGCCAGAAATTATTATGATTATTGCCCTGGAACATTTCTGATAATTAATTTATGAAGCTGTTTTATTGAGGAGGGACTCTGCTGAGAAAGGGGCATTTTATGAACTAAAGAGAAGCTTACATTAATCCTGTTGCACCAACATAAATGCTATCAGGATTTGGTGCAATCCTAGTTCAGAGCTAATATCCTGGAGCCCGTAGACCTGTTCAGTATGCGACTACACTGTTCTTGAGACATAATGAGAAAGACACTTTAAAGGGGTATTCCGCCTCTAGCATCCTATCCCCTATCCAAAGGATAGGGGATAAGATGTCAGATCGCGGGGGTCCCGCCGCTGGGGACCCCCAGGATCTCCGCTGCAGCACCCCGTTATCATTACTGCATGAATAAACTCGCTTTGTGGGTAATGACCGGCGATACAGGGGCCGGAGCATCGTGATGTCATGGCTTCATTCCCTCGTGACATCATGGCCCGCCCCTTAATGCAAGTCTATGGGAGGGGGCGTGATGGCTGCCATGCCCCCTCCCATAGACTTGTATTGAGGGGGTGGGCCGTGACATCACAATGCTCTGACCCCTGTATTGCCCATCAATACGCACAGAGCAAGTTTGCTCTGTGCAGTAATGATAGCGGGGTGCTGCAGCGGAGATCCCAGGGTCCCCAGCAGTGGGACCCCCGCAATCTGACATCTCATCCCCTATCCATTGGATAGGGGATAAGAAGCTAGGGGCGGAGTACCCCTTTAAGGGTCTATTCACATGTACAGTGTTCTTTGCAAATTTGAAAGCTGTGTACAGTCATTGAGTTTACATTGAAATCTGTAGCAGAAAATTCTGAACATCATATCTGCGAATCAATCTGCGCAGAATACTGTACATGTGAATAGACCCTAAAGGAAAACTGTCATCTGTTCACCCACACTAAATCCAATAAACTGGGTTATAGTGTGGGTGAACAGGAGACCGACGAGGGGTTAATGGATTAATACATACCTGCACGCCAGAGATCTGTCCCTCCGAAGATCTTTTTCCATCTTAAGTGAATTGCGCACTGGAGGTTGGCCTCCTGCTCAATATGAATATTCATTGATGTGGGACACGTGAGCGCTCAGTCGATGCAGCGCTCACAAGACCCGTGGCAATGAGTATTCATATTAAGCCGGTGGGTCCACCTCCAGCGCACAATTCACTCAATATGGAAGAAAATCTTC
This sequence comes from Hyla sarda, assembly GCF_029499605.1. Taxonomy (NCBI): domain Eukaryota; kingdom Metazoa; phylum Chordata; class Amphibia; order Anura; family Hylidae; genus Hyla; species Hyla sarda. The sequence goes on from NC_079190.1 coordinate 225,722,430, forward strand.
GAAAGGACAGATCTCCAGAATACAGGTACGTATTTATCTCATTAAGCCCTGATTGGTCTCCTGTTCACCCACACTATAACTCAATGTATTGGGTTTAGTATGGGTGAACAGATGACCGTTTTCCTCTAACTTCTCTTTGCAGTTCGCTAATAGTAAGTAAAGTTGATTTCTCAGCAACATGACCATTAACCCCTTAAGGACGCAGGACGTAAATGTACGTCCTGGTGCGGTGGTACTTAACGCCCCAGGACGTACATTTACGTCCTGTGCATAACCGCGGGCATCGGAGCGATGCCCGTGTCATGCGCGGCTGATCCCGGCTGCTGATCGCAGCCAGGGACCCGCCGGCAATGGTCGACGCCCGCGATCTCGCGGGCGTCCGCCATTAACCCCTCAGGTGCCGGGATCAATACAGATCCCGGCATCTGCGATAGTGCGCGATTTGAATGAATGATCGGATCGCCCGCAGCGCTGCTGCAGGGATCCGATCATTCAGAACGCCGCACGGAGGTCCCCTCACCTTCCTCCTTCCAGCTCCCGGCGTCTCCTGCTCTGGTCTGAGATCGAGCAGACCAGAGCAGAAGATCGCCGATAACACTGATCTGTTCTATGTCCTATACATAGAACAGATCAGTATTAGCAATCATGGTATTGCTATGAATAGTCCCCTATGGGGACTATTCAAGTGTAAAAAAAAAATGGAAAAAAATGTAAATGTAAAAAAAAAGTGAAAAATCCCCTCCCCCAATAAAAAAGTAAAACGTCAGTTTTTTTCCTATTTTACCCCCAAAAAGCGTAAAAAATAAATTTTATAGACATATTTGGTATCGCCGCGTGCGTAAATGTCCGAACTATTAAAATAAAATGTTAATGATCCCGTACGGTGAACGGTGTGAAAGAAAAAAAAAGTCCAAAATTGCTACTTTTTTAATACATTTTATTAAAAAAAATAATTATAAAAAATGTATTAAAAGTTTTTTATATGCAAATGTGGTTTCAAAAAAAGTAAAGATCATGGCGCAAAAAATGAGCCCCCATACCGCCGTTTATACGGAAAAATAAAAAAGTTAGAGGTCATCAAAATAAAGGGATTATAAACGTACTAATTTGGTTAAAAAGTTTGTGATTTTTTTTAAGCACAACAATAATAGAAAAGTATGTAATAATGGGTATCATTTTAATTGTATTGACCCTCAGAATAAAGAGCACACGTCATTTTTACCATAAATTGTACGGCGTGAAAACGAAACCTTCCAAAATTAGCAAAATTGCGTTTTTCATTTTAATTTCCCCACAAAAATAGTGTTTTTTGGTTGCGCCATACATTTTATGATATAATGAGTTATGTCATTACAAAGGACAACTGGTCGCTCAAAAAACAAGCCCTCATACTAGTCTGTGGATGAAAATATAAAAGAGTTATGATTTTTAGAAGGCGAGGAGGAAAAAATGAAAACGTAAAAATTAAATTGAGTCCTTAAGGCCAAAATGGGATGGGTCCTTAAGGGGTGAAGCATTACTACACCAAAATCCCCAAAATCAAAACGTACATACATTTTAACCACCAAATTACATGCCCCCTTGCTTCTTGATATAACTTTCTTAACTTGTATGTATCCTATGGAAAACACAAGTATTCTCTACAAATAAATGATAACTGGTAGGTTTGGATGTGAAATAGTAAGATTGAGTATGGTTTCTAGCAAGTGAGATCACAGCATGGGTTTCATTGTACAATTTGCAGATGTTCAATTTGCAGATGTTCAATAAAAATTTAATATACAAGCATAAACTCTGGAATTAGAATGTTCACTATAATGACTGAAGTGTTCTACTGTTTAGAAGCTTGAATATGAAAAGCTGTCATGGCTCTTCACACCGACTATGGAATAATTTCTTGGTAATGTAATAGAGAGAGGTACAAATACTGACCTTCAGTCAAGAGGCTTCTTGGCAACCAATAACTGATTAAAGGGGCATCTTGAGAATTGGCACAAACATAATCACCATAAACAGGCATTACAGCAGCAACAGCCAGTAATTCTTCTAAGCAACATAAAGTTCATATCAGGAACCCTAGTTTTTTTTTACATTTAAATACAAAATGTGTCCCCTATCCACAGGATAAGGGATACGTGTTTGATCACGGGGGGGGGGGGGGGGGGTCTGATCGCTAGGACCCCCTGCGATCTCCTGTACGGGGCCCCAGCTTGACCCCAACTCTGCTTCAGGAAATCATGTTTTGCACCCAGCCTGGTCAGCTGATAGAAACATGCCCCTCCATTCTTCGCTATGGAAGAGGCAGAAACACAGCGTTCATGTGTCTCGGCCTCTCCCATAGAGATGAATGAATGTTTCAACCAGCTGATGTGCTTGGTACAAAATACGCATTAGCAGAGCCAAGGCTGAGCCAGGGCCCCATACGGCAGATTCTGCGTTTAACATCTTCTTTAAATACTTAATTAATAATTAATGTCACATCAGAATTCCAAATTTGGCAAAAATATTTGAATTATATTCAATGTTTCCTCAAACTTGCATAGCTAGTGAATGTGGCAGTTAGTGACCTGGTAATGTTCGCTTAAGCCCTAGAGGATACATGAATTAACTGTACATCATTGAGCCTTATTACTTCGCACACACTGATTTTACGTCATGACATTTACATCATGCACATGGACAGCGTGCAGGAGCTGCGCTTGCCTTATACATGGCTAGTCATGGCTGCTATTACAGGCAGGCTGTACAAGTAGATTGCTGATATTACTGACCAGAGCTATGTCATTGCAAAGCACTGATTACGGTTACGGACCACCGAGCACTTTTTCTATCATCTATCTTATTGTTTGTTGTTTTGCTCCCTCACTAATTTAAGTGAGGGAACAGCACTGTGATTGAGGCCACCCTGTTAAGGAGGTGGGTCCCTCAAAAGGCAGGGACAGAGGGAGTGCTCATCTAGCTTGAGTTTGCACTTACCCCTTATCTTTTCATCTCTTAGTGTTTAATTTACTATGTCTAACAGAAACGATCTAACATCTGTTATCATTTATGTGGGCTACCTAATCTAGTTTTATACCTCCCCCACTGTACCCTGGAAATACCTTATCTTTTTATCTATTGCTCCGAGGTGCGTGACCATCACCAGACATTTACACACATTTTGGTTATTGGTATCACACATTTTTGTCTTGCACATATCTCTATGTGTATTAGTAATTTAAGAGTTAGGTTATAATATAATTTTTTTAATCATATTTTATAAAAGGTTATGTTTTATCTTTGACAAAAAAAAGAGGCTTCTTTCAGTCGGAGCTAATATTTTATATTCCTCTTTAATGACGGTATGTGGAATTGGCATTCCCTAATTGTAATTAGCCCTTGTCGGTGATTCAAAGCACTGATTAGTAATATTAAGCAAGATATTGCTATTAATAGTCCCCTATGCTGACTTAAAAAGTAAAATAGTAAAAATTAAAATAGTAAAATATGTTTGTTTTAAAAATGTGAATATGTCCCTCTTGCAAAAAAAATTTTAATCACCTTTTTTTTCCATTTTACAAAAAAAAAACGTAAAAACATAAAAAAACAAGCAAACATATTTGGTATTGTTACATGTGGAAATGTCCAATCTATAAAAAAAAATACATTGAACAATGAACAATGTAGACAAAAAAAAATAAATACCAAAGTCCAAAATTGCTAATTCACATCCCAGAAAAAAATTGAATAATAAGTTATCAAAAAGTCATATATAGGCAAAATTGGTAATGATAAAAAATACAGATCCTGATGCAAACAATGAGCCCTCATAAAGCCCTGTATACAAAAAAATAAGAATGGCATAGGGTCAGAATAGGACAACTTAAGCATAGTTATTTGGTTAATAAAGTTTGACTTTCTATAAAAGTAATAAAATAATAGACACAGATGTAAACACGGGCATTGATTTAATTGCATTGCTTTAATTGCATTGACCCACAGAATAAAGACAACATGTCAGCTTTACAATAAAGGACAACTGCAGCGGTATGACACTTATCCCCTATCCAAAGGATAGGGGATAAGTGTTTGATTGCGGGGGGTCCGACCGCCATTGGCGCTCATGGTGAGCGCTAAGATGCGTAGCGTCGACCTAGAGGTCGACGGTGACAACCCGTCTCCTCCCCGTCCCCATACAGTTCTATGGGGGAGACGGGGAGGCACGAACGCTGCCTGCCCGCCTCTCCCATAGAGATGTATGGAGGAGGCGTGCCGGCTGCAACGTCATGCTGCGGCCGGCACGCCCCCTGCATGGGACAGCCGCGACCCCATACAGGAGATCACAGGGGGTCCCAGCGGTCGGACCCCCCACGATCAAACACTTATCCCCTATCCTGTGGATAGGGGATAAGTGTTAATCACGCTGCAGATGTCCTTTAAGTTCATTGTATTGAAAGGACAAATAGTATTTTCTTTGTTGGGCTGTAGAGATGTCGCAAATTGTTCGCTGGCGAACAGTTCCCGGCGAACTTAGCATGTTCGTGTTCGCATCGCCGGGCGAACATATGTGAAGTTCGATTCGCCCCCTATACTTTAAAGGGTACCTCTCATCAAATAAACTTTTGATATATTATAGATTAATGTATGCAGAATAACTTTACAATTGCATGTTATTAAAAAACATGCTTCTTTCTATTTAATTTTCCACTTTGCAGAAATGACCACTAGGGGTCTCCCTACCAGTCCTGGCAGCAAGCATTTCAGACTCATGTTGGAGTCCTGAACACTACGAGCTGCCAGTCTGCTTTGTTCACAAAAGAGAACACTCAGAGCTGCCAGCCTGCTTTGTTCACAGCCTGCTTGGCTGTGAACAAAGCAGGCTGGCAGCTCTGAGTGTTTAGGACTCCAGCATGAGTCAGAAATGCTTGCTGACAGGACTGATCGGGAAAAATACAATAGAAAGAAGCATATTTTTCCTTAACATGCTATTGGAAAGTTATTCAACATTCATTAATCTAAAATATATAAAAAATGTATTTGATGAGAGGTACCCTTTAACATTGCGGTAAACTTTGACCCTGTGAGTCAGAGTCAGCAGACACATTAAAGCCAATCAGCAGCAGTCCCTCCCTTCCAGACCCTCCTACCTCCTGCATGGATGCCATTTTACCTTCATTTGGCATGCTGCAGGCTTAGAAAGTTGAGGACAGAGAAGCTGCTCCTGCTGTAATAGGGAAAGCGATAGCTAGGTTGGTGCTAGTTGGTGTATTCAGGGTCCACTTTACTCCTAAAGCACTAGTCTAACATCTGCTTTAAGGACAGCACCCAAAAAAGCCCTTTTTAGGGCTCAAATATCAGTGCATGTGTCTTGCAACAGCTGGAGGCACCCTGGTTGGGAGGGAACTGCTGGTTAAAAGGGGTACTCCAGTGTAAAACTTAAGTTCCTTCAAGCAACTAACTACAGTATTAAAAGGGCTATAAGTTCGGTCCGTGTGTCTTGCAACAGCTGGAGGCACCCTGGTTGGGAGGGAACCGCTGGTTAAAAAGGGTACTCCGGTGTAAAACTTAATTTCATTCAAGCAACTAACTACAGTATTAAAAGGGCTATAAGTTCAGTCCGTGTTTCTTGCAACTGCTGGAGGCACCCTGGTTGGGGACCTCTGCTTAAAAGGGGAACTCCGCTGGCAACCTTTTTTGCTCATTGTCACACTAGTGCAAATCACATTTGGTGTGACAGTTGTTCAAATAAAAAAAATAAAAAAACTTTTTTGGCTGTGTAATAAAACCAGTGCTGCCTAAAGGGGGGCTCTAACTATGTGCTGCCTAATATGGGGGAATCTATGTGTTGCCTAAAGGGGGGATCTAAATATGTGCTGCCTAAAGGGGGCTCTATGTGCTGCCTAAAGGGAGGCTCTAACTATGTGCTGCCTAAAGGGGGGCTCTATGTGCTGCCTAAAGGGGGGCTCAAACTATGTGCTGCCTAACATGGGGGAATCTATGTGCTGCCTAAAGGGGGGATCTATCTATGTGATGCCTAAAGAGGGGATCTAACTATGTGATGCCTAAAGAGGGGATCTAACTATGTGCTGCCTAAATGGAGGCTCTACCTATGTGCTGCCTAAAGGGGGCTCTAACTATGTGCTGCCTAATATGGGGGAATTGATGTGCTGCCTAATGGGGGGATCTAACTATGTGCTGCCTAAAGGGGGGCTCTATGTGCTGCCTAAAGGGGGCTAAAGCACGATAGGTGATTTATGCCCTTTATGGATTAAAACCAGACTCTGCATCAACTATGTAATTTTCCATGGGAGTTTTGCCATGGATCCCCCTCCAGCACGCCACAGTCCAGGTATTAGTCCCCTTGAAACAACTTTTAAATCACTATTGTTGCCAGAAAGAGTCCCTGTGGGTTTTAAAATTCGCCTGCCCATTGAAGTCAATGGCGGTTTGCCTGGTTCGCGAACATTTGCGGAAGTTCGCGTTCGCCGTTCGCAAACCGAAAATTTTATGTTCGCGACATCACTATTGGGCTGCACATGTTATGGTTAAATGAAAAGAATCATTACAAGGTACAATTGGTCACACAAAAAAAACTAGTTCTTATATAGCTCATAAACTTTTAAGTGTGTTTTAGCATTTATACAAGGGCTATGAAATGTGATTTTTTTATGACACCATTTTGCATAAGTTTACTCCAGCTGGGAGCATATTTAGAAGCTCATACAGTGGGGCAAAAAAGTATTTAGTCAGCCACCAATTGTACAAGTTCTCCCACTTAAAAAGATGAGAGAGGCCTGTAATTTTCATCATAGGTATACTTCAACTATGAGAGACATAATGAGAAAAAAAAATCCATAAAATCACATTGTCTGATATTTAAAGAATGCATTTGCAAATTATGGTGAAAAAAAGTATTTGGTCAATAACAAAAGTTAATCTCAATACTTTTTTATATAGCCTTTGTTGGCAATGACAGAGGTCAAACATTTTCTCTAAGTCTTCACGAGGTTTTCATCATTTCAATTGCTAATACTGTTCAGTGCTATGTATAGGACATAGCACTGATCAGGGTTATCAGTCATCTTCTGCTTTGGTCTGCGGGAAGGCAGATCAGAGCAGAAGACGCCGGGAAGGCAGCGGAGGCAGGTGATCGCCACGGCAGCGTTGTGGGTGATCCGATCATCCATTTTAATGACAGCGATGCTGCAGATGTCATGATCTGTATTGATCACGGCATCTGAGGGGTTCGTGGATGTCCGCCATTACGGTCCGGTCCCTGGCTGCGATGAGCAGCCGGGACCTTCCGCGCATGATCCAGGCATCGCTCCGATGCTCGAGGTTATGCTTAGGATGTAAATGTATGTCCTGGTGCGTTAAGTACCACCTCACCAGGATGTACATTTACGTCCTGCGTCGTTAAGGGGTTAAGAACAACATTCCTTACTGTATGCCCCGTGATCTTATGGGGTTAAGTCAGCAATCATTGTGTTCTAGGCCAGTAAAGGGGTAAAAACCTGAATGTCTGGTTACGTATGGCTTAGAAAGAAATGATGTATGCATCCTTGGTGGTCTAGGGCAGGATATAGAACTGCAAAAGTAGTTTTGGCAAAATGACAGATGTGATCACATAGGAACCCTTCATTATGTTATGGAACTGATTTAGTTCCACATAGATTTTAAGCATTTTAGCATCTGTAGTAATTGAATGTACTGCATTAGGAAGCAATTTACTCTTTACTTCAATTGTGTTTGGAATAATATCTAAGATAGAAAATGCTATGGCCTCACTGCTACCTATCTGAATGCATCTCTCTTCTCTTCTAATAGCAAGGTATTATCGGAATTGCAAACTGATCAGCTGTATCCTGTCTGTCAGTCTAGTTGCTACACTCACTCCTCAAGCTCCCATCTTATCTTAATACTATCATCCTTTATTCATGTAGAACCAATATATTCTGCTGTGTTTCATGAAAAGGAAAAAAGAAAATAAACAATTAGTAAAAATAAACGGTGAACAGAAAATGAGACAAAAGGACAGGGACACAATAAGGGTAAATTCGGGCTCATCTGTTTTTCTTAAATCAGAATATATTTTTTGCATTGCTTGCAGATTTTATTGTGGATTTGCTGTAGATTTTACCCATTGCGTGTAAATAAGAATCTATCTGCTTCAATGGTGTCATTATTTACCCTTAACACTTCTAGTTTTTTCTTCATGAACCAGGGAGAATAGATGAATATAAAATATTAGGAGAATAGAAAAAAAACTTTTAATTCAGTGAGTTGCAATTTTATATGGCCTATCTAGAACAGATCATTTATTAAGGAGCTTAAGAAGTCACATAAATGTTCTGAAAAGGCTCAGTCTGGCATAAACATAAACAAATAATCATTTAAAGTCAACTGTCCAAACCCAGTTACAGGGGTACTGCAGCAAAAAGAAAATTATCCCCTATTCAGAGGATAGGGGATAAGTGTCAGAATGCGGGGGTCTGACTGAGGTCAGACACCCACAATCTCCTGAACTGGCCCCCGCTCTCTGAGAGGAGCATGTGCTGAGGTTGGCATGTGCTCCATTCATTTTTATAGGACCGCCAGAGTAGTGTTGAGCGGCATAGGCCATATTCGAATTCGCAATATTTCGCGAATATATGGACGAATATTCGTCATATATTCGCTAAATTCGCATATTCATAATATTATTTTTATTTTCGCATATGCAAAAATTTGCATATGTGAAAATTAGCATATACAACAATTAGCATAAGCAAAAATTAGCATATGCGAAAACTTAGCATATGCAAATTTTCGCATATGCGAAAATGCGCACGCCAGTCTCACACAGTAGTATTAGAGCCTTCTTTACACCACACAAGCTGGAAGCAGAGAGGGATGATCACTGTGATGTGTACTGTGAAAAAAAAACAAATATTCATAATTACGAATATATAGTGCTATATTCGCGAATATTCGCGAATTCGCGAATATGCGATATTCGCGAATAAAATTTGCATTGTGAATATTCGCGAGCAACACTACGTCAGAGATGCCTGAGTACAGGGGTTGGGTCTTTTCAGTGCTCCTTAAGAGAATGAATGGAGCGTGTGCACCTCTCAGAGAGTCGGGGCCTGTTCAGATTGTGGGGTGTCCCAGTGGCCGGACCCCCGCAAATTGACTGTGGATAGGGCATAAGATACTTTTCCTTGCAGCACCCCTTTAACCCCTTAAGGACTCAGGGTTTTTCCGTTTTTGCACTTTCGTTTTTTCCTCCTTACCTTTTAAAAATCATAACCCTTTCAATTTTCCACCTAAAAATCCATATTATGGCTTATTTTTTGCGTCGCCAATTCTACTTTGCAGTGAAATTAGTCATTTTACCCAAAAATGCACGGCGAAACGGAAAAAAAATCATTGTGCGACAAAATCGAAAAAAAAATGCAATTTTTTAACTTTTGGGGGCTTCCGTTTCTACGCAGTGCATATTTCGGTAAAAATTACACCTTATCATTATTCTGTAGGTCCATACGGTTAAAATGATACCCTACTTATATAAGTTTGATTTTGTCTCACTTCTGGAAAAAAATATTAACTACATGCAGGAAAATGTATACGTTTAAAAATGTCATCTTCTGACCCCTATAACATTTTTATTTTTCCACGTACAGGGCGGTATGAGGACTCATTTTTTTGCGCCGTGATCTGAAGTTTTTATCGGTATGATTTTTGTTTTGATCGGACTTTTTGATCACTTTTTATTCATTTTTTAATGGTATAAAAAGTGACCAAAATACGCTTTTTTGGACTTTGGAATTTTTTGCGCGTACGCCATTGACCGTGCGGTTTAATTAATGATATATTTTTATAGTTCGGACAATTACGCACGCGGCGATACCACATATGTTTATTTATTTATTTTTTTTACACTGTTTTATTTTTTTTATGGGAAAAGGGGGGTGATTCAAACTTTTATTAGGGAAGGGGTTAAATGACCTTTATTAACACTTTTTTTTACATTTTTTTTGCAGTGTTATAGGTCCCATAGGGACCTATAACACTGCACACACTGATCTCCTATCCTGATCACAGGCGTGTATTAACATGCCTGTGATCAGTGTTATCGGCGCTTTACTGCTCCTGCCTGGATCTCAGGCACGGAGCAGTCATTCGCCGATCGGACACCGAGGAGGCAGGTAAGGGCCCTCCCGGTGTCCGGTCAGCTGTTCGGGACGCCGCGATTTCACCGCGGCGGTCACGAACAGCCCGACTGAGCAGCCGGGTCACTTTCAGTTTCACTTTAGAGGGTTAAAGGGTTAAAGGGTTAATACCGCCGCGATCGGTGATGTGTGGTATTAGCCACGGGTCCCGGCCGTTGATGAGCGCCGGGACCGACGCGATATGACGCGGGATCGCGGCGCAATCCCGCTTCATATCGCGGGAGTCGGCGCAGGACGTAAATATACGTCCTGCGTCGTTAAGGGGTTAAGTCATCCCAATGGTGCCCAGTTATTACTGAGCAGATGTGGACAAAGCACTACAGCCAGTAATTTGGACAGCATAAATGTATTTTATATAGCAGTAATGTAACTGCAAGATTCTGGGTTTGAAGCAGATACAATGACAGACATCACCTGAGGTAAAAAAAAAGAAATTAAATAAAATAATCAAAAAAAGTATAAAGTGTGGTTAAAGATATATAATTTTGTCTGATCTGCTTTATGTGATCTGCTTAAAACATTAATGGTAGAATATAGGATATCAATAAATAAAAGTCATGAAGTACTCTGTGACATCCAGTATTGTATCACTTTCATAGTGACAACCTGTTTGTCTTTGGCTCACACCATATGTAGAAATTAACTGGAATCATGGGATATTGCACAGTTTTCCAATTGGAATATGCCCCAGCAGAACAGAAAACTGGAACGGCTCCAAATGAAAATAAATTAATGTCTAACTTGATCTTTACATCTTTAATTTAAACTCCATCTTACTGAATATTCTCTGAGGAATGAGTCTGTGAGTTTTAATTGGAAAAAAAGTCTGAATTCCCATTTGCTCTCCAAAAAGGTCTTCGCACAAGAAGCTAGCGGACAAGTTCACGATGCCCTGTGAAGACATATCTAAAATAGGAATCAGCTTCCTTGTCTGCACTAGCTTGAAATTCCACATCCTGAAAGAGGTGAATGAATTGATGAAGGCATTGAATATGACACACTTTTTAAGTTTAAAATGTTGCATGAAAGTCATCTGTTCACCAGATTTTCACATTTCTGGCAATTATATTTATAGCAATACTACCCAATGGGATGCCATGAAGTACTCTGCCTTTTCTAATATATTTAGATGGCAGAAATGATGATAAACACAATTAAAATACTTTAATCACAGCTACATAATTTTCTGCAGAGACATTAATGAATGTATAATTAACATCACATTAGTTTCTAATATTTTGTCTATCCCTATAGCAGATTTCCCATATATATATATATATATATATATATATATATATATATCACATAATAAGAGATGGCACAAGATATTTTGCCTATGAGAGACATAATGATGTTTTCACTTCAATTTTTTTATGATAAACTTTTAGACCTGTTGGCAATGGATTTAAACAATATTCACATTCTTCTTTGTGGCTACTAGACCAGCTGGATCTTGGCTGCTTAGATTTTAGAGTATATATTGCATTGTATATGAGAAAGACCAAAATATACACTTGTTGGCAAAAATAATAATAATAATTCACCCAGGTAGAAATGTTTGTTTGCTACAAAACAGGGCATGAAGTTAAGTCTCAGGCAGATATGTAAATGAGTAGTCACTGGGCCTTGCCACAAGAGGTGGTAAAAGTTCCTCTCTGCTTCCCTATAAAAAAAGGGTCTTAGAGCATACCTCTTGGTGAAATATTCTTGACTTCTTGAGATGCACTTAAAGACACATAATTTTGCTCAATTGAAAAACTTTTGGAGGGGACATATTATTGGACAGAGAGAAGCAGGATGGTCATCAACACATTGTACTTTATCAAGCTGTTAGGAGGTGATGGGAGAAGTGGTTTATGCTGAACAGGCCCCAAATGGGTCAAACAAACCACGAGTAGACAGGATCAACTCCTACTGTTTTTGTCCACCATCCAGACACAGGCGGAACCTACACACATGTTCCATATGGCATCCTGTGGCACATTTGACCACAGAGGGTACAGCAGGGCTTGTAGATCCTGCAGATAGGTTGCCAAAGTTGGATTGCCATAAATTCTTGATTGGTGATGAATCTGATGGTTGGGCAGTGTTTTAAAGTTTGTCTGACAATTTCGGAAATCGGTCAAATGGGCGTTAACTTAATTTTAATAATGGGAGTGATAATCAGGTGATGGGCAGGATTATACAGTCATGGCCCTCAATGTACAACATTCCCTGAATTGTCAGAAAAATGATAAACCCTCATATCTCAGGAATAGAAGGACTTTTCAAGGAACTGTAAAGAGGTTTTTTAAGTTATTTATTGACAGTAACATCGTAATTTTTTGGGGTTGGCCACAGGTCCTCTTTAAGAGTTTTGTTGAAAGTCCTTACCTTGTTTTTGTGAGACCTTCTAGACAAATGATTAGAAGTGTTCAGAAATCTCTTTCTCTCTCTCGGTCTCTTCTCTCTCTCCATATATATATATATATATATATATATATATATATATATATAGTGAATAGAAGAACATTTTAATATATATTAATTAAAAAGGTCATAAAGTTGTGTGATATTCACTGTTCTGCATTTTATCTTTGAGAATGATAATTATTTTGCTTAAACAAATGTTATAGTACCATTGCAAAATAACATCTACACCACATGTGCCAACACCAAGTTAATTCCACAAATAAAACAATTTATGTGAATAAAAAGAAACAATAGTCCATTTTGCACGTCAATGCAGGTTCCTGCTCTCATAAGTGCTATGTCTTCTCAGATATGAAATTGAGAAATCTAAATGCATGCAGGAAGCAAGCCAATAAGGCAATTAAAGACCTGCTGCATTTCCTGATCGGAAAATAACTCAAATTCACAGCTGGTTTATAAGTATTACATCACCCCATCAGCAAATGTTACTAATAGTTAGGATATCTTGCACTAAAATAATTATGAAAGAAAAGAGGCATAAATGTTCAAAGACATCATATATAGACACACACACACACACACACATATATTCTTTTATGTTGCTTTACTTTATAAGACAAATTGCTTGTCAAAGTATAGCCTTATGATTAGATTATGCATGCTTAAACTCCTTCACTATATTTGCAGCGACCACTTCTGCAGGAAGGCTTTTCCATGCATCCACTACTCTCTCAGTAAAGTAATACTTCTTGATATTACTGCAACCTTTGTTCCTTTAATTTAAAACTATATCCTCTTGTGGTAGTTTTTCTTCTTTAGACATATATATATATATATATATATATATATATATATATATATATATATATATATATACTCTCCTCATTTACTGTGTTGATTTCCTTAATGTATATAAAAATTCCCATCATATCCCCTCTGTCTCGCCTTTTTTCCAAGATATATATATATATATATATATATATATATATATATGTTAAGGGATTTTAATCTTTCCTAGTTAGTTTTATCCAGCAATTCATAAACTAGTTTAGTAGCTCTTCTCTGAACTCCCTCTAAAGCAGTGTTTCCCAACCTTTTTCGGGTCGGGGCACACCTCGGAAATTTTTTTTCCACGGGGCACCGCTACCGAGGTTGACAAGCAAGAAAAAAAAAGGAAAAACGGTAAAAAATGCTATGCACTATATCTATTTATGTAGTTTAAAGTGCTGCTTTATACAGCAACTCACCAATGACATCTTCTCTAATTTGCATCGTTGCCTTCTCTTCTCCATCTGGTCTGGGCCATCATCACGATTTCTTCCACACACAATTCTTCACCTTTAAACCTGCAAAACAAACCTATTAGGCGCCAAACTTTTTTTTCTTTTTTTTTACATGGGTGACAGAGGGGTGTAGAAGAGTGGACATGGGTGACAGAGGGGTGGACATGGGTGACAGAGGAGTATAGAGGGGTGTATAGGAGTGTACAGAGGGGTGTAGAGGAGCGTGCATGGGTGACAGGGGTGTAGAGGAGCGTACATGAGTGACAGGGGTGTAGAGGAGCGTACATGGGTGACAGGGGTGTAGAGGAGCGTACATGGGTGACAGGGGTGTAGAGGAGCGTACATGGGTGACAGGGGTGTAGAGGAGTGTACATGGGTGACAGATTGGTGTAGAGGAGTGTACATGGATGACAGATGGGTGAACATGGGTGACAGAGGGGTGTAGAGGAGTGTACATGGGTGACAGATGGGTGTACATGGGTGACAGAGGGGTGTAGAGGAGTGTACATGGGTGACAGATGGGTGTACATGGGTGACAGAGGGGTCTAGAGGAGTGTACATGGGTGACAGATGGGTGTACATGGGTGACAGAGGGGTGTAGAGGAGTGTACATGGGTGACAGAGGGGTATAGAGGACTGTACATGAGTGACAGAGGGGTATAGAGGCGTGTACATGGGTGACAGAGGGGTGTACATGGGTGACAGAGGGGTACAGAGGAGTGTACATGGGTGACAGATGGGTGTACATGGGTGACAGAGGGGTGTAGAGGAGTGTACATGGATGACAGAGGGGTATAGAGGACTGTACATGAGTGACAGAGGGGTATAGAGGAGTGTACATGGGTGACAGATAGGTGTACATGGGTGACAGAGGGGTGTAGAGGAGTGTACATGGTTGACAGAGGGGTGCAGAAGAGTGTACATGGGTGACAGAGGAGTGCAGAAGAGTGTACATGGGTGACAGAGGGGTGCAGAAGAGTGTACATGGGTGACAGTGGTGTAGAGGAGCATACATGGGTGAAAGGGGTGTAGAGGAGCGTACATGGGTGACAGGGGTGTGGAGGAGTGTACAGAGTGGTTTTGAGGAGTGTACAAAGGGGTGTAGAGGAGTGTACATGGGTGACAGAGGGGTATAGAGGACTGTACATGAGTGACAAAGAGGTATAGAGGTGTGTACATGGGTGACAGAGGGGTGTACATGGGTGACAGAGGGGTACAGAGGAGTGTACATGGGTGACAGATGGGTGTACATGGGTGACAGAGGGGTGTAGAGGAGTGTACATGGGTGACAGATGGGTGTACATGGGTGACAGAGGGGTGTAGAGGAGTGTACATGGGTGACAGAGGGGTATAGAGGACTGTACATGAGTGACAGAGGGGTATAGAAGAGTGTACATGGGTGACAGATAGGTGTACATGGGTGAGAGAGGGGTGTAGAGGAGTGTACATGGTTGACAGAGGGGTGCAGAAGAGTGTACATGGGTAACAGAGGAGTGCAGAAGAGTGTACATGGGTGACAGAGGGGTGCAGAAGAGTGTACATGGGTGACAGGGGTGTAGAGGAGCATACATGGGTGAAAGGGGTGTAGAGGAGCGTACATGGGTGACAGGGGTGTAGAGGAGTGTACAGAGTGGTTTTGAGGAGTGTACAAAGGGGTGTAGAGGAGTGTACATGGGTGACAGGGGTGTAGAGGAGTGGACAGATGGTTGTAGAGGAGTGGACAGAGAGGTGTAGAGGAGTGGACAGAGAGGTGTAGAGGAGTGGACAGAGAGGTGTAGAGGAGTGTACATGGGTGACAGATGGGTGTACATGGGTGACAGAGGGGTGTAGAGGAGTGTACATGGGTGACAGAGGGGTGTAGAGAAGTGTACATGGGTGACAGATGGGTGTAGAGAAGTGGACATGGGTGACAGAGGGGTGTAGAGAAGTGGACATGGATGACAGAGGGGTGTAGAGAAGTGGACATGGGTGACAGAGGGGTGTAGAGAAGTGTACATGGGTGACAGAGGGGTGTAGAGAAGTGGACATGGATGACAGAGGGTGGTAGAGGAGTGTACATGGGTGACAGAGGGGTGTAGAGAAGTGTACATGGGTGACAGAGGGGTGTAGAGGAGTGTACATGGGTGACAGAGGGGTGTAGAGAAGTGGACATGGATGACAGAGGGTTGTAGAGGAGTGTACATGGGTGACAGAGGGGTGTAGAGAAGTGTACATGGATGACAGAGGGTTGTAGAGAAGTGTACATGGGTGACAGAGGGGTGTAGAGGAGTGTACAGAGGGGTGTAGGGAGGTGTACAAGGGTGATAGATGGGTGTAGAAGAGTGAACATGGGTGACGGAGGCATAGGCGTGACAGAGGGGTGGACAGGGGGTGGACATGGGTGAAAGGAGGGTGGACAGGGGAGACAGGGGGTCAGAGGGGTGGACAAGGGGGTAAAAGAGGGACAGGAGTGACAGAGGGGTTGACTGGGGTAACAAAGGGACAGATGGGTGAACAGGAGGGTGGACATGGGTGACAGAGTAGACTACGGGGGTAGACAGGGGGGTAAACATGAGTGACAGGGATGGACAGGGGAGTGGACAAGGCAGACGTGGATGACAGGAGGGTGGACATGGGTGAGAGGGGGGGTGGACATGGGTGAAAGGGATGATAGGTGGGGGGACATGTGTGAGAGGGGGTGGACATGAGTGACGGGGGGGTGGACATGGGTGTCGGGGGGGTGGACATGGGTGACAGGGAGGGGTGGACATAGGTGACAGGGGGGGTGGACATGGGTGACAGGGGGGGGTGGACATGGGTGACAGCGGGGGTGGACATGGGTGACAGGGGGGTGGACATGGGTGACAGGGGGGTGGACATGGGTGACAGGGGGGTGTACATGGGTGACAGGGGGGGTGGACATGGGTGACAGGGGGGGTGGACATGGGTGACAGGGGGGGTGGACATGGGTGACAGGGGGGTGGACATGGGTGACGGGGGGGTGGACATGGGTGACAGGGGGGGTGGACATGGGTGACAGGGGGGGTGGACATGGGTGACAGGGGTGGACAAGGGGGTAAAAGAGGGACAGGCGTGACAGAGAGGGGTGGACTGGGGTGACAAAGGGACAGATGGGTGAACAGGAGGGTGGACATGGGTGACAGGGTAGACTACGGGGGTAGACAGGGGGGTAAACATGAGTGACAGGGATGGACAGAGGTGAGGACAAGGCAGACATGGATGACAGGAGGGTGGACATGGGTGAGAGGGGAGGTGGACATGGGTGACTGGGATGATAGGTGGGGGGACATGTGTGAGAGGGGGTGGACATGAGTGACGGGGGTGGACATGGGTGACATGAAGGTGAACATGGGTGACAGGGAGGGTGGACATGGGTGACAGGGAGGGTGGACATGGGTGACTGGGGGGGTGGACATGGGTGACTGGGGGGTGGACATGGGTGACAGGGTAGACTGGGGAGTGGACAAGGCAGACATGGATGACAGGAGGGTGGACATGGGTGACGGGGAGGATAGGTGGGGGGACATATGTGAGAGGGGGTGGACATGAGTGACGGGGGTGGGGGGTGGACATGGGTGACAGGAAGGTGACATGGGTGACAGGGGGGGTGTGGACATGGGTGACAGGGTGGGGGTGGACATGGGTGACAGGGTGGGGGTGGACATGGGTGACAGGGTGGGGGTGGACATGGGTGAAAGGGAGGGATTACATGGGTGACAGGGGGGGGGTGGACATGGGTGATAGAGATGGACAGGGAGGTGGACAAGGCGGACATGGCTGACAGGGGGGGGAGGCGGACATGGCTGCCGGGGGGGGGAGGCGGACATGGCTGACGGGGGGGGGGGGGGCGGACATGGCTGACAGGGGGGGTGGACATGGCTGACAGGGGGAGGGGGCGGACATGGCTGACAGGGGGGGTGGACATGAGTGATGGGGGGGTAGAGGGTGGACCTGGGTGACGGTGGGGGGTTTAGACAGGGTTGAGAAGGTGAACAGAGGGGTGGAAAGGGTACGGTACCTTAAGCAAGCCAGCCCGCGCAGCTTGCAGTTCCACAGCAGGCACGGAAGTCCGGCGCAGGTGCAGCTCGTTCCGCCCCAGGGATCCATTTCCGGCTCACTGCGCCGTAAGGGAGAGGGGAACGGAGGGAGACGCAGGAGATGGAGGGAGAAGGAGGGGGACGCGGAGGACACAGGGAACAGAGGGGAAGGAGGGGGAACACGGGGGACGCGGGAGACGCAGGGGACAGAGGGGAACACAGGAGATGTAGGGGGACGCTGTGCGTGCACTGCGCATGCAGACTTCCCTTCCCCCCTGCGCCGTCAGGCCGGGGCGGGACATTTAAAAAAATAATAATAAAAAATAAAAAAATCACGGCAAAATCCCGCGGCACCATGGGCAGTGCTGAACGGCACACACGTGTGCCGCGGCACCGCGGTTGGGAATCACTGCTCTAAAGTATCCATACCCTTCTGGAGATACGGGGGGAGATTTATGAAAACCTGCCCAGAGGAAAAGTTGCTGGTTGCCCATAGCAACCAATCAGATCGCTTCTTTCATTTTTGAAAAGGCCTCTGAAAGCAATCTGATTGGTTGCTATGGGCATCTCAGCAACTTTTCCTCTGGACAGGTTTTGATAAATCTCCCCCACACAGTACAGCACACAATACTTCAAGTGAGGTTTCACCAGTGCTCTGTATAGAGGCATGAGCTCTTCTGTCTTTCTACTGCTTATACATCTCCCTATACACACAAGCATTCTACTAGCATTTTTCACTGCTCTATGACATTGTCTTCCTACCTTTAAGTCTTCTAAAATAATGATCTCTGAATACCTTTCCTCAGATGCTGAGGTTAAGACTGTATCAAATATTCTATCTTCTACCCTTGGGTTTTTATGTCCCAGGTGCATTATCTTGCACTTATCCACATTTAAGTGTAGTTGCAAGAGTTCTGACCATTCCTCTAGTTTACCCAAATCCTTTTCCATTTGGTGTATCCCTCCAGGAACATCAACCCTGTTACAAATCTTTGTGTCAATAGCAATAAGACCAATACCTTACCATCGTGACCTTCAACTTACCATGCTGTTGTACGAATGAAAAAGAAGTTATAGGCAATTAGCAAGACACCCCAAATAAAGGAGTGGTTCTGCAGGTGGTGACCACAGACCACTTTTCTTGTCCTATGCTTCCTGGCTGATGTTTTGGTCACTTTTGAATGCTGGTGGTGCTTTCACTCTAGTGGTAGCATGATACAGAGTCTACAACTCACACAAGTGGCTCAGGTAGTGCAGCTCATCCAGGATGGCACACCAATGCAAGCTGTGGCAAGAAGGTTTGCTGTGTCTGTCAGCATAGTTTCCAGAGCATGGAGACACTACCAGGAGACAGGCAGTACATCAGGAGACGTGGAGGAGGCCATAGGAGGGCAACAACCCAGCAGCAGGACTGCTACCTCTGCCTTTGTGCAAGGAGGAGCAGGATGAGCACTGCCAGAGCCCTGCAAAATGACCTCCAGCTGGCCACAAATGTGTCCACTCAAACGGTCAGAAACAGACTCCATGAGGGTGGTCTGAGGGCCCGATGTACACAAGTGGGGGTTGTGCTTACATCCCAACACCATGCAGGATGTTTGGCATTTGCCAGAAGATTGGCAAATTCGCCACTGGCACCCTGTGCTCTTCACAGATGAAAGCTGGTTCACACTGAGCACATGTGACAGACACTGTCGAGAACGTTCTGCTGCCTGCAACATCCTCCACCATGACGAGTTTGGCGGTGAGTCAGTAATGATGTGGGGTGGCATTTCTTTGGGGGGCCACACAGCCCTCCATGTGCTTTCCAGAGGTAGCCTGACTGCCATTAGGTACCAAGATAAAATCCTCAGACCCCTTGTGAGTCCATATACTGGTGTGGTGGGCCCTGGGTTCCTCCTAATGCAAGACAATGCTAGGCTTCATGTGACTGGAGTGTGTCAGCAGCTCCTGCAAGAGGAAGGCATTGATGCTATGGACTGGCCCGCCCGTCCCCCAGACTTGAATCCGATTGAGCACATCTGGGATATCATGTCTCACTCCATCCACCAACGCCACATTGCACCACAGACTGTCCAGGAGTTGGCGGATGTTTTAGTCCAGGTCTGGAAGGACATCCCTCAGGAGACAATCTGCCACCTCATCAGGAGAATGCCCAGGCATTGTAAGGAGGTCATGCGGGCAAGTGGAGGCCACACACACACTACTGAGACTCATTTTGTAGCCTGTAGTGGGGTTTTCCACTTTGATTTTGAGTGTGATATCCAGACCTCCATGGGTTGATAAATTTGATTTCCATTGATAATTTTTGTGTGATTTTGTTGTCAGCACATTCAACTATGTAAAGACAAAAGTATTTCATACGATTAGTTCATTCATTCAGATCTAGGATGACATCACTTGCATTCAGCTTGAACGTTATTTTTCATTTTTTTCAGTAGAATGAAAATCTAGTTAATAAATAAGATGCTCTTCATAGAGATGTCTATTTCATATAAAGAATAGATTCTATAATGACTCACTAATGACGACTTATTATGTTCTAAACCATGATTCTCTCAGGAGAAAGATTGATAATAATGATACAATTACTTATTTATTGATAAATATATTGAACCACTTGAAAATGCATTAATTTAGTTCTCCGGCATGTTGTTCCCCTGAGCAATCTTGTTGGACACATTTCAATATGCCAAAAAGCAATCCATTTAAGATCACAAGCAGTTAAACACGTCTTTATTTCCTCTTCTGTAGATTTGTTTTTTTGTTCCCAATGGAAAATAAAATGACATCTGCTCCCTGCACAGTTAAGTTGTGGCTGTTTAATGATTGTTTAATATGGTTTTACAACACTGCATGTCTATGGTGGCTCAAAAGTTCTTAGAGAAAAGTAATGTTCCAACCATGAGAACTAAAGCTGATATTAAAGATGAAAGATCTGTTGTTAATAAGAGCCCATTTGCCCAGTAACTTCCTCTAAAAACATTGTTGTGTCCATATAGATCAGTGTCTAGTAAAAAATTTTAAACAAGTACCCCCTAATGGTAAGATGCTCTAACCAAGTACCCAAGAAAATGAATGGTTTTACATATTAACAAAATAATCTACAAAATACAAAAGTAAATAGGCCATTGTAAGTGTAGTACGTTATTCTACTGATTAAATAATATATAAACACAGGTGGAGTCACTTAAGGTGGTGTTCAAACGCCCATACACTGATCCTTTCTGTTATATGCTATTCACAACAAAATGCAACTACATTTATCTTAACTTAGTTGAGGATTTTTAAGTACAAGTCAGTTTTATTTGTCCTTCATTACTCTTTCACCCCCCTCCTCTTAATTGTTGAGGCCAGTGATAAGCCACGTGCACAGCGTATGGTGATTTCACCAGGGTGCTTCTGTCAGGGACTCCGAAGCAGTGGTCATGCAGAACCCAGAACGGAAGGAGGCATTAGTATTTAATACTTGCCCCCTGGGAAGTTTACTAAACCTGGAGAATACATTTACAGATAACAGTTCTGTATCACAAAAATAAAGAAATAAAAGATATAAAACTGATACTGGGCCATGCCTGAATTTGTAGGCAACACAATTTAAAGGTTTTAAAAGAAAATATTTTTTTATTAAAAGCAGTGAACAATTTTTGTGAGGGGGACAGGGAACTAAGAGCACCTGCCAGCCGATATTAACATGCAGAGCAGCCTCTAAAAATGAATAGAATACTGTAATATAGTATTATAGTAAAGGTTAGAATAGACAAATAATATTCTTAGACTGGTGCTTTATCTATATATATATATATATATATATATATATATATATATATATATATATATATATACAGCATTCAATATTTCTAGCTGCAATGGTATGCATAAATAGTTTACAAAGGCGTGTGCAGAAGATTGAATTAGCCTGTTGTACAGTTCTGCCGGGATGGATTTATTTTGTTAAAATTTTTTAATAAGGGGGTATAGTGACTAAAAGTACCACTATTAAATATACTATGTTTACATACAAAACACACCCGTACGGCATAACTAAAGGAGCTCCGGGCGCATTGGTACATATGCTGTACAGGTGTATTTTGTATATAAACCTAGTATTCACATCACTTATTCATATTTCCAGCAGAGAGCTGTGATTGGCCAAATGGTTCCAGTCACTCACAACTCTCTGCGGAAAATATGAATAACAGGTATATATACGGTATATATACATACTACAGTGGGACCAGAGAAGAGCCGCCGACCGGCTGCATCTATAAATTATACAGGACAATTGCATCGGGTGTCAGAAGTGACACCCGCTGCGATCTGTCTAATAATGCAGGTACTACAGCTCCCAGCATGGAGCAGAGTGTGCTCCATGTTGGGAGCAGTAGTACCTGCAGTTAAGGACAGATCACAGCAGGTGTCACTCCTGACACCTGATGCGATCGTCCTATCTATTGCAGAGATGCGAGTGTAGAAGAAAGCCGCTCGCATCTATACATTATACATGACGATCGCAGGGGTGTCACTCATGAAGAAATTTGTTATTTTGAATCGAATCGAAGTTCGGATTTGGTCTGAATCAAATTTTTCATAAAACTCTGAACAAATTCGACTTTGTCAGATTCGATTCGCTCATCTCTAATTACACTGCTCAAAAAAAATAACACAAAAGGGAACAGTTAAACAGCACAATGTAACTTCAAGTCAATCACACTGTCCACCAGGAAGAAACACTGATTGACAATCAATTTCACATACTGTTGTGCAAATGGAACAGATAACAGGTGGAAATTATAGGCAATTAGCAAGACATCCCCAATAAAAGATTGGTTCTGTAGGTGGTAACCACAGACCACTTCTCAGTTCCTATGCTTCCTGGCTGATGTTTAGGTCACTTTTGAATGCTGGTGGTGCTTTCACTCTAGTGGTAGCATGAGACGTAGTCTACAACCCACACAAGTGGCTCAGGTAGTGCAGCCCATCCAGGATGGCACATCAGTGCGAGCTGTGGCAAGAAGGTTTGCTGTGTCTGTCAGCGTAGTGTCCAAAGCATGGAGTCACTACCAGGAGACAGGACAGTACACCAGGAGACTTGGGGGAGGTCATAGGAGGGCAACAAACCAGCAGCAGGACCGCTACCTCTGCCTTTGTGCAAGGAGGAATCACTGCCAGAGCCTTGCAAAATAACCTCCACAAATAAGCATGCATCCACTCAAACAGTGAGAAACAGATTCCATGAGGGTGGTATGAAGGCCCGTCGTTCACAGCTGGGGGTTGTGCTTACAGCCCAACACAGTGCAGGATGTTTGGCATTTGCCAGAGAACACCAAGATTTGCAAATTCGCCACTGCCGCTCTAGGCTCTTCAAAGATGAAAACAGGTTCACTCTGAGCACATGTGACAGACGTGACAGAGTCTGGGGACACCGTGGAGAACGTTCTGCTTTCTGCAACATCCTCCAGTATGACCGTTTTGGCGGTGGGTCAGTAATGGTATGGGGTTGCATTTCTTTGGGGGGCCACACAGCCCTCCACATGCTTACCAGAGGTAGCCTGACTGATCAGGTACCAAGATGAGATCCTCAGACCCCTTGTGAAACCATATGCTGGTGCAGTTGGCCCTGGGTTCCTCCTAATGCAAGACAATGCTAGACCTCATGTGACTGGAGTGTGTCAGCAGTTCCTGCAAGAGGAAGGCATTGATGCTATGGACTGGCCCGTCCGTTCCCAAGACCTGAATCCGATTGAGCACATCTGGGACATCATGTCTCGCTCCAGCCACCAACGCCACGTTGCACCACAGACTGTCTAGGAGTGGGCAGATGCTTTAGTCCAGGTCTCATCAGGAGCATGCCCAGGCATTGTAGGGAGGTCATACGGGCACATGGAGGCCACACACACTACTGAGCCTCATTTTGACTTGTTTTAAGGATATTACATCAAAGTTGGATCAGCCTGTAGTAAGATTTTTCCACTTTGATTTTGAGTGTGACTCCATATCCAGACCTCCATGGGTTGATTAATTTGATTTCCATTAATAATTTTTGTGTGATTTTGTTGTCAGCACATTCAACTATGTAAAGACAAAAGTAGTTATTACGATTAGTTCATTCATTAAGATCTAGCATGTGTTATCTTATGCTCTTTTGAGCAGTGTATACTAATTATCCTCACCCGAACCCCCACATTTTCATTACCTTTGTTACCCCACCTTAACTTAATATTTTTATTATCTTTAACACCCAACACCCTAACCATCACATCTTGCTTATCACCCCCAACTTAACCACCATATGCACGCAGGTGACACTTTCTCAAGGTGTCCTGGGAAAGAGGCATGATACCTCTTTAACCCCATGTGAGACAATCACATCCCTCTCCCAGTATAATCCTTTCACATAAACAGAAATAAAAAAGGAAGAAAGATTGTTACAGTCATTTAATCCCAAGATCTCTATTGCTCCAGTGCGTATAATCCAGATGTTTTGGCTTGCAACATCATGGTATGCCAGTCTATACCACTTTCCACACTTACTATCCGATACATTTTAAGTCAGACATAGCACCATCATGATTGTCCATCATATGTAATATGAATCGGGGCGATCCTTTCATCATCTGTAGCGAATATAAATGCTCTCTGAATCTATGGACAAGATGACTACTTGTTTTACCAATCTTTATAGGTAAAAGGATTATATTGGGATGTGATTGACCCACATGGGGTAAAAGAGATATCACGCCTCTTTCCCAGCATGCCTTGAGAAAGCATCACCTGACGCAAAACGAGTACGTTGTTGGTGCATGTCGTTATCCTCCCTTGTATATACCTGCTTTGGAGCGATAAAGGAGAAGTTTTAAAGACTAAGCTGACTCTGCAGTGCCGTGCTGACATTCTTCATGGTGAGTGATTGTTTAGCTTTGGCTATTACATGGACACCTGAGTAATATAGCCAGAGAGTTAAATTTGTTTATCTGGAGTTATATCCGAGTTGAATGGTGGAGTAGTGCCAACGGGAGTACGTTCTTACATGTGGACACTACAAAAAATGTTTGTTGTGCAAAACTAGAATCCAAGAGACTGACAAGTTTAGAGACTATGGGCCTCATTTACTAAGAGTGTTGGGTTTTACTAGTGTGAAATTTTGTTTCCAACTTGTAGGATTCCACTCTATTTACTATGAAGATTCAGATTTACAAGTTGGCAACATTTTCTAAGCAGCTATTTCTGTGAATTCAATAGTAAATAGGTAAGGTTGTGAGCCGACCACAGCCCTTTGTCATAGGCCACGCCTCTGTTTTAGCCTTTTACAATGTGGGGTTATTTGGATTTTCCTGGTGCACACTGTCTCACACTGTCTCAGACATGTCTCAGACACTATGCGCCAAAATAACTTGGAAAAACCCGACAAAAACTGCTGGGTTTTAGCTTAGTAAATAAGGGCCTATGTATGTAAACTGAACAGAAGAAGCAAAGAGTGTGTTTAATAGATCTTTCTACTGTAACACTGAGTTATTAGGGAAGAAGTGCTGTGCTGCTATTGACTGCGCTCTCTTCTATAACCACAGTACTTTAAAGTTCAGAAGGAATTACTGATTAAAAGACATTTGATTTGCAGTTTATATAGCACAATTGTAAATGTGTTAAATAGATTGATAATATGAGCAGCTGCAGATATTCAACAGATCTTCATATTCCTCAGACTGTTTTATTAGTGAATAAACACTGAATAACTAAACAATTGTGCATTTATAATTCTTTCCAAAGCTTGGGTTAGGTCTTAATACCTGTAATAACTGAATTTTCAATTTTTTATTATAGATCAGGGCCGCCATCAGGGAGGTAAAACCAGTACCACAGTAAGGGGCCCGGCTGGACCCAACACACTTTTTTTTTTTAACATTAACATAAAGTAGAATTTGTCACGAAAAAACTATCTCGGAATCAGAATGAAAAGTAAAAGCATCCCAGAGTTATTAATGCTTAAAGTGACAGTGGTCAGATGTTCAAAAAATGGCCGGGTCCTTAAGGTATAAATGGGCTGGGTCCTTAAGGGGTTAAAATTGTCATCTTCTCACCCCTATAACTTTTTTATTTTTCTGTAAACGGGGATGTATGAGGGCTAATTATTTTGCGCCGTGATCTGAAGTTTTTATCAGTACCATGATTGTTTTGATTGGACATTTTGATCACTTTTTATACATATTTTTAGGGTATACAAAGTGACAAAAAATAAGCAATTTTGGACTTTGATTTTTTTTTTACGTGTACGCCATTGACCGTGTGGTTTAATTAACATTATATTTTTATAGTTATGAAGTATTGCTGCATGCATAAATTTCCTATGTTTATTTTTATTTAAATTTGTTTTGTTTTCATTTTTTTTTCTTTTTTTAATGGGAAAAGGGTGGTGATTCAAACTTTTATTTAGGGAAGGGTTAAATCACATTTATTCACTTTTTAAACAATTTTCACACTTTTTTTTAACCCCTATACGGGACTATTACTTGCAATCCTTTGATTGCATACACTGTTCAATGCTATGTAATAAAGTGTGGGGGAAAGTGTTAACCATTATACATACAGGGGATATTTTTCAAAACCAGCATTTCATATAGTGTTCTAAAATAAACCTCTACAGTGCAGGATTGCAATTGATTTATCAAGAGGCTCGCCTATTCATAAATAGAGGCAGGTACGAGTCTATTCAAGCAACAGCCTGAAAAATCTGTGCCAGATTGTAGCTGGCGTAGATTTCTACTACAATAAAAACTTTAGTAGTAAATTGGCTGTGCCAGTATGAGCATGCTCCATCATGTGACCCTGCGCTTTTTCAGACAAAAGTCCCACTCGCTCAGCAAGTGCAGTAAGGGTTGCCAAAAAGTTGCTCAAAATGAGAGCTTGCACCAACATTTTGTTGCTTTTTTCAGATTACACCAGGCGCAGGAATAAATGCACATACATTTTTACTACTACTGTGGAGCTATATACTACCTTACGCTCACCACCTTTTACAGTATAAACTTTATTTACTAGTTATTTTATCCTTGGTTCGAGCATATCTGAAATGGTGTATATGTCTATTTACAAATTGTGAATCAATTTTATTTTCCCTATGATGTTCCCTTACCCTTTTAGAAAATGATTTCACATTCGAATAGCTAATTTTTACTTTTTATGTTTAGTGATTTTTTATGATCCGTTAAAAATAATCTGTCTTCTGCTGGAACTGGTAACATAACAATGTCAGCTTCTTAACATTGTTTGACTCTTTTTCACATGAAATTTTGTCCTCAATAGAATAACATCTAAAATGCATGATACAGTGTGGTAGCATGTTTATCATTTGTAGTTGTACACGGATATATGGTCTGTGTCAGATACCAAGGTAAGGTCTTTTCAAAGTAGTGTCAGATAGTTATTGATGGCATTGTTGTACACTGTTGTTTGGATACTTTTTACTCTTGTTTCCTGGTTGGTTTGTCATTTCCTAATAGGTTTGTGGTTTCTCCCTGCTTGCAGGCAAAGGTAACACTTTGATATGTAGAATCCACTGCATTTAGCAAGTATAAAAATACTGACCAAAATTGAAATGTATCACAAATTATTTTCCATATCAAAAATCCCGTGCTGTGTGATAAAAATAACAGAAGTTACCAAAGGGAGTTGTATAAAAGCATAAAGTCACAGGCCAATATAAAGCATTTAGTTATTTACAGATAAGAAGACACTAAATGTTACCGCTTCTTCTAAACGGAATGATTCTTGCTCAATGATTTCTTTATTAATGTATTTTGGCCAAGGGATGGCATTGCTATGTCTGGGTTTGGGAAAGGTGTTTATGAATAGGTACTGTATTGTATACATATTTGTAGACTATATGGCAGCATAAAAGAATGGTAAACAAGGTTATATCCATGTAAAAATAATTGTGTCTATAAATGGCAAATAGTTTTGTACAAAAAAAAAACCATTTGCACTTCTTTTTGTATATTTTTTATTTGTCCTATGCCATAAAATTTCTCTGCCGCCAGCAAGCAATTATTTTTACTGAGAATGCTACAATGTTTCTGCATTACAACCTCCTGCAATTAAGCCAATATATAGCTGAATATTCGTGTGAAGCACCACAACTCAAATACACAACTCCAAAACAAATGGGGCACTTGACAAGGACATTTAAATTACAAATATAGATCTTTATTATGACAAATCAAAAAAAATAGGCATCCATTAAGAACATATAAAGGATATGCAGCAAAAATCAACAGAGATCCACAATAAATAGTAAAGTGCAATGTAGTGGCAGTATGCAGACTCATCTATTATAAAGTGCTATTTTGCGAGCACATAAGACAAATCAGTCATGTAGCAAACCAAATGAAATCGATTATACTTACTCCACATAGTCCACAGACATCCCAATGCCGTTTTGTTAAATGGCTTCTCGATTCATTGAAGATAGACAGTGATCATTTAGTGAGAGAGAGAGCGACACTCCTTTCCCTTCATGATAAGGAGTTAGCAGGAAGATGAGGGGTGGGATCCTGTGTGAGGCTGTCTTTCTAAGTGTGGTGTCAAGAATGGAGTCACTTGTTGCTACTCTGAACTCTATTTGGGTGTCTGTAGTCACAAATGTTTTCTGTTCTGTCTAAAGTCTGGCTGAAGCTTATCTCTCTAAATTGTCTTACATTACCAATTGTCTGTGTTTCAACATTTCGCATGCATGCATAATAGAGGGTAAAAGGGCTAACATTTTCTACAAAAAAGTCTATTTGCACTGTAATAGCATTAGTAATCACATGTCCACCCCTTGGCCAGTTAGTGCTAAGGTCTGTCCTGTCTCCACCCCAATCCCAAGGATTAAGAGAGGATCGAAACAGCACATATTGGGAGCAGTCTGGCCTTGGCCATGAAAGTAAAAAGCACATGTCCTGCAACTCTCTCTCACCTTCAGAGGGAGTTTGCCTAAAATTCCAGCACTGGTCCAGCAAATCTTATGTTGCCTATCATATCCCACTACCGAGGTACTACATGAGGTAGCATTATGAAAAAAGACGAAGTCGAAAGTGCCTTAATGTAAAAGAAAACTAGGTGCGCCATTTCCATGGACCTGGCCTAGTTTGTGACAGGGATTTCCTTTTCTAAATGCTCTTAAGAAAGTCGAGTCACAACAATTCATGGAAACGTAAGTGAGGGAATGGGATCCTTGCCCAGTTCACCAAAGACCACTCCCTGTGAAGACCCTTGATAGCTTGCTCTGTTACATTGGATGTTGAAGCTAGTGCAGTGCCCCAGTCTCAAGTATTGTCTACATTTTGCAACTAAGTCTCATCCCAGTGTTGTAGAGAAGAAGCCAGGGCACTCAAAAGAGGCAACATTTATCACACAGGGAAGACCAATCATTTAAATCTTAGTAGAACTACAAGTTTCAGTACAACTAAATCTTATGTCTGTAAATTACTTCTGGACTGTGACAATTTGACAATTCTTTCTGAATTAAAAGGTGTATTTCAAGAACTGTATCATTAAAACTGAAGCATACCAAAGTGTTCATTTTCTTTGTTGAAATGCCCCTGAAGTAAAATGCAAGTTCTATAAACCTTGGCTTTTGAAGCTTTATCTCCAGGGGCCTTGTGCATGGATTATAGCTTATTTGAAATAGTGGTTTGTGGGTATCTATATTGTAAAAAAGGATTGCACCACTCGAGCCATGTGATTCTACACCCCTCATCAAACACTTCAGTCTACACACACAACCTTATTCTCAGGGTCACAAACATGTCTGGGTATATATACCTTCAACAAAAAAATGTAAAGCCTGTTATATTGCCACCAGCACCATATGTACAACCCCTTGGCGCACGACAGAATTATGTAAAATCTGCCTAGATATAGGGGTAGAATCAGGGCAGAATCATAGATAGAATCAGGGCAAAATAAGGTTAGATGCTGCACATCCGTAAAGCCTTTTTTTCCCTCAAGGCCCCTCCCCCTTTCCTTCCTTTTGATGTATTGTTGATATGCATGTGTAATAAAGTAGAATTTACATACTTATTTCTCTTATTTTTCTTACTGCATAGCAGTGCTATGGGCTTGCATACCTTAACTATAGTAATAAGATTGTGCTAGATCCAGATAATTTTTGCAGTGGTTGGTGTTTTGTGACTTTTTTGTTATGTTTTTTTTTTAAACAAGGTTTACCATTAAAAGTTATATTTTAGTTTTTTCACTGATGATTCTTTTGTGGTAGACTAACACATTCTCTGTAGTGAATTGAAGCTGAGCTGCCGTAACCTAGGACAGCCACTATACAATACAATCGTCATTGCTGAAAGCTGGCACCCCATTAATAACATTTGGAGAGAGCTCTATTCTAAATTTGACTGTATATATGTAGTTAATGTAAAATAACTATTGACAACTTATTTGAGCATACTGATGATCTTGAGTATAGCCATTAATAAAATGTCCCAGAAAACCACTTAAGGTAGGATATTTTAATGATTTTAGTATTAAACTGGAATACGGGAGTTCTCAAATTTTCAAATTTCTCTTCTCAAATTAATAACTTAGGCTAAGTTCACACTGCCATTGTGCTCGGACCTGTTCTGTGTCCATTTGGCTTCTTTTTTTTTTTTTTTGCCAAATGGGCCCAGAATGGTTTGGTGCACAACTGACACCTCTTGGTCCTAACAAATCCAATTGACTTGAATAAAGTCCATCGGGGGATCCAGTATTTTGCTAATTATATCTAATATAGAGTATTCAGTAATAAAATAAGTAGTTATTTTGCAACTTTGCACTGAATACATATGTATCACTAAGTATCATTATTCTAAAATCCTGTTTGAAATATTTTATTTTAGATGCATTGTATTTAGGTAAATAGAAAGAGAAGTCATGTTTATTTGTTAATGTTGTAGCTATTTTATTTTTTAATTTGAATGACTTTCTCAGGGGCTGCCATGTTGGAGACACTTAGGGTCTTTTCACATGGCAGAATTTTTGCTTGCAGAATTCCGCTTGCAAAAATGTCATCACCAATTAAAGCCCATAGACTACTATGGGATTCTGCACTACCATTCACACATCTGAATTTCCGTTTGTGGAAATCCGCTAGCGGAATTCCGCAAGCAGAAATTCATAAGTGTAAATGGGAGTGCAGAATCCCATAGAGGTCTATGGACTTTAATTTGAGTCAAAATTCCGCTTGCGGAAATTCTGCCATATAAATAGACCCTTACTTCTTTACTAAATTGCCTGTATAAGCAATGCAGTAGAATTTATGTGCTTTATGGCAGCTGCAATGAATGGTAGTTTATGGGAAGACAAATATGTAGTACAACCTTTGTCCTAGAAATCAAGAAGTCACAGGAGAGCTGCCTTGCCTATTGTTTCTCTCCCACCTTATTGATAACGCCTTAGCAAATTGATTATTGTTTAGGTCTACATGATGTTGGACACTTGCTCTTCTTTCCCTTCCTTCCTTTACAGTAGTTACTTGTACTGAATTTCAGAAAACACTCTGACAAATCTGGCTCACACTGGACCCGCAAAGCAATTATTTCAGGTTCATTATGACTGCCGGGCTTTAAACAAAACAGCATCACAGTATACAGGATGACAGTATAAAGGGAATTTGAAAATTCAAGGCTCATTTGTTTTAGGAATATTGCCTGGAATCCTGTTTTATATTATCATTTTGACATTTTAAGCATGAATGAATTTCCATTTCTAGAAACTTTTTTCCCTAAACTTGACTAGATATATGTAGTTAAAGGGGTACTCCACTGGAAAACATATATATTTATATATATATATATATATATATATATATATATATATATATATATATATTTTTTTTTTTGTTTTTTTGTTATGAACTGGTGCCAGAAAGTTAAACAGATTTGTAAATTACTTCTATTTAAAAATCTTAATCCTTCCAGTACTTATCAGCTGCTGTATGCTCAACAGGAAGTTCTTTTCTTTTTGAATTTCCTTTCTGTCTGACCTTAGTGTTCTCTGCTGACACCTCTGTCAATTTTAGGAACTGTCCAGAGAAGGACAGGTTTGCTATGGGGATTTCCTTCTACTCTGGAAAGTTCGTAAATTGGACAGAGGTATCAGCAGAGTACACTGTGGTCAGACAGAAAGGAAATTCTAAAAGAAAAAGAACTTCCTCTGGTGGGGACCTTTTGGGGTAAATTTCCTTCCCACTCGGGATACCCTGGGAGGAGGAAACTACCTAACTATATCTACTCTGGACTAGTAAAAGAGGGGGGAAATTTCCCCCTCCCTAATAGGGAAAATTATGTAGCTACTGGAGGTTTCTACCTTAAAGGAGATTATCTTCCATCTGGGTATTTTTTTTTCTTTTTTTTTACCTAATGAGGGGATTACCTACCTACTTGGGCCATCTACCTAATTAAGGGAATTACCTACCGGCCCCTACCCAATCCCCCTCACTACCAACCAACTAACTTATACTATACAGGGCACTAAGTAAGGCATTATTGGGGGCACTGAAGGTAGGGAGAAAATAGGGGAATGTGCTTGAAAAATACAAAGATTGAGATGTTTGCCTGGCAAATTCTGTGTAGAAGAGTCATGGTTGGGAGAAGTCTTCATGGAAGTCTCAGCTGCATAAAGAGGAAAAGGAAAGAGAATAACTTCAGAAGACACCCCTTGTGAGTCATTGGATGTAACTGCAATGTAATCTTTTATACGGTCTGCAGAACCTGTGTAGAGCTTGCATCACCACTATATGGTCACAGTATGGGGAATATATGTCTCTGTATAGACGTTTGTATTTATTATCAGTATGATAGCTTATCCTGTCACTATGTGGTGATAATCGTAGTGGTAATGGTTGGGTGGCATAATTTGTTCTTTGTATAGTGGTGTTATTGGGGAAATTGGTAAGTGTGTACTGGTGTTATTTGACATCAGTATGGCTTTATTATCCAGACACTGTGTGGTGGTAATGATAGTGGTCATGGTGTGGCACAATTATTTGTTCCTTTTATCATGGTGGTATTGTTGAAATTGGTTGATTTTTGTAGTAGTTTTTATTTAACCCCTTAAGGACACAGCCACTTATGGCCTTGAGGACACAGCCAAATTTCATTTTTACATATTTGTTTTTCCTTCTCACCTTCTAAGAGCCATAACTCTTTTATATTTCCATCCACAGACCCATATGAGGGCTTGTTTTGTGCATAACCAATTGTAATTTGTAATGAAACCTTCTAATTTACCATACAATGCATGGCGCAACCATGAAAATATTATTTGTGGTAGGAAATTCACAGAAAACCACAATTTTGAAGCTTTTGGGGATTTTATTTTTATGCAATGACTTTAGTCAGACACAAAAGAACAACTCAACTGTCCCTGTAGTATGCAGCAACTGATAAGTGATGGAAGAATTAAGAGTTTTTACTAAAAGTTTTTACAAATCTGTTTAACCTTCTGGCACCTTTAAATGTGAAAAAATGATTTTCCACCGGAGTACCCCTTTCATTGGCTACATGTGCCTACATACTTTCCATGCACAGGAAACCTATAGCATATGCCAAAACTTTGAAAGCTACTGGAATAGGCTACTGATGAAATCTTTATTTTACAAGAAAAACTCTCAATATTGAGACATCAGTTCTATGCTAAAATGTGCTCTTTCAACTTTATTATGCTAGAACTAATACAAATTCCCAGGACATGCAGAACACCAATCACAATGAAATGTTCCAGAAGATTTTTCTCTGCAATAAAATTGTTTCTTTGCTCAAATCTCAGATATTTAATCTAACAGGAACGATGCAATAAAATGTAATTTGTGCCTTAGCATCACTTTTTTTATGGAAATAAAAAAAATCTTTCTTTTGTGTGTATGCACAAAATATATAATCATGTCAAGTTTAAAGTCAGACAAAATACTTTAGTCTGAAATCTTCAATGACAAAATCTATGATAAAAATGACTAAAACGCTGCAGCAGTATATTTCATTGGTAAAAATTGCATAATACAACATTATCTCAGATCTGCTCAGAATAATACACGTAAAACTGCTTTTTTACAAGACCAGATTTAATCACTTTTTATGTCTTTTTAGCCTAAACTAACAATTGGTCCCAAAAACTACACTGTGTAAACAAGGCCTAACTCATTTGCCCCATTAGAAGATCCAAGTGTAATGAAAAGCATGTTTAGTGGGGAACCTGTAAATTCAAATAATGGCCAAGGAGATTTAATTTATGTCTCTTCACATGTAGCTGCTTGCCAAATTCTGCTGGCTGCCCTTGGGCACAGAAATCAGTTTAGCTTAGTTAGGCTATTAAATATGTGTCCCAGGCTGAATTTTTACATCAAAGGAAACTTACAGCTCTGTATTATGCTCACAGGGCAGATAGCTGATAGGAAGATAAAACAAATTATACCTGTCTCTTAACAAAGTTTTAAACTGATGTTCTTCTTATAATATCAGGAGTTGTATAGGCCAGGCGAATGAAGAATGCACGCTTCCTCCCTCCCCCACTCCTACCTGCGCTGCATGATTGATATTAAAGATTTGGCTTCCACTGGAGGAGTGAGGAGGCTTGCATGCTGCAGGTCAGCTTAGCCTCTAAAACTCTTGTGCTTATAAAAAAACACAATTTTATAGCTTTGCAAACAGTTATCAGCTCATAGATAGGTATCATTTGTTTAACCCCTTAACAACCAGGAACATATATTTACGTTCGTGGCCGGTTCTCGCGATATAACGTGTGTTGACACAGTGACCGCGTGTCACGTTGGGTTGATCCCGGCATGTAACTGAAGCCGGGACCCGGGGCTAATAGCATGCGGCAGCGATCGTGGTGCCGCACGCTATGAACCCTTTAGACACGGCGTTCAAAGTTGAACGCTGCTTCTAAAATGAAAGTAAAACCTTCCTGGCTGCTCAGTGGGGCTGATCAGGACCACCGCAGTGAAAATGCGGTGTCCCGATCAGCTAGGACGTGAGTGGAGGGTCACTCACCTACCTCCGGCGCGTCCGATCGGCGATTGATTGCTCCAAGCCTGGGACTCAGGTTTGAGCAATCGACCGCCGATAACTCTGATCAATGCAAAGCTATGGCTTTGCAGTGAACAGTGCTGGCAATCAGTGTATGCAATGTTATAGCCCCCTATGTGATATAACTCTTTCCCTAATAAAAGTCCAAATCACCCCCCTTTTCCCATTTTAAAAAAAAACTGGTAAATAAAAATAAATATAAACATATGTGGTATTGCCACGTGCATAAATGTCCAAACTATAACAAAATATCATATTAAACCGCAGGGTCAAAAATTCAAAAATCCAAAATAACGTATTTTTGGTCACTTTTTATATCATAAAAAAATGAATAAAAAGCGATGAAAAAGTCAGATCGATATAAAAATGGTACCGATAAAAACTACAGATCACAGCCCCAAAAATTAGCCCTAATACCGCCCCATATGCAGAAAAATAAAAAAGTTATAGGGGTCAGAAAATGACAATTTTAAACGTATAAATTTTCCTGCATGTAGTTATGATTTTTTCAGGAAGTACGACAAAATCAAACCTATATAAGTAGGGTATCATTTTAATTGTATAGACCTACAGAATAAATATAAGGTGTCATTTTTACCGAAAAATTTACTGCGTAGAAACGGAAGCCCCCAAAACCGTTTCGCCGTAGATTTTTGGGTAAAATGACTGAAGTCACTGCAAAGTAGAATTGGTGGCGCAAGAAATAAGCCATCATATGGATTTTTAGGTGCAAAATTTAAAGGGTCATGATTTTTAAAAGGCGAGGAGGAAAAAACGAAAGTGCAAAAACGAAAAAACCTGTGGTCCCTAAGGGGTTAATCTCCCTATCTTCCCTTGTCTGCACCTTTGACTATGATACAGAGCTAACATATTAATTTTTAAGTTTTCTGATCTCCCATAATGCACAGCTCTTTTGTAAAAAGAAAATTAGCATCAGGG
The DNA here is from genome assembly GCF_029499605.1 of Hyla sarda. Taxonomy (NCBI): domain Eukaryota; kingdom Metazoa; phylum Chordata; class Amphibia; order Anura; family Hylidae; genus Hyla; species Hyla sarda. The sequence continues at coordinate 225,758,348 of NC_079190.1, forward strand.
GGGGACCGAGATGACTGCTGAAATCGTTCAAGGCATCCCATCATATCACCGAGGGGGTCCTGAGACTCCCTATATCGATGATCGCCGCAGATCGCCAGTCAATTCAGACTGGCAATCTACGGTGATCCTGGGTCATTGGGGTCATTGGACCCAGAAAAGGAGGATGATCACCACCAATCATTCTCCGTACTGTGACTGCACCAATAACAGTATATGGGGAGGAGGGAGGAGAGCAGTAGCTCGTTGCTCCACTCTGCTCAGCACCATTTTGTGTCTGGTGCTGAGCTGGATGGAGCTCCGTGCTGCATCTCCCTCCTCACAGTCAAAAGAGTGCCCCTTGGCATTGTTTCTGTGCCCCCTGGCACATTAGAGCTTAGGGACAGTTAGGTTAGGTAGGGACAGATCTTTTGGGGTAAAAAAAAGAAATATTTATATATATTTTTTTTATGCAGTGTACCATCTGTAGGTGTACAACACCTTTAGCTGCGTGACCCGGGCCCTACAGGGTCACTGCGGTCTGCCCCCAGCATTTTTTGGGGGGCGAGACTTTTTTTTTGCTAACTGTGTAGCTGACCCTCTTCCATGTAAAAGAGTGGCCGGCCACTGTTAGCTAAAGCCTGCACACCGCTTATCAGTCCCGTAGTACAGATTTTTTTTGTAGTGCAGGTGCTTTTTCGGGGTTATAGCGGTTTCTTTTATTTTATTTTTTACACCTATAGTCGGTCCGTGCCACCAGTAGCAGGCCTGTGCTGTGTGGACGGATCATACCACTATGTGCTGCCTTCCCCACCGCTGTCAGTGATTTATCACTGATCAGCGTTTTTTGGGGGTTCAGGTTATAGCGTTTTTTAATTAAATTTTTTTTTTTTTTTTGTGTGGGAGTCTGTGTTAGTGCCACCAGCCACTGTTCTGGGCTGAGTGGCCAGACCCCCCCCCCCCCCCACTGACTTCTGTGCCCCCTGCCACCACCAAGCGCTAATCAGTGCGCAAACCACTGAATAGGTAAATGCTTTTTTTGGCGCAGGGCTTTTTACGATAGAAGTTCTTTCTTTTTTTAAACTTTCTTATTCTTTTTTTTATTTTTTGTTTAGTTTTATTTTATATTTTTATATATTTGTTCTCAGGGCAGGTTAGGTAGTAGGTTAGAGCAGGTTAGGGTGAGTTAGGGTAGGAAGTATCACACCACAACACACGCAGCACACACACCAATAAAGTTTCCCCCCCACACATACACTTCACGTTTTCAGAGGAGGAGGCATATGCCCCACCTTCCTTATTTCTTCCTCATCCTCCTCATCATCTTCTGATGATGAGCCACGAGGGTGGCGGAGACGCGAGGCAGCCAAGTTCACTGGTGCCCCGTACCGGAGAATTTTTCTGGACTCAGCCAGCGGACCACGAGCCCATGATTTCTGAGTTTGTTGGTGACTCAGAAATTAAGATGGACATAATCGGATTCACTGAAATTGACTATTTTAGTTATTATTTCAGTGATGACTTTGTCAATCTGATGGTTGACCAGACAAATCTGTACGCCCAACAGTTCATCGCAGAAAACGGTTGGTTGGTTCCCAGTCAATGCAGCCGAAATGAGGACATTTTGGGGCCTTGTGCTGGATATGGGCCTAGTCAAAAAATCCAGTGTCAGACAGTACTGGAGTGGGGGCATCCTCTACCAGACCCTGCTCTACAGTATGGCCATGACACGTCTCCAGTTCTAGGCCATTCGGAAATGTTTGAAGTGATCCTGCATACGACCGCCTGTATAAAATCAGACTGGTCATCAATCACTTCAGGGCCAAATTTTGGGAGTCCTATGTCCCTGGAAGGGGGTTTCTAATGATAAGTCTCTCATCAGCTTTAAGGGGAAACTCATCTTCCACCAGTACATTCCCACCAAGCGGGAGCGTGGTATGGTGTGAAGATGTATAAACTTTGCAAGAGCACACTTGCAGGTTTATAGTGTATGAGGGAAAAGATTCCCGTTTTAAACCCCCAGAATGTCCCCCCAGCGGGAAAATCATCTGGGACCTTTTGCACCCAGTATCCCTCTTTTCATATCCCTTGCCACCAGATCCACGGTCGCTTGCGGGACAGTGTGGAAGAATCAAAGAGGCTTCCCTTCCTATCCCCTGCAGATTCCTTTTCCCCTGGGGTGCATCCCATGAAAACCTGTTGTTGCTCACTACAATTTATAGGAATGGCAGCACCCCTTTCTCTGTGCGAGGTACCGTGGGACTGGTCCTCAAGCCTGATTGTATTCTGGACTACAATCGGTATATGGTGGGAATTGATCTGTCTGATCAAGGTCTCAAGCCATATAATGCCATGCGGAAAACATGGGTATGGTACAACAAAGTTGCGGTCTACTTGGTACAGTTTGCCATGTACAATGCTTTTGTACTGTCCCAGTAAGCTTGCAACACAGGGACATACCTGCATTTCCCAGAGGAAGTTCTAAAAGCCCTAATGTCTGGTGACTGCCAAAGAGCGTCTCAGAGCACCTCTGGAACTGTGGGTCCCCGGATCGTCCCAGGCCAACACTTTCCAGTTGAGGTCCCCCACACTGGAAAGAAGGGACAATCCCAGAAAAAAATGAGTGTGTTACAGGAGGGAGATTCAGAAGGACACCACCACTCAGTGTGACACTTGCCCCGATCACCTGGGCCTCTGAATTAGAGATTGCTCCAGGGAGTATCACACTTCAATGGAGCACTAAATTCTTAATCCTTTTCCTAATTTTAATTTCACAGAATTCTACTCCAATGTACAAGTCCAGAGTACATTGTCTTCCAAATTTTAAAACCAAACCCCCACCCCAAAAAAAGTTCCAAAACCTCTTTCCCAATACCCCTGATAATATATATATATATATATATATATATATATATATATATTTTGAATCGGAGGAAGTCAAATTCATTCCGAATTTCATGAAAAATTCGATTCGGACTGAATCCGAACTTTGACTCGATTTGAAATAACGAATTTCTGCATTAGGGACACCCGCTGCGATCAACCTGTATAATGTATAGATGCTCTTGCATCTCTGCAATAGATAGAACAATCGCAGCAGATATCAGGAGTGACAACCGCTGCGATTTGTCTTTAACTGCAGGTACTACTGCTCCCAACATGGAGCACATTCTGCTCCATGCTGGAAGCTGTAGTACCTGCATTAATAGACAGATCACAGCGGGTGTCACTTCTGACACCTGCTGAAAATTGTCTATTAATGAAGGTGATACAGCTCCCAGAATGGAGCAGAGTGTGCTCCATGTTGGGAGCAATAGTACCTGCAGGTAAGGAAAGATCACAGCGGGTGTCACTCCTGACACCCGCTGCGATCGTCTTGTATAATGTTTAGATGCGGGCGGCCGGGCGCTCTTCTCTAGTCCCACTGTAGATATATATATATTATTCATATTTCCCGCAGAGAGCTGTGATTGGCTGGAACCATCTGGCCAAACACAGCTCTCTGTGGGAAATATGAATAAGTAATGTGAATTCTATTGACATCACTGGCTGGCTTGAAGTACAGAGCAGAGATGCGAGCGCAGGAAAAAGCCGCTCCATCACTGCAATAGAAAGAACAATCGCATCAGGTGTCAGGAGTTACACCCGGGGCGATCTATTAGTACAGGTACTACTGCTCCCATCACGGAACTGTCTGTTCCATGCTGGGAGTAGTAGTACTACCTAAAAAGTGTAAAAATAGAGAAAAAAAAGAGAAACACACACTTCATTAAATACAATATTAAAATACATTACTAATAAAAAAAATTAAAATTAATTATAAAAATATATTATTTTTACATTTAAATGGCCTCTTTCTAAATTTTTATTATTGTCAGCAACATTTTTAGGCCACTGCCCGCCCACATAAATTGATCCCTGTTTAAAAATTAAAGGGATATTCCAGGAAAAAACTTTTTTTTATATATATCAACTGGCTCCAGAATGTTAAACAGATTTGTAAATTACTTCTATTAAAAAATCTTAATCCTTTCAGTACTTATGAGCTTCTGAAGTTAAGGTTGTTCTTTTCTGTCTAATTCCTCTCTGATGACACCTGTCTCAGGAAACGCCCAGTTTAGAAGCAAATCCCCATAGCAAACCTCTTCAAAACTGGGCGTTTCCAGAGACAGGTGTCATCAGAGAGGATTTAGACAGAAAAGAACAACCTTAACTTCAGAAGCTCATAAGTACTGAAAGGATTAAGATTTTTTTAATAGAAGTAATTTACAAATCTGTTTAACTTTCTGGAGCCAGTTGATATGTATAAAAAAGTTTTTTCCTGGAATACCCCTTTAACATTAACCTTTTTTTTTTTTGTCTTTCAGTTTTTGGGAGCAGGCAGGGACCAGAAAATTCAGCGCTCAATATTAAGTCCAATCAATACAAAAAACTCAACTCCAATCAATCCAAAAAACTTCAGATCACGGTGCAAAAAATGAGCCCTCATACCACCCTGTACGCAGAAAAATAAAAAAGTTATAGGGGTCAGAATATGACAATTTTAAACGTATACATTTTCCTGCATGTAGTTATGATTTTTTCCAGAAGTACAACAAAATCAAACCTATATAAGTTTCATTTTAATCATATGGACCTACAGAAAAAAGATAAGGTGTCATTTTTACAGAAAAATGTACTGCATAGAAACGGAAGCCCCCAAAATTTACTAAATGGTGTTTATTCTTCAATTTTGTCGCACAATGATTTTTTTTCCGTTTCGCCATAGATTTTTGGGTTAAATAACTGATGTCTTTACAAAGTAGAATTGGTGGCGCAAAAATACGCCATCATATGGATTTTTAGTTGCAAAATTGAAAGAGTTATGTTTTTTAAAGGTAAGGAGGAAAAACAAAAGTGCAAAAATGGAAAAACCCTGGGTCATGAAGGGGTTAAATATGAATGAGAAGTGCATTTCATAATTTTTTATTCTAGTTTTTGTTCTAAAACATAATTTTTTTATTTTCACTTTACTTTTTTTTTAGCCCCATTTATTTTATTTACGTTTTTTTGGGCATTTAGATGTGCTGCTATGAATAATTGCAGGGGTCAGAGTTGAGCCGAGGACAGGGACATCAGAAATATGTATAATTCAATAGGCAAAAAAAAAGTCTGAGTTTCCCTAATTTACCAAAAATCCATAAATTTACAGAGGTCTTCTATCAGAAATCAAAGATACTTCAAATTGTAATTGGCAGAGGCAGATGGCCGAGACAATAATGTATGTATGTATTTAATATAATTGTGAAGGACAATGTCTTTGTATTTATACAGTATGAGCTGGTTTTAAATGACAAAATACTGCAAAACTCTTCTTGTAATTCCAATGTCTCTGCATATGCAGGAAGACATGAATGGGAGCTATAATTTCAGTAAGATGGAAAGGACTTTTTTGTTGCTGTAAGCTGTAAAATGGAATATGTAACCATGGATGTGGGATGTCGGATTATCTGTTTATATATGTGAAAATCTTTTATTTTTAATGTAGGGGATGATGGGAGTTGTAATTCTTGAAATCCATTTGTCACCGCTTGCAATCACAGTGGTTGCAGCTGGGACCATAAGGGAGTCACTGGGACAGTATGAATGGAAGAAAGAAAGTTTTGAAATATCCCTATTTCCAATTGCTATTTCCATCTAAAACCCTGGGAAATGGCAGTGTTTGTAGGTGGAAATAGGGAGAGGTTCCTGTGTGGGGACGCCCTTTTTAGGGCGAGTAACACTTGCAAAGAAGGGAATTAATAATGCAACAGTAGGGCCTTACAGGGGAAGATTTTACCCCCACCGGTTACAATGAACCATACGTTGTTCCCTTTCACCTTTTAGAGGTCTTTGCATCACATCAATACTTGGTGGTGTAGATGGCACATGTTTTTTTTTTTTGCACACCTATCCTTTTGTTTGATGAAAAAAAAATTGGGGGTCCATATATTTTATCCTAAGCATATTATTATTAAAAGTTATGTTTTATGTAATGCATATCCTCAATACTTTCTTGTGCACACTAACACTTTTACAAAAGATACCGTTTTCTTCTGCCTACCTGCCTCAGCTACTATTCTAATCCTGCCACCCTCCTGATGCCACACATCTGATGCCAAGTTTTCCTTTTTTCATCTACCTTCGTCACCGGGTACTGGCATTGCCACCCACCGCCCAACTGTGTCACTGGGTCACTTTCAGATCTCCTGATGCTGCTGCCACCTCCAGGCTGTCTCATTCTGCCACCATATGTTCTCCTCATGCTGATGTCAGCTCCAGGCTGTCTCATTCTGCCACCATATGTTCTCCTCACACTGATGCCAGCGCCAAGCTGTGTCATTCAGCCACTATATGTTCTTCTCATGCTGCCGGCAACTCCGGGCTGTGTCATTCAGCCACTATATGGTCTCCTCATGCTGCCGCCAGCTCCAGGCTGTGTCATTCAGCCACTATATGATCTCATGCTGCCACCAACTCCATGCTGTGTCATTGAGCCACTATGTTGTCTCTTCATGAGGCCGCCACCTCCACGCTGTGTCATTCAGCCAATATCTGGTCTCCTCATACTGATGCCACCTCCAGGCTCTGTCATTGTGCTGTTCCGTTCCATGTTTTTTCCTCCTTACCTTTAAAAAATCATAACCCTTTCAATTTTGCATGTAAAAATCCATATGATGGTTTATGTTTTGCACCACCAATTCTACTTTGTAATGACATCAGTCTTTTTACCCAAAAATCTACGACAAAACGTAAAATAAAATCATTTTGCGACAAAATTGAAGAAAAAACGCGATTTTGTAAATTTTGGGGGCTTCTGTTTCTACGCAGTACATTTTTCAGTAAAAATTACACCTTATCTTTATTCTGTAGGTCCATATGATTAAAATAATACCCTATTTATATAGGTTTGATTTTGTCATACATATGGAAAAAATCATAACTATATGCAGGAAAATTTATATGTTTAAAATTGTCATCTTCTGACCCCTATATCTTTAAAATTTTTCCACGGTACCATTTTTGAATTGATCGGACTTTTTGATCGCTTTTTATTCATTTTTTCATGATATAAAAAGTGACCAAAAATACCCTATTTTGGACTTTGCAATTTTTTTGCAGGCACCCCATTGACCGTGCATGCAGTTTAATTAACGATATATTTTTATAATTCGGACATTTCCGCATGGGGCGATACCACTTATGTTTATTTTTTTATTTACACAGTTTTTTTTTAAATGAGAAAAGGGGATGATTCAAACTTTTATTAGGGAAGAGGTTAAATGATCCTCATTCACTGTTTTTTCCACTTTTTTTTGCAGTGTTATAGCCCCCTCTAGTGGCTATAAAACTGCATGCACTGATCTCTTACATTGATCAATGGAAATCATAGGAAACCATTGATCAATGATTCTGCCACTTGACTGCTCATGCCTGGATCTCAGGCACTGAGCAGTCATTCGGCGATTGGACACCAGGAGGCAGGTAATCCTCGTGTCTTACAGCTGTTCAGGATGCCGTGATTTTGCTTCCGTGAGCTAACTGGCAACGTTTTACTTTCACTTTAGAAGCAGCATTTAACTTTGAACGCCCCCTCTAAAGGGTTAATAGCGCGTGACACCACAATCAGCGCTATTAGCCACTGGTCCTGGCCGTTGCAAGGTGCCTGGCCCGACCCGCTATGACGTGGGGACATGCTGTGGCCCCCGTGTCATAGAACGGGAGCCGACTCAGGACGTACAGGTATGCCCTGAGTCCTTAAGGGGTTAAAACTAAAATGTTTTACTTTTATGGCATGCTGTTCAAAAAACCTGTGAGGTGTAAGTAGTCACTATAACCCTTGTTACGTTCCTTGAGTTGTTTAGTTTCCAAAATAGTGTCACGTGTATGGGGTTTCTGCTGTTATTGCACATTGCCCCCGACTTCAATTCTAACAAAACTTTAATTCCAAAAGCCCAATGGCGCTCCTTCTATTCTGAGCATTGCAGTGTACCCGCAGAGCACTTTACATCCACTTATTGGGTATTTTCTTTCTCAGGCAAAATTGCACTACACATTTTGGGAGCCTTTTTCCCCTATTACACAATGTGAAAATGAAACATTTGGGGTAACAATATCAATATAGTGTGAAAAATCGAATTTTTCACTTCTACAGCCCACTGTTCAAAAAACCTGTGAGGTGTGAGTACTCACTGTAAACCTTGTTACATTCCTGGAGGGGTGTAGTTTCTAAAATGGTTTCACATGTGGGAGGTTTCTGCTGTTCTGGCACCATGGGGGGTTTGTAAATGGATATGGCCCCCAACCCCCAGCAAAATTCTCTCTCCAAAAGTCCAATGGCGCTCTCCTTCTGTTCAGAGACCTGTAGAGTGCCAGCAGAGCACTTTACATCCACATATGGGGCGTTTTCTTAATCGGGAGAAATTGGGCTTAAAATATTGAGGTCCATTTTCTCCAATTACACAGGTGAAAATAAAAACTTTTCAGTAACACCATCCTTTTAGTGTTAAAAATCTAATTTTTCCCTTTTACAGACCACTGTTCAAAAAACCTGTGAGGTGTAAGTACTCACTGTAACCTTTGTTATGTTCCTTGAGGGGTGTAGTTTACAAAATGGTGTCACATGTGGAGGTTTCTGCTATTCTGGCTCCATGGGAGGTTTGTAAATGCACATGGCCCCGACATCAATTCCAGCAAAATTCTCCCACCAAAAGTCCAATGGCGCTCCTTCTGTTCTGAGACCTGTAGTGCGCCAGCAGAGCACTTTACATCCACATATGGGCTTTTTCTTAATTGAGAGAAATTGGGCTTAAAATGTTGTGGTCCATTTTCTCCTATTACACCATGGGAAAATGAAAAATGGGGCTAACATGTTAGTGTAAAAAATCCAGATTTAGATTTTTCTCCTCCACTTTGCTGCTATTCTTGTGAAACACCTAACTTTCTAAATGTCATTAAGAATACTTTGAGGGATGCAGATTCTATTATGGGGTCATTTATGGGGTATTTCTCACAGAATGGCCCCTCTATATCCACTTCAAACTTAACTGGTCCCTGAAAAATTCAGAATTTATATTTTCATGAAAATTTTAAAAATTGCTGCTATACTTTGAAGCCCTCTAATGTCTTAAAAAATGTAAAGCATGTCAACTTTATGATGCCAACACAAAGTAGACATATTGTATTTGTGAATCAATATAAAATTTATTTGGAATGCCCATTTTCCTTACAAGCAGAGAGTTTCAAAGTTAGAAAAAATGTTAAATTCTCATTAAATTTGAGGATGCAAGTAACAACGAAAATGTACTAGTATATAAAAGTAGAATATGTCATGAAAAAAAATTAATAAGCATAAAAGGTAAAAGCATCCCAGAGTTATTAATGCATAAAGTGGTCAGAATTGCAAAAAAGGTCTGAGTCCTTAAGGGGTTAAAATTAGCTTTAGATATGAATGGAAAAGAACACATCATGTATCTGATAATTAAAACAACTTAAAGTGAATTTGTCATACACAAATTTAACTAATAAACTGGCATCACTATTCAAAGATCATAAAAAAGCATAAACTTTTTTAACTGTTGTCTGAGTCTTAATTCCCCCCCCCCCGCCCCCCCCAAAAAAATGTCACTCAATGAGTTACAGAGGCATGACCTAGGGTCTTCTGTGCCCCTGCACATTGTATCCCTGCCAGCATGTAGTTTGACAGACAGGTTTGGTTTGGCTTCTGCCATAGCATCACATTTTGCCACTGGAAAGACAGAATAAGATCTGCTTCGTCACTGTCATTCTGGCTGTACATAGTTACATAGTTAGTATGGTTGAAAAAAGACATACGTCCATCAAGTCCAACCAGGGGACATATACTATTCATTAACGTTTACGTTTTTCCCGTATGGAACCGTATACATGTGCGTTTCCCATTGACGTCCATGTTAAAAAAAAACGTATGCAGTTGTAGTATGGTTTTTAAACCGGAGACAAAATCGTGGTCAACCACAGTTTTGACTCCGGTTTAAAAACCGTACTGCAACCGCATACGTTTTTTTTAACATGGACGTCAATGGGAAACGCACATGTATACGGTTCCATACGGGAAAAACGTATAAGTTTTCACTTTGCACATGCGCATTTGAATCCTAAAGTCCCCACCCAAGACCCCTCCCATTAAAAATGGACAAAATTTTCAAAAACGTATGGTTTTTTTTTTCTACAAAAACGGACGGAACAGTATGCACTTTTAAAAACAGTATACTGTTTAAAAACCCATACGGTTTACTTTTTCCCATACTGTTCCATCCGTTTTTTTCCCATACGGTTTTTGATAGAAAACGTATGCGGGAACCGTAGTTGAAAAACGTAGTGTGAACCCAGCCTTACATGTCGTGAGATCCCTATAGACCACAATGGGCCCATTGGGTTCACAGGGCAAAAAGTCACAGAGTTAATGGACTAGTCATAGTTCCCTATACCATTAAAGAAGGGAGGGCGCAATATTTACGAATATGCGCATATATTTTCGCATATGCGCAAAAAACGAATATAACGAATATGCGAATTTCGCGAATATATGATGAATATTCGTCCATATATTTGCGAAATATCGCAAATTCGAATATGGCCTTTGTCGCTCATTACTATTCACACACAGCTATTGGTTTGGTTGTGTGTGAACAGTTTTATGTTCCCTGGTCAGGGAATAGTTAAACATTTCTGTTTTTTTCAGCCAATAGCTCCTAGGGTGTGTCTATTTAGAGTCAGCCCAGTCTAGTCTCTGGGCTGGTGATTGACTTCATTACATCCTGACTTGCTAACATGCTGCTGGGAGCTCTTGGTGAAACACTCTTTAGTTGAGCATTTAATCTATCTCTGTCTTAGCATGCACTTTGTATTTTCTAGTTTTAGCCATGGTTAGGTGGCATGCTGATAGTAGATTTATAGTCAGTTTTAGGATTTGTATGTTCTTTTTGCTATGTGTCTGTTCAAACTTTGTTTTCTCTTGTATCCATTCATATGAAGTTCTGTGTTTTTATATTTCTGTTTTCCAACTGGGTCAGCTTCTGACCACACTGGATTGTGCTGCTGGCCAGTAGTCTATTTGGATTTATTATTAATGGCTACTTCGTTTGTGGAGTGGAGTGTCCAGTCTTTTTTCCAGTGTGAACTGTGTCCTCTGTTCAAGACCACTGAGTCCTCTGTTCATGTCCACTGATATAGTGTCTCCTGTGCTGCTCTCTGATCTGTATCTTCTGAACTTTTATACTATGGAGTTCTAAGTTCCTGTTATGTCTCTGGTTTGTGACCGACTATTTATTAGTAGTATGTGTTTTTCTTAGGCCCCTGCACTTTAGTTCAGGGAAGGACCGGCGCCCAGTTGTCGATCCACCGCTTAGGGTTGATGGGCAAGTAGGCAGGGAGAGCGGTTTTAGGGTCAGTTTAGGGCTCACTCTTCCTGTCCCATGGTTGGTCCTTGACACAGACACTCTAAACATGTTCTACTTCGTTTTAGAAAGATCTGAGGGACTGCACAAGTTATTAAAGGGGTACTACTCCACCCCTAGACATCTTATCCCCTATCCAAAGGATAGAGGATGAGATGTCTGATCGATGGGCTCCCCTTGAACTTTGTGCAGCACCTGCCATGCCCCCTGGTGACTTCACACCATGCCCCCCTCCATTAATGTCTATTAGAGGGGGTGTGACAGCCCTTTAGATAAGGGCTAAGATGTCTAGGGGTGGAGTACCCCTTTAACCCCTTGGGGACTCAGGGTTTTTCTGTTTTTACACTTTTGTTTTCTTCCTCCTCATTTTAAAAATCCTAACCCTTTTAGATCTGCACCTACAGACCCATATGATGGCTTACTTTTTGCGTCACCATTTTACTTTGTAATAAGGTCAGTAATTTTACTCAAAAATTTATGGTGAAACCAAAAAATAATAATTGTGAGACGAAATTGAAGAAAAAACACCATTTAGTAAGTTTTGGGGGGTTCCATTTCTATGCAGTACATTTTTTGATAAAAATTACACCTTATCTTTATTCTGTAGGTCCATACGATTGAAATGATACCCTACTTATATAGGTTTGATTTTGCATAACTTGTGAAAAAAATCAACATGCAGGAAAAGTTATACGTACAAAAGTGTCATCTTCTGACCCCTATAACTTTTTTATTTTTCTGTGTACGGGGCAGTATGAGGGTGCATTCACACGGGCGAATTTGTCAGCGGATCCACAGCTGCGGATCCGCTGACAAAGGCCCCTAAAGTGCTGCCCTCTTTGTGCCTGCTAATAGCGGCAATCCGCCGCTACCAGCAGACACACTGCGATGTGCGAGTTACCCTGCAGTGTACTCGCACACATCGTGGCCGCTCTCTGTGTAGCTCAGGGAGCCGGAGGAGCGGCCGCGATGTGCGGATACACTGCACTGTACAGTGTGGCTGCTGTTAGCGGCGGATTGTCGCAATTAGCAGGCACAAAGAGGGCAGCACTTTAGGGGCCTTTGTCAGTGGATCGGCAGCTGCGGATCCGCTGACAAATATGCCCGTGTGAACGCACCCTGAGGGCTCATTTTTTTGCACCTTGATTTGAAGTTTTTATCTGTACCATTTTTGTTTTGATTGGACTTTTTGATCACTTTTATCAATTTTTTTTATGGTATAAAAAGTGATCAAAAACGCTATTTTGGACTTTGGAATTTTTTTTACGTGTACACCATTGACCTTGCAATTTAATTATATATTTTTATAGTTCTGACATTTACGCACGCGGTGGTACCACATATATATCTATTTATTTTTATTTACATGTTTTTTTTTAATGGAAAAAGGGGGGTGATTTGAACTTTTATTAGGGAAGGGGTTAAATCACTTTATTTTTTTGCAATTTTATAGCCCCCCATAGGCGGCTATAACATGCAGTACATGGATGACCAGCACTGCTCAATGCTATGCCTTAGCATTGCATTGATCAGTGGTATCGGCGGTCGATTGCTCAAGCCTGGATCTCAGGCTTGGAGCAATCAATCGCCGATCAAACGTGCCGGAGGCAGGTAAGGGACCCTCCTGCTGCGTCCTAGCTGATCAGGACACCATGGTTTCACTGCGGTGATCCCGATCAGCCCGACTGAGCTTCCAGGGATGCTTTTTTTTTACATTTTAGATGCGTTGATCAACATTGATCTCTGCGTCTAAAGGGTTAAAAGCATGTGTCACCGTGATCAGTGATGCGCGCTATTAAATCCGGGTCCAGGCAGCTGGGACTGATATGACGCTGGGTCATCGTGTGACCCTGCATTATATCGTGGGAGCGGGCGCAGGACGTACAGGTCCTCAAGAGGTTAACAACAATACTTTTTTGGCATTGTATATAGACCGTAAGCTACTAGGTGCTTGTCCAAAGCCTGGAAGTTTATTTGTGTATTGTCTATTATGCTAATACGTAGTTACTGGCAGCCATTTTACTGTCTGTTACAGCGGTGAATGCTGCTGTCTTTCAAGCTCAAGATGAATTGTTATTTATTAATTTCTTTCAACAGGAGAATTCAGCTCCATATCCACTCTTTAAAAGTGTCAAAAAGAACATATGCGAAAAAAAGTGCGTAATGGTTAACCTATATCATCAAACATTCTAATTGCATAACACCTTGTCATAGTAGGATGTGTATGCAAATAAACTATAATACATTTCTGAGATTGTTTAGTTAAGTTCTAAAAACATATTCATAAATGCAGATTTATATTCTTGGCATATGAATATTTATTTAGTTACATCTGGAACCAAACTTTACCCTGGTTCTGCGGTATAGAACATATATTATTATCAAACGGTGTTAAGCTGCAAGGTTGATAAATTCAATTTCATTTTGTGGGATAATTGTATTTGACTGCAATTTAATCCTGATGCTCGCATATAGCGTGGAGTTAAACATATTAAATGATGCATCACATAATTAAAATTCATTACATAAAAAAGACAAATCTCTGCCTATATATTAAACAGGAGCCAGCTACTAGTTCATTTTGGCTACATACCCAATGTGATTTGTATATGTATTTTAAACTCCATGTCGATTTCTAATGTTAGTTATTGTCAACTAAACAGTTTTTCTTAAAAAATATCTAAGTCAGCTACATACCCAACACAGACTAAACATTTTTTTTGGCTAAAAGATCAGATGACTTCAATCACCCTTAGAGGTGATGGCACCATATAAGAAAAATGCCCTAACCAATCATATTTTGTGAATACACTTAATTAAAATTCATGAGCAGATGTTGATGGGTTCCAAGGAGACTTGCTATATATTATTTTGCCAAACAAGCTTTAGAAAGTTGTGTAACGTCAGCACGATTCAAAGACATTCTCAACACTTATGGTCAAAAAATTATTATTTTCTGCTATAGATTACAGTAAGGCTAAACAAGAGAAGTAAACAACTATATCCTTAAAGAAATATTCTACTTAGATTATATCTGAACATATATAATTTGTTTTATATACCATACATTACAATTTGCCATGTTGGAAATGATAAAAAATAAACATTTCATTCCAATACTTAGTTCTTCTAAGAAGTAATGGAGGGAATAAAAGCTTCTGCGATGACCATTAACATTATATTTTAATATTTTGGACATTACCTCACGCGCCGATAACAAACATGTTCATCAATTTTTTTTATAAAATGAAAAAGTAGGCAATTACATTTTTTCTTGGGGAAGGGTATTATTCACATTGTTTAAAAAAAATGTTTACTATTTATTTTACATTTTTAAAATTACTTGATTGCTATTACTGTTCAGTGCTATACATAGGCATGGAACTCATCAGTACTATCTGCGATCTATTTCTTCGGTCTACAAGAAGGCAGTTCAAAAGAGAAGAACAAGAGGAGAAGAACACTGCAGCAGAGTGTCAGTAGGCAGGTGAGGGGACCTTCAGCCGCCATCTTGGTTTATCGGACCCCCACAGGTGATTCCGATAAATCTTACCAAGCCCCCGTTATGCTTCAGATGCCAGGACCAGTATTGATCATGGCATTTGAAGGTTTATTGGCAGGCATCAGTGTGATCACTGACTGACTGAACCCCGATTGCTGATAACCTGATAGCTGGAATTCGTCCTGCATTGATAGAAAGCAGCTCCTACACTAACTTTAAGTACAGGATATAAATGTGTGTCCTGGTGCGTTAAGTACCACAGTACCAGGACTTACATTTACATCTATTGTCCTTATATTCCTGAATGTTATCTTCAGAGTAAATTTTTACCATAATCAATTCCCATCATGATTTCAATTCTCATCTATTGGTTAGTTCCTATTCAGGGCTTGTTTAGAGCAGGAGTTTCTGATTGGTTGGCTGTTCCTTAAAGGTGTACTCTGCTGTAAAACTTTTTTAATGAAATCCACTAGTGCCAGAAAGTTAAACAGACTTGTAAATTACTTCTATTAAAAAATATTAACCTTCCAGTACTTATTAGCTGCTGTATGATCCACAGGAAGTTATTTTCTTTTTAAATTTCCTGTCTGACCACAGTGCTCTCTGCTGACACCTCTGTCCATGTCAGGAACTGTCCAGAGTAAGAGCAAATCCCTAAAGCAAACCTATCCTGCTGTGAACAGTTCCTGACATGGACAGAGGTGTCAGCAGAGAGCACTGTGGTCAGACAGAAAGGAAATTCAAAAAGAAAAGAACTTCTTGTGGAGCATACAGCAGCTGATAAGTACTGGAATGATTAAGATTTTTTTTTATAGAAGTAATTTAAAAATCTGTTTAACTTTCTGCCTCCAGTTGATAAAAAAAATGTTTTCCAGTGGAGTATTTTCTATGGATTTTAAATCCAGCATACCTTGTATCCCACTATTAGTTGTTCTAGCCAAGTTTTGTTCCTAGTTGGTTCTTTTTGTATCTTGTAATTGCTGTTGATTTACCTAGTTCAATCTTGTTGCCTTTGTTCCTTATTTCAGTGCTCAACCTTGATTTTTTCCAGAGGACTTCTCTTGTCTGTGTTGGGGAGGTTTCATTAGGTGTTTTTTGGGGGAAAGTAAGGGTCAGTGGTGTCTAGTATTAGAGTCAGTGAGTTCCTATTCATGTTAATATTGTAACGTCTGGCTCTGGTCAAACACAAAGATTTAAATGACTCTAGTTGGGCTGGAGCTGCTTAGAGCTCACCTGTGTGGTCTGGGTGTGGTTCTCAGCTCTGTTACCTATCAGGAAGGTGTATCCCTGATCACCTGCCCTAATAATCTAGGAGCAGTGATCAGATCATTGTCTGTGATAGGTTATACCTTATACTGGATACCTGCTTGTTTATTGATCTTTGGCTTTTCCCTTGACTCTTCTCTTGCTCTACCTTCCTGTATTCTGCTATTTCCTGTTACTGACCTCAGATAGACTGACATTGATTTGACCATATGTGTCTTAGTGTATCTGTTAGTTTGTGTGCCTCCAGCTGTTTTACGACTCCTACTGTTTTTATATTTGATTATTTTGACACCGCTACCCCAGCACTTAGCAGGGAGGGTTTGTCATCGTGGTTGTCGATCTGTCACTTAGAGCGGATAGGCAATTGGTAGGGACAGTGGATGTGGGTGAGTTAGGGCTTTACTGTTCGTTGCCCATACGTGGCAAATATGTGTTTTCATAGATTTGTTTATGTACTTCTTATATATTTCTATGTAAATGAATAAGAATGTTATTTAAATATCAATAAACAAAATAAATAAATACATTTGTTCTTGTTGTTTAATTTGCAAGCGTAAGTCTGAGTACTGGGAGACAATAATAAAACAAAGGGCCATTATGAACTAAAACATGTAGGATATTTGTGGAGTGCCTAGGACATGTTGAAATTAGGATTTGCGCATAGTGTTTAACAGAATAATTGAAGATTTTGTCTTCTTGAAGATATTCATTTCACTTCCAGACAACATAAAAACCCAGGAAGGCATCAGATATATGTTAAGTCCAGTTCTGCTGTGATAGGACCAGTAAAAATTACGATTCATCATTAAGCATATGTTAAATAGTTACATGTCTCACATGCTTTACTAATTATTAATCAAGAAAAAACATACAGTATATTCAGACTTTTATCATGTTTCTTGACCTCCAAATGACACAAACTTCTGAGAAATTCTAACATCAGATGTTCCAAGAAATAGCATCATTGTCTTTGGTACTGGTTTAAATCCAGTTATAATGTGCTTCATTTTTTAATGCATGACTTAAAGGGGTACTCCGGTGGAAAACTATTTTTTTTTTAAATCAACTGGTGCCAGAAAGTTAAACAGATTTTTAAATTACTTCTAGTAAAAAAAATCTTAATCCTTTTAGTACTTTTTAGCAGCTATATGCTACAGAGGAAATTCTGAACTTTTTGAATTTCTTGTTTGTGTTGTCCAAAGTGCTCTCTGCTTCCACCTCTGTCCATGTCAGGAACTGTCCAGAGCAGCATAGGTTTGCTATGGGGATTTTCTCCTGCTCTGGACATTTCCTTATATGGGCATCAGGTGTCAGCAGAGAGCACTGTGGACAACACAAAAAAAAAATATAAAGATTTTCCTCTGTAGCAAACAGCTGCTTAAAAGTACTGAAAGGATTAAGATTTTATAATAGAAGTAATTTACAAATCTGTTTAATTTTCTGGCACCACTTAATAAAAAATAAAAGTTTGCCACCACATTTCTCCTTTAAAGGGGTACTCCAGTGAAAAACAATATTTTTTCTAATCACCTGGCTCCAGAATGTTAAACAGAATTGTAAATTACTTCTATTAAAAAAATCTTAATCCTTACAGTACTTATCAGTTGCTGTATATTATAGAGGAAGTTGAATTGTTCAGTCTGACCACAGTGCTCTCTGCTAATCCCCATAGCAAACCCTTTTCTGCTCTGGACAGTTCCTGACATGGACAGAGGTGTCAGCAGAGAACACTGTAGTCGGACAGAAAAGAACTCTACAACTTCCTCTGGAGTATACAGGAACTCA